>NC_092723.1:172457997-172793585 GCF_047496885.1 Scyliorhinus torazame | reverse complement strand
CTCCAAATAGACCTAACCCCCAGCCTGGTTTGACCCGGGCCTTCACCACTTTCGAAATCACTCCCGTCACTCCCTTCCAATACACTTCCAGTGCCGGGCACGCCCAAAACATATGTGCGTGGTTTGCCGGGCTCCCGCCACACCTCCCACATCTGTCCTCCACTCCAAAGAACCTGCTCAATCTTGCTCCCGTTATGTGTGCTCTATGTAGCACCTTAAATTGAATCAGGCTAAGCCTGGCGCAGAGGAAGAGGAGTTTACCCTGCTTAGGGCATCAGCCCACATACCCTCCTCTATCTCCTCCCCTAGTTCTTCTTCCCACTTTCCTTTTAGTTCGCCCACCGACTCCTCCCCCTCTGCCCTCATCTCTCGGTATATCTCTGACACCTTGCCCTCTCCGACCCACACCCCTGAAAGCACTCTGTCCTGAATCCCCTGTGTCGGGAGCAACGGAAATTCCCTCACCTGTTGTCTAGTAAACGCCCTCACCTGCATATATCTCAAGAAATTTCCCCGGGGCAACTTATACTTTTCCTCCAATGCTCCCAAGCTCGCAAAAGTCCCATCTATAAATAAATCTCCCACCCTCCTAATTCCCAACTGGTGCCAGCTCTGAAATCCTCCATCCATTCTTCCTGGGGCGAACCTATGGTTGTTCCTGATTGGGGACCCCACCAGGGCTCCCCGCACCCCTCTCTGTCGCCTCCACTGTCCCCAGATATTCAATGTTGCCGCCACCACCGGGTTAGTGGTAAACTTTTTAGGTGAGAACGGTAGCGGCGCCGTCACCAGCGCCTCGAAACTCGTCCCTTTACAGGACTTTCCCTCCAGTCTTTTCCACACCGCTCCCTCACCCTCCATCATCCATTTACGTATCATTGCCACATTGGCGGCCCAATAGTAATCGCCCAAGTTCGGTAGTGCCAATCCTCCTCTGTCCCTACTACGCTGAAGGAACCCCCTCCTTGCTCTCGGAACTTTCCCTGCCCACACGAAGCTCGTTATGCTCCTGTCTATTTTATTAAAAAAGGTCTTAGTGATTAGTATAGGGAGACATTGAAATACAAATAAGAACCTCGGGAGGACCATCATCTTAATTGCTTGCACCCTGCCCGCCAGCGACAGAGGCTGCATGTCCCACCTCTTGAAATCCTCCTCCATTTGTTCTACCAGCCGTGTCAGATTAAGTCTGTGCAAGGTTCCCCAGCTCCTAGCGATCTGAATCCCCAGGTATCGGAAGTTTCTTTCCACTTTCCTTAGAGGCAAGCCTTCTATCTCTCTACTCTGGTCCCCTGGATGTATCACAAATAATTCACTCTTCCCCATGTTTAGCCTATACCCCGAGAAATCCCCGAACTCCCTCAACATTCGCATAACCTCTATCATCCCCCCCCCCCCGCTGGGTCCGACACGTATAACAATAGGTCATCTGCGTATAACGAGACTCGGTGTTCTTCTCCCCCTCTAATCACCCCTCTCCATTTCCTGGAGTCTCTCAACGCCATGGCCAGAGGTTCAATTGCCAACGCGAACAACAATGGAGACAGCGGGCATCCCTGTCTTGTTCCCCTATATAGTCGGAAATACTCCGATCTTTGTCGACCCGGAACTACACTTGCCGTTGGAGCCCCATAAAGAAGTCTAACCCAGCTAATAAACCCGTTCCCAAACCCAAACCTCCTTAACACTTCCCATAAATACTCCCACTCCACCCTATCAAATGCCTTCTCTGCATCCATTGCTGCCACTATCTCTGCCTCCCCCTCCACTGGGGGCATCATTATCACCCCTAATAGTCATCGCACGTTAACATTCAGTTGTCTCCCTTTTATGAACCCTGTCTGGTCTTCGTGCACCACCCCTGGGACACAGTCCTCTATCCTCGATGCCAGTACCTTTGCCAACAATTTGGCGTCCACGTTCAATAATGAAATAGGTCTATAGGACCCGCACTGCAACGGATCTTTGTCCCTCTTCAAAATTAGCGATATCGTCGCCTCCGACATCGTCGGGGGTAGAGTCCCCCCTTCCCTGGCCTCATTGAACGTCCTCGCCAACAACGGGGCCAACAAGTCCACATATTTTCTGTAATATTCCACCGGGAACCCGTCTGGTCCCGGGGCCTTCCCTGCTTGCATGCTTCCCAGTCCCTTAATAACCTCGTCCACCCCAATCGGTGCCCCCAGGCCTACCACCTCCTGCTCCTCCACTTTCGGGAACTTCAATTGGTCCAGGAACTGCCGCATCCCCTCCTCTCCCTCTGGGGGCTGAGACCTATACAGTCCCTCATAAAAGGTCTTGAACACCTCATTTATCTTTCCTGCCCTTCGTACCGTGTCTCCCCTTTCGTCTCTAATTCCTCCTATCTCCCTCGCTGCTGTCCTCTTTCGCAATTGATGAGCCAACAGGCGACTAGCCTTTTCCCCATACTCATACCTCCTCCCCTGTGCCTTCCTCCACAGTACCTCCGCCTTTCTGGTGGTCAGAAGGTCAAACTCCGTCTGGAGTCGTCTCCTCTCCCTGTACAGTTCCTCCTCCGGGGTCTCTGCAAATTCCCTATCCACCCTTAAAATCTCCCCCAGTAATCTTTCCCTTTCCTTGGCCTCTGTTTTCCTTTTGTGGGCCCCAATGGAGATCAGCTCTCCTCTGACCACCGCTTTTAGTGCTTCCCATACCACTCCCACAGGGACCTCGCCGTCGTCATTGACCTCCAGGTATCTCTCAATACACCCCCGCACTCTTGCACACACTCCCTCATCCGCCATCAATCCCACATCTAATCGCCAGAGTGTTCTCTGCTCCCTTTCCTCTCCTAATTCCAGGTCCACCCAATGTGGGGCATGGTCCGAAACCGCTATGGCTGAGTACTCAGCTTCTTCCACCCTAGAGATCAACGACCTTCCCAAAACAAAAAAATCTATCCGGGAGTACACTTTATGGACATGGGAGAAGAAGGAGAACTCCCTAGTGCCCTAGGTCTAAGAAATCGCCATGGATCCACTCCCCCCATTTGGTCCATAAACCCCTTAAGTACCTTGGCCGCTGCCGGCCTTCTTCCGGTCTTTGAGCTGGATCTATCTAGCCCCGGGTCCAGCACCGTATTAAAGTCCTCTCCTAAAATCAAGTTTCCTACCTCCAGGTCCGGTATACGCCCCAGCATCCGTCTCATAAATCCCACATCGTCCCAGTTTGGGGCATACACATTAACCAACACGACCTCCATTCCCTCCAGCCTGCCACTCACCATTACATATCTACCTCCGCTATCTGCTACAATGTTCTTTGCTTCAAATGCTACCCGTTTCCCCACCAAAATGGCCACCCCTCTGTTCTTTGCGTCTAGTCCTGAGTGGAACACCTGTCCCACCCATCCTTTCCTTAACCTAACTTGGTCCGCCACCTTTAGCTGCGTCTTGTGGGAGCATAACCACGTCTGCCCTTAGTCCTTTCAAATGCGCGAGCACTCGGGCCCTTTTTATCGGTCCGTTCAGGCCTCTCACGTTCCACGTGATCAGCCTCACTAGGGGGCTACCTGCCCCCCTCCCGTGTCGACTAGCCATTACCTTCTCTAGGCCAGTCCCATGTCCCGCCTCCGCGCTCCCACTCGCTCTCCCAGCGTCGCACACCATCCCCGTCCACCCACTCTTCAGCCATTTCCTTTTGGATTTCCGCAGCAGCAACCCAGTTGTGTTCCCCCCCACCCACCCCCCGCTAGATCTCTTTCTAGCGTGATTGCTCCCCCATATTACTTCCGTAAGTCAGCTGACTTCAACTGACCCCGGCTACTCCTGCTCACTCCTCGACCCCCCCGTGTGGGGAATTCCCATCCGCCTTGCGCCTGTCTTCCCGCCTTATTCTTTCTGGCGCGGGAACATCCCTTTACTTGACCCGCCTCTTATGGCGCAGCTCCCTTTCCCCTCCCCCTCCCCTTCCCCATTCTCCAACTATGTCCCGTCTTTCCCCCCTCACCGGCGCCCACATTTCCCCATGTCTCCCCCCTTCCCAATTTACTTCTCAATTAACTTCAACCATAACATTAACAATAACATTTCCTGCAGCATCAGTCCCTCAGTTCCGATCCAATTTCTCCTCTTTGATAAAGGTCCATGCTTCCTCCGCTGTCTCGAAATAATGGTGTCTCTCCTGATACATATCTCTATGATACCCATAGTCTTGCCGGCTGCAGCATCCCGAACTTCAGCTTCCTTTTATGCAACACCTCTTTGGCTCGGTTAAAGCTCGCCCTCCTTCTCACCACCTCCGCACTCCAATCCTGGTACACCCGTACGACTGCATTCTCCCATCTGCTACTCCGCACCTTTTTAGCCCATCTCAGGACCTCTTCTCTATCCTTAAGGCGGTGAAATCGCACGATTATCGCCCTGGGTGGTTCTCCCGCTTTTGGTCTTCTCGCCGGGATCCGATGTGCCCACTCCACCTCCAAGGGGCCCGTAGGGGCCTCAGCACCCATCAGTGAGCTCAGCATCGTACTTGCATAAGCTCCACAGTCCACTCCTTCCACACCCTCAGGGAGACCCAGTATCCGAAGGTTCTTCCTTCGCGCTCCGTTTTCTAGGGCCTTGATCCTTTCAGTACACTTTTTATGAAGTGCCTCGTGCGTCTGTGTCTTAACCGCCAGGCCCAGGATCTCGTCCTCATTATCTGTCACCTTCTGCTCCACCACGCGGAGCTCTGCCTCCTGGGTCTTTTGTGTCTCCTTGAGCCCCTCAATTGCCTGTAGCATCGGGGTCAGCACCTCCCTCTTCAGCAGCTCCACGCACCGTCTCAAAATTTCATCCTGCTCAGGCCCCCATGTCGCCTGCGCTTTCTCCGCCGCCATCTTGTGCTTCTCTCTTACTGACCCTTTGGTCGACGATTCCTCGCGCTGGAGCCGCCGCCGCCGGTTTTTTCCTCCTTCGTTGGGGGGGGGGGGGGGGGGGGGGGGACTCCCTTCTCACACACCCCACACCGGGTTGCGTCATCAAAAAATTCCCCGTTGGGGCTCTTAAAAGAGCCCGAAGGTCCGTCGGAGCTGGAGCCGCCGAAACGTGCGGCTAGCAAGGCATCACCGCAACCGGAAGTCCCCAACGAGACATTTTTTGACGTGTAGCCACTGTTGTCGTGAGGGAAATGCAGCAACCAATATGCTCACAGCCAGCTCCCACAACAGCAAAGGGGTTAATAACCAGGCAATCTGTTCTGTGACCTTGGTCAGGTGATAATATTGACCAAGATCCCAGAAATAACTCCTCTTGCTCTTGTTCAAACTAAGGCTTTCTTACATCCACGGCCAGGGTCAGAGCTGAAAGATGGTGCTTGTAACAGTCAGCACTCCCTCAGCACTGCACTGGAGTGCCAGAGGGAGTGAGGTAAAGGAGGAGGGAGCGGTAGCCAGGTGGAGAGTGTTAAGCTCCGATGGTATCTCTGTAATAAGAACTAGAAAGCAAGTCTTAACTTCTTCAACTCCAATTTTATTCTGTCCTACAAACACTTCCCCTCCAACTCCAGTGCCACCTGTATCCCCTTTATATGCATGTGCAGTCTGTCAAGCAATAAGTGTGGTTTATGAACCAATTAAAGCTCCAATTCTAACTTAAGCACTGGGGAACATTAACTCTAACAGGGAGACTGAAGAGGGGAATTTCAGTGCTGAAGGCACAACTGCCAATGATAGAAGAAAGGAAATCAAGCAAGCACGAGAGAGGCTTGAATTGGAAGGTTGGCCAATATTGGAGAGCTGTAGGTCTGGAGGACTTTACCGAGATAGAGAGAGGAATGTCAGGGATTTGAGCATAAGCATTAGAATTACACATGGGGAGTTGCTTGGTCTCCACTTGATGCTCGTCTCTAGTAGCATGGGTGGGACTGCAAGCTGTCGAGATCAATGAAATCCTAACAGAGCCAAGGCATAAGAATGCTGATATTCCACCCATTCCCCGCTACCCAGTAACTCCACCCAACTCTTTTGGACACTAAGGGCAATTTAGCATGGCCAATCCACCTAACCTGCACATCTTTGGTCTGTGGGAGGAAACTGGAGTACCCGGAGGAAACTCACGCACACACGGGGAGAGAGTGCAGACTCCACACAGACAGTGACCCAAGCCGGGAATCGAACCTGGGACCCTAGAGCTGTGAAGCGACAGTGCTACCCACTGTGCTACCCCCAAAACTGCCATGATGCAAGGGCTCTTGTACTTGGTCTCCGTAACTGGCGTTTTGATGGCCCCAGAGCTTGTAATGGCTTGGCGGAGTGTTGGGACATCGGCCTCAAAGTTCACGGTTGGCGATTCTTCTGGTGTCAGGGTCAGGCCCTTCAATCTCTGAAGTAGTCAGAGTTCAGAGAATTCATACAAACATCAGCAGTGGGAGCCCTGTAGTAGAATCCAGGAGACAAACTTGTCGAAATCCAAAAGGTAAGACATGACCAATCCCTCAGCTGGAGGCTCTGATCTATGGATACCCCGATAGAATGATTCAAAAACGCATTGACCTGAGGGGGGGTGGAAACCAGACTGCCGCTCGAGTTACGTACCTGTACGATCTCCCGGGAACCCACCTGTCGCTTAGCTGGTGGGTTAAGAGGCAACTAGCCTTCTCCCCTCGGGTCGCAGCTGCCCCACCACTCTGCCCGCTGACAATAGCCCGAATTGTGGCTGCAGCATTTTCCTTCTTGCCCTCAACACCGGGGTTGGGACAGGTGAGTACTGGTGGTCCACCTCAAGAATGGAGTCCACCAGCCTCTGGTGCTCCACCCTCGCTGTCTTAACCATGTAAAAGACCTGCAGACCTCATCTCTCCAATATTGGCCACGATCTCCACAATCTTCACTTTGTAGGAGATAATCTTCCCCCGAGGACATCTTAAGGCTTCCCACATCGTAGAAGGTGAGAGTAACTCACTTCTTTTAAATTTTATATATTCCCCCATATATAATGGATGTGCGTTCGCAAAGTTTCTTGTCTGCTAATAATGCCGTGTTCAATCTCCATGGTGGATGCTGGGAGGGACCTGACTAGTGCCAAATCAACAAAGTGTGGGGCACGTTCCGAAACCACACTCGCTGAGCAACCAGCTACCATCACAAAATGGAGGAGAGACTTACCCACCACAGAAAAATCGATCCGCGAGTATACCTGATGCACATGTGAGAAAAATAACATTCTTAATCACCTGGGTACAAATAACGCCCCCCCCCCCCCCACATCTGTTCCATGAAAAAGGACAAAGCTCTGGCCACCCCTGATGGTGTCAGAGATTTGGGCTCGGACCGATCCAGACTAGGGTTCGGAACACAATTTAAGTCGCCACCCAAAATAAGCTGACGTGAATCCAAATCGGGGAGGGAAGCCAGCAAATAATTAATAAAATTCATACTGTCCCAGTTTGGAGCAGAGATATTACCCAGAACCACTGGAGAGCCTGCCAGAGAGTCACAGACAATAACATGTCTGCCATTGGGGTCGATCAAGATCCTAGTGACAGAAAACTGAACCCTTCAATTAATTAGAGTCATAGATGTTTACAGAATGGAAACAGGCCCTTCGGCCCACCTTGTCCACGTCACCCAGTTTCTACCACTAAGCTAGAACCACTTGCCCGCATTGGCCCATATCCCTCTATACCCGCCCTGCCCATGTAACTGTCTAACTTAAAAAAAAAATTTAGAGTACCCAATTCATATTTTTCCAATTAAGGGGCAATTTAGTGTGGCCAACCCACCTAACCGGAGACCTCGGCGCCGTGAGGCTGCAGGGCTAACCCACTGCGCCACCGTGCTCAGGCAGCAATGCTAACCACAGTGTCACCATGTTGCCCCATCTGACTGTTGTTTAAAGGATATAATTGTGACCGCCTCTACCACTGCCTCTGGCAGCCCGTTCCAGATGCTCACCACCTTGTTTGTGAAGAAAGTTCCCCTCTGGTCTCTTTTGTATCTCTCCCCTCTCACCTTAAACCCATGCTCTCTAGTTCTAGACTCCTCTCCCTTTGGGAAAAGATGTCGACTATCTACCCGATCGATGCTCCTAATTATTTTATAGACCTCTAAAAGATCACCCCTAAGTCTCCTACGCTCCAGGGAAAAAAGTCCCAGCCTATCCAGCCTCTCCTTATAACTCAGACCATCAAGTCCTGGTAGCATCCTCGTAAATATCTTCTGCACTCTTTCTAGTTTAACAATATCCTTCCTATAATAGGGTGACCAGAACTGAACACAGTATTCCATGTGTGGTCTTACCAATGTCTTGTACAACTTCAACACGATGTCCCAACTCCTGTATTCAATATTCTGATCAATAAAACCTAGCCTGCTGAATGCCTTCTTCACCACTCTGTCCACCTGTGACTCCACCTTCAAGGAGCTATGAATCTGCACCCCTAGATCTCTTTGTTCTGTAACTTTCCCCAACTCCCTACCATTAACTGAGAAGGTCTTGCCCCGATTCGATCTGCCAAAATGCATCACCTCACATTTATCCAAATTAAACTCCATCTGCCATTCATTGGGCCACTGGCCTAATTGGTCAAGATCCTGTTGAAATCTTATATAACCTTCTTCACTATCTACTATGGCACCAATCATGATGTCATCTGCAAACTTACTAACCATGCCTCCTACATTCTCATCCAAATCATTAATATATATAACAAATAATAGTGGATCCAGCACCGATCCCTGAGGCACACCGCTGGTCACAGGACTCCAGTTTGAAAACAACCCTCCACTACCACCCATTGACTTTGGTCGCCAAGCCAATTTTGTATCCAATTGGCTGCCTCACCCTGGATTCCGTGAGAATTAACCTTTTGCAACAATCTACCATGCGGTAATTAATAGTGTTGCACCCCTGGCCCTACCACGGAAACCCAAATGAAAAACTTGTCCCACCTACCCCTTCCGCAGCCTTGTCTGGTCTCCGAGTCTCCTGCAGAAACACCACATTGGAATTTAAACTCTTAACACGCTCGACCTTCACTGGGCCATTCAACCCCGTGGCTCTCGAGGTGGCTAAAACGAATTGGAGGTCTCCCACCCCTCCGACCCACAATCCGGAGTCAACCGTTTCTACCAAGAGACATTACCCAACAGATACATAAAAGGTACCGCCACCAGGCCCACCCAATATGGCCGCCAAACCTAATCACAAGACTAAACAAAATAAACTCTGCATTCACCATCAGCAAACAAACCCCACCCCTACCCGCCCTCGGACACTATCCCACCCAAATACACACAGATAGATAGCAGCAAGGTGAACATAAACAAAACTCTACCTCTAACAAACCTAAAGAAAACAAAAACTCTACACTCATTATCTGAAAAAAACTAATATAATAAGCTGCAGTCAATCCTTCAACACCGCTCCCATGAGCTAACTCTGAGGTTAGCAGGGTGGCTCCCAACTAGAGTGAAAAAAAATGGCTACAAACAACAAAATATTAATACCCCTCAAACCATTTACACTCCAACATGGAGCTATATATTTTCATAACCATCAGAACAGAACTCCACATAAAACTAAACCCCAAACCTAAGCCCAAACTATAAAAATAGAACAGGAAATTGCAAAAATAAACATGGAACCCGAACAGTTCAACATACCCCACCCAGAACACCCGAAAAGCTCAATCACACCACGCCCAACCCGTGTTTCTTTACAAAGGAGTCCGCTTCTCCCAGTGCATAAAATAAAGAGTCCTTTCCCTTACTCTTAACCACACCGGGTAAACCACACCGGATCAGATTCCACTTTTTTTTTTTTTTAACAGGGCATTCGTGGCTTTGTTGACCGCAACGCTCTTCTTTACCACTCTTCTTCTTGCCCCCACATCTAACCTGACGGCGTGGCCTACCCATTTTAAGTCACGATGCTCCCTCACTCATCTCAGAACCCGCTCCTTCGCTTTGAAGCTATGAAAAACTTCACTATTACCACATGAGCACTGAAGGAGTGTGGTAGTATGCATTAGGGGTCATGTGGGACTGTGAAGCCGTGATGCCATTGGCTGACAGATCCCGGGTCCTGGTTGGCTGTTGATCTCTAGCTCCGCCCTGAAGGCGGGGTATAAGAACCAGGAGTTCTCCCCGCAGCTCCAGTCTGTTGCTGAACTGCGGGGAACAAGTCACGCTTAATAAAGCCTCATCGACTTCATCTCTATTCGTCTCTCGTAAGTCATTGTGCGCTACAATTTATTAAGCGTGACTTGTTCCCCGCAGTTCAGCAACAGACTGTTAGAAAAAGAGTCGCTAGGACTCTGAGGCACGGGCCCTTGCAGCTTCCCTAGATGTGGCCGCGCAAAACGCCCGCGCGGACGGCCCCGACCGCGCGGCAGCCCCTTGGGCTCAGTGGACCCCCGTCGCGACAACCCCCCCCCCCCCCCCCCACAGGCTTGCGCGGTTCAGACACCAGGTCATCCCGGGGGGGCCTGCTGCTATTTCTGCGGCCAGGCGAAACACCCCCGGCAACGCTGCCCGGCCCGCGCAGCGATTTGCAAGAGCTGCGGCAAAAAGGGCCATTTCGCGGCTGTGTGCCGGTCCCGGGGGGTCGCCGCTGTCCCCGGAGAAGAAAGAGTCCAGCGCATCCCAAACGCTCCCCAACCCCCCCCCAGCGCCCCATGTGCGACCCGCAGGCGCCGCCATTTTGGGTCCCGGCCACCACGAGGGGAGGATGGGCGCCGCCATCTTGTGACCCCCCAGCCATGTGCGATGCATGGGGGCGGCCATTTTGTCCACCCCCGCTGCCAACTTGGACGACACAATGGACCCCAGCATCGACGGCTCCACGGGGTTCGAAGAAGACGCTGAGACACTGCGACCACATCTGGCCTCGGTGACGCTAGACCAAGCACGGCCCCGGACGCTCCAGACGACGACAACAACGGTGCTGATCAACGGACACGAGACACCATGCCTGATCGACTCCGGGAGCACAGAAAGCTTCATCCACCCCGACACGGTAAGACGCTGTTTTTTGACCATCCGTCCCAGTACGCAAAAGATTTCCCTAGCTGCAGGATCCCACTCCGTACAGATCAAAGGTTTCTGCATAGTGACCCTAACGGTGCAAGGGAGGGAGTTTAAAAACTACAGGCTCTACGTCCTTCCCCAACTCTGCGCGCCCACATTACTGGGATTAGACTTCCAGTGCAACCTGCAGAGCCTAACATTCCAATTCGGCGGCCCAATACCCCCACTCACTATCTGCGGCCTCGCAACCCTCAAAGTTGAACCCCCATCCTTGTTTGCAAACCTCACCCCGGATTGCAAACCCGTCGCCACTAGGAGCAGACGGTACAGCGCCCAGGACCGGACATTTATTCGGTCCGAAGTCCAGCGGTTGCTGAAGGAAGGCATAATCCAGGCCAGCAATAGTCCCTGGAGAGCACAAGTGGTAGTAGTAAAGACAGGGGAGAAGCAAAGGATGGTCATAGACTATAGCCAGACCATCAACAGGTACACACAGCTAGATGCGTACCCTCTCCCCCGCATATCCGACATGGTCAATCGGATTGCCCAATATAAGGTCTTCTCCACCGTGGACCTCAAGTCCGCCTACCACCAGCTCCCCATCCGCCCAAGTGACCGCAAGTACACAGCCTTCGAGGCAGACGGGCGACTATACCACTTCCTAAGGGTCCCATTTGGCATCACAAACGGGGTCTCGGTCTTCCAACGGGAGATGGACCGAATGGTTGATCAACACAGGTTGCAGGCCACGTTCCCGTATCTCGACAACGTAACCATCTGCGGCCACGATCAGCAGGACCACGACGCCAACCTCCAAAAATTCCTCCAGACCGCTAAAGCCTTGAACCTCACATACAACGAGGACAAGTGCGTGTTTAGCACAAACCGGCTAGCCATCTTGGGATATGTAGTGCGCAATGGGATAATAGGCCCCGACCCCGAACGCATGCGCCCCCTCATGGAATTTCCCCTCCCCCACTGCTCCAAAGCCCTGAAACGCTGCCTGGGGTTCTTTTCATATTACGCCCAGTGGGTCCCCCAGTACGCAGACAAGGCCCGCCCCCTAATACAGACCGCTACCTTCCCCCTGTCGACAGAGGCTCGCTAGGCCTTCAGCCGCATCAAAGCGGATATCGCAAAGGCCACGATGCGCGCCATCGACGAGTCCCTCCCCTTCCAAGTCGAGAGCGACGCCTCCGACGTAGCTCTGGCGGCCACCCTTAACCAAGCGGGCAGACCCGTGGCCTTTTTTCTCCCGAACCCTCCACGCCTCAGAAATCCGCCACTCCTCAGTGGAAAAGGAAGCCCAAGCCATAGTGGAAGCTGTGCGACATTGGAGGCATTACCTGGCCGGCAGGAGATTCACTCTCCTCACTGACCAACGGTCGGTAGCTTTCATGTTCG
Organism: Scyliorhinus torazame; assembly: GCF_047496885.1. Classification (NCBI taxonomy): domain Eukaryota; kingdom Metazoa; phylum Chordata; class Chondrichthyes; order Carcharhiniformes; family Scyliorhinidae; genus Scyliorhinus; species Scyliorhinus torazame. The sequence goes on along the minus strand of NC_092723.1, from coordinate 172,781,212 downwards.
ATAATGCACAGCGGGGCAAAATTAAAAATGACAAGATCTTAAGGTGGAGGATCGAGCTCTCCACCTTCAACTACGAGATCTTGTACCGTCCCGGAAAGCTGAACGAGCCGTTCGATGCCCTATCCCGCAGCACATGTGCCAACGCACAAATAAACCGTATCCAAACCCTCCACGAGGACCTCTGCCACCCGGGGGTCACTTGGTTCTACCATTTTGTAAAGTCCCGCAACCTCCCATACTCCATGGAGGAGGTCCGTACAGTCACCAGGAACTGCCACATCTGTGCAGAGTGCAAACCGCACTTTTTCAGGCCGGATAGAGCGCACCTGATCAAGGCTTCCCGTCCCTTTGAACGCCTCAGTCTGGATTTCAAAGGGCCCCTCCCCTCCACCGACCGCAACACATACTTCCTGAACGTGGTGGACGAGTACTCTCGTTTCCCTTTCGCCATCCCCTGCCCCGACATGACAGCGGCCACAGTTATTAAAGCCCTTAGCACCATATTCACACTGTTCGGTTGCCCCGCATATATCCATAGCGACAGGGGGTCCTCCTTCATGAGTGACGAGCTGCGCCAGTTCCTGCTCAGCAAGGGTATAGCCTCGAGCAGGACGACCAGCTACAACCCCCGGGGGAACGGGAAAGTAGAGAGGGAGAACGGCACGGTCTGGAAGACCGTCCTACTGGCCCTACGGTCCAGGGATCTCCCAGTTTCACGGTGGCAGGAGGTCCTCCCGGACGCTCTCCACTCCATCCGGTCGCTGCTGTGTACCACCACTAATCAAACGCCTCATGAGCGCCTCTTTGTCTTCCCCAGGAAGTCCTCCTCTGGAACGTCGCTGCCAACCTGGCTGGCGGCCCCAGGACCCATATTACTCCGGAAACATGTGCGGGCGCACAAGTCGGACCCGTTGGTCGAGAGGGTTCACCTCGTCCACGCAAACCCGCAGTACGCCTACGTGGCGTACCCCGACGGCCGACAGGACACGGTCTCCCTGCGAGACCTGGCGCCCGCCAGCAACACGCACACCCCCCCGACACCAATCACCCCCTCCCTGCCACCGGCGCACCCCGCGACCGCCCCCTTCCCGGGAGGATCGGTCCTCCTCCCATGTCCGACCAGGAGTGAAGCAGAAGCAGACACCGTAAAGCTCCCGGAGACGACAACGCTGGAACAAGCACCTGCACCACCACCGGGGCTGAGACGATCGACAAGGAAGACCAGACCGCCCGCTCGACTCGTGACATCGGTGTAACACAAGAATGTTGTGGGACTATAACGAGAAGGTTCTGTTCCTCTTATGAATACTGTAAATAGTTCACAAACCCTGTACATAGCCCAGTGTAGGGCAAAGTGTAGGGCACTGTAATGACATGCAAAAAGTTGTTTTCCTCCCAGGACCAGCCTCGTAAACCCCTACCACCATGCGAAGCACCACCCCGCCGGGTTCATTCTTAACAAGGGGTGAATGTTGTAGTATGCATTAGGGGTCATGTGGGACTGTGAAGCCGTGATGCCATTGGCTGACAGATCCCGGGTCCTGGTTGGCTGTTGATCTCTAGCTCCGCCCTGAAGGTGGAGTATAAGAACCAGGAGTTCTCCCCGCAGCTCCAGTCTGTTGCTGAACTGCGGGGAACAAGTCACGCTTAATAAAGCCTCATCGACTTCATCTCTATTCGTCTCTCGTAAGTCATTGTGCGCTACAAGGAGGCCTCTGCCGGAGTGCACGGTGGACCGGGTCCAACTCAGCAGGGACATGAATCCACCCTCTCCCACCACCTTACCGAACATCTCTGCAAACCTTGGACTTTGGGTGTTCCATCCTCTCTGGCAGCTCCACAATTCAAACGTTTTGCCTCCTCGATTCTCTAAATCATTCACCTTCAGCGATTTATTCGCTTGCCACAAACGATATCTCTGCTCGCAGTGAGGCATTTGATCACTATATCTCGAAAGAACCATTTCCATGTCTTTTATTGTGACTCCCTGTGCCTTTAAGGTTTTGTTCGTCTCCTCCCGAGCCACTCAGGTGGGGGCCAAGGCTGGCTCCATCGATTTGCGGCTTCCTCGGACAACCTGCCAGTGCTTATCGCATTCTTTCGGCAAGATACTCGAAGCACCGCGGCCGTTAGTGGAGTGGCCGGGGCCCCAGAGGCTGCCTCCACCCTCCATCTTTTCTGCCGACGAGCTCTAAGAAGCCTCCGACTTCATCAATGAAGCTCTGCTGTTTGGCTTTTTTTCCCTGGGCCCTTTCCGGTCATTTCACCAATCTAGGACACTTATCCCATTAATTCTGCGGGTTTCCGAAATAAAATACCTCTTTAACTAAGAGAAAAGGGCAAAAAGTGCAGTACTCTAGCAGAAGACACGTCGTGCACGTCTGCCCACGACATAACGCCACCGGAAGTCCTCCCTCATTGAGTGTTCAGCAGTCGGTTCACTTCACATTCCCTCACGGAGGCCAGGAGTGGCGCTGTGGTCAAGGGGTCCCCTCGGAAAGGTCACAGCACCTAATGGCCGGGTTTAGTGCTGGAATTACAATACCTGAAGCCAAGGGGGAAAGCATGAGGGGAAAAGGTTCACAATCAAAAAAAATCAACATGAAAATAACCACTGCAAAGGTGTCCCCAGATAGGATTAGCCACAATCGCCAGGGGGAGCTGTCGTTCAGTTTTCATTCCGTCATTGGATATCTTCCCCTATAAAAGGGATGGCCGTCACCATCACCGCTTTCTGCAACCGAACAGATTCCTTGTAAATACAGAAATGATAATAAAACATTACATAAACAGTCACACAGTCAGTGTACAGGACTGTCAGGTGACACTAAAACACTACTAGTTTTAATTTTAGACCAAATGGAACCCTGTAAGAATGCCACATGATAGTGACTCTCACTTTCTCCTTGCTTATTTATAGAGGTTTTATATCAGTATTAAATCTTGTTTCATCGGTGGCTGACAGGCACGGCACCCTCTGCACAATTTTTCCATTTCCAATTCCAGTTCTCGACCAGCATCGTGTGGTGCACTGAGGCAGATTTCCATAGCTGGTCATTGCCTGAGCAGGTCGCTAGTCTGTCACCAGAGGCTGATAGCTTGAGGGGCGCCCAGTCCACATCAAGTGTGGCTGACCAGGAGTCTCCCCGCTCTTGCAGTCAGCCATTGACGTGTTTGGAAGGATTTGCAGGTTGAGACTCTACCTGTTTGACCGCGTTATGAACTCGCCTTCCTTGGCCGTCGAGTCCTGGGGTGGGACTCAAACCCCAAGCTTCAGGCTCAGAGGAAGGGACCCCCCTACCCACTGCGTCACACCCCTCCCTCTGCACAATAGTCTCTGGAATCTCTTTCCCTTGTGCCTTGTGCCCCATTGTAATTATATTTTAGGTCCTGCTTGAGCTGTGGGCCCAGCAGTTCAGTTACCGAGCACTGAACTTGACCAGTGTCATGTGGCATTGACATCCCCACTGACCAGAGTGGCTCTCTCACCCTCCCAGGCCACTCCCTGCCTCTCCGGAGTGTCACCAAGCACTCGCAAACTCACTCCCGAGAGGGGTACCAATCAATGCCACCCTGGCTACTGAAGTGTCCCCTGCCCAGGTGACCCAATCACTCTCAACCGGCTTATCGATCAATGCTGACCTGGTTACCAGTCATCTCCTATTGGTCACCCATCGCACCAACATGGCCCCCAGTATCTAACTCCTGGTGCAAGATGGCCCCCACCCCTGTTCTCATAATCCTGCTTCCAAAAACCCTGGAGAAAAATTATTGTGGCATTAAAATAAGTATTTTTTCATTTTCTGTAACACTTCCATTTGTTTTTTTTTTTAAAGTAAACATGAGGAAAAATTCTGCTTGATTGATAATCAAGAATCATCCAACCAGGTAAATTGGTTGTTTTCCAATTGGTACAGTAAGGCGGTTCCTCGCAAGGATGGACTTGTCAGGCAACCAATGCCGGGAGCCTGGGGGTGGTGCAGTTAAGCTCTGGATGTCCAAATTTCAACACCATTAAATGAGGTGCTGGACCGCCTGGCGAAGATCTCAACGCGCTGCTCGAAGAAGAGCACAACCTCTCCATGTGACCAGGCCAAGATTCACTCCACAACCAACACCACCAAAAGAGTTTCAATGGTCAACCAGTCACTTACTGCTGGGATCCTGTTGTGTGAATTGACTGCCACGGTTAACTGCTAACGACCGTAGTTTGGAGGACATCGAAGACGAGGTAAAAATGTGATAACTTTTGCAATGTCATGGAATCATAAAGATTTACAGCATGGAAGGAGGTCACTTGGCCAATTGTATCCCTATTGGCCAACAGGGAGCCATCCAATGTAACCCCAACTCTTGGTATGTAGCCCTATAGGTTACAACACAAGTACTTCTTAACTGTTATGAGGATTTCTGCCTTTCCCATCTTTTCAGGCAGTGAGTTTCAGATCTCGATCACCCTCTGGGTTCAAAGATTTTCCTCGTATCCCCTTGAAGGCCGGAATTCTCCGACCTCACCCGGTCCCGCTGCGATGAATGAAGTTTCGACTGACCACCAAATTCCCGTTCTCCCTGGAAGTGATGGAGGGGTGAACATCGCCCGAATATTTCCACACCATACCTCCAAACTCTTACCCTGGGCTGGATTCTCCGGTCTCCCAGCCGCGTGCTTCGCAACGACGCGCCGTTAGCTGGATTCTATCCTCCCGGAGCTGGTCAATGGGATTTCCCATTGAAACCACCCCACGCTGCCACAGAACCCTCTGGTGGGGGTACACTGCCAGCGGGAGAAGAGAATCCCGACGACCAGAGAATTCTGGCCCCTCAGTCTTTCATCCATTGGAAATGTTGACAGTCAGCTGGTTACGGACCCCTGAACCAAGGGCTACAGGATCTTCCTTTCCATTTTATCTAGACCCGTCATAATTGTACACATTTCAGGCATTCTCCTCTCAGCTTCCTCTGTGGCACAGTCCACAGCCGCTACTTTGTCCAGTGTTCCAATACCTTTGCCGCCGAAGGAACGCAGCCTCACTAACAAGATAACAGGCTGCCCAAGAACTTCCTATCAAGGCGGTTGAATCTACCAAATGACTTCCGAGGTGCCGGGTTCAGATCAGACATCAAACCAAAGCTCCATCTGCCTTTTCAGGTGGATACAGAGCACCTTGGAACATTTAACCAAGTTAGCACAATTATATAACTTTAAAAAAATGTGTTCATGGGATGTGGCTGGACAAGCATTTATTGCCCATCCCTAATTGCCCTTGAGGGGTTGGTTAAGAGTCAGCCACATTGCTGTGGGTCTGGAGTCACTCGTAGGCCAGACCAGGTAAGGACGGCAGATTTCCTTCCCTGAAGGCCATTAGTGAGCCAGATGGGTTTTTACCACAATGGACAATGGTTTCATGGTCATCATTAGAGTTTTAAGTCCAGATTATTATTGTTGTCGTCTGCTGAGGTGGGACTCAGACCCTGGATCCCAGAACATTATCCTGGGCCATTGGATTACTAGTCCAGTGATAATAGCCCTATGTCACCGCCTCCCTACAAGTTGTTGATAGAAAAGATCCCGGAGCACTATTTTGAGGAAGAGTAACCCTGCGACCAACATCACTTCAAAGCTGGTCACTTAAACATTGTTTCTGGGGCTTTGTGGTGCACAGATGGAGTGCGAGCGTTCTACAATACTGCTGTATTCAATTTAATTTGCTGTTCGGTGCTTTGGGACCATGAGGTCAAGAATTTCTTTCTGTTTCTCCATCCAAGAGAACAGGTTGGGTCTTTGTTTAATGTCAGATCCAAAAGACACTCCATCAGTGCCGCACTGTAGTCTCAACCTGGGTAATGTGTGCACAAATAAATGTGATAATATCCAGTTAAACTGTTTGAAACATGTTGGCGATGGACCGGCTGTGGGAAACGCACCTGTCCTTTTTCAACCTGCTCACTCACCCGAGAGACCAGATAGTTTCATAAAAGATGGAACGTGTGTTATGGGTTTTAGAAAACTCCAAAGTACATCATGGAGTTCACCTGACCTACAATTGTTTATTGATTTTTGTTACGGTGAGCACACGGGCCTGTCTTTCAGGTGTTATTTATCAGAGGCCTTAAGCACTTTTCATCAAAAACAAGCTTTATTCTACGAATTTAGTTAACATTTTTATAAACACGCACAGTAAGCATTTTTATCAACTGCAAACATAAATACCCCACACAGCTACAGTACTCTATGTATCACCCTAAATAAAGTTCCCCCTTTAACTGTTCCAATTTAATAACAAGATCCCATAAACCAGTACCCACTTTTCAAAAGGTATGACGCAGCACACAGCACTCGACCTGGTAGGGATGCTCTTGTTTCCTTTCCCAAAAGAGCAGGTTTGAATTCCTTCAAGTTCTCAGGCAATCAGGAAACAGCTTTTAAAATGCAGATAGAGAATAAGAACAAATAAAAGTACAGTACAGGAACAGGCCCTTCGGCCCTCCAAGCCTGTGCTGCTCACGATGCGCTAACCAAAAAAAAAAACCTTCTGCCCTTACACGGTCCGTATCCTTCTATTTCCTCTCTATTCATGTATCCATCCAGATGCCTCTAAAATGTTGCTAATGTGTCTGCTTCCACCACATCCTCTGGCAGCATGTTCCAGGCACCCACCACTCTCTGTGTGAAAAATGTACCCTGCACATCTGCCTTCAACTTTCCTCCTCTCACCTTGAATCTGTGCCCCCTTGTAATTGACACTTCCACCCTTAGAAAAAGCCTCTGACTGTCCACCCTGTCCATGCTTCTCATAAGTTTGTAGATCTCGATCAGGTCTCCACTCAGCCTCCATCTTTCCAGTAAAAACAATCCTAGTTTATTCAACCTCTCCTCATAGCCAACACTCCCGAGACAAGGCAACATCCTTCTTTGCACTCTCTTCAAAGCTTCCACTTCCTTATGATAATGTGGTGACCAGAACTGTACGCAATGCTCCAAATGAGGCCTGGGCAGAACAAAACCAGTTCAAACTCAAAAATGAAAATAAAACGTCAGGAGCCACAAAATAAGCCCCAAACCAAAGCGAAAGCAAAACGAACCCAGAGACACAGCCCAACTCCACCCACACAATGACATCACTGAAGCCATGTGATAAGACAAAAACATTTCTTAAAAGGGACATTCCCATGACACTTTCAACAGTGCTGCGCTCCCTCAGGACTGCGCCATCAGCTTAACTTTTCTACTCAAATCGTCAGTGGAACTTGAACTCACAACATTCTGACTTAGTGATGGAACGGCTACCAATGAGCTACAGCTGAACTGTGGTACAGTTTCTAATTGATGATTCATGTTGTGAAGAAGCATTCCCCACACTCAGGCAAAATAGTGAGCCTATTATCACTGGCCGTAAGAACTGACTATCTTCTATCTCGTTGCTCAAGTGTGAGCTGTGGTAGAGCCTCAGTCCATAGTCACAGGCCTCGCGCAATAGAAACTCAAGGGGATGGGTAAACAAGAATGCCTCCAAATGGCACAACTGCCCTCTCGGCTAGAAGGAAACGATCTCCCAGCATTAATTTGAAGAAGTGCAGGGGGGGAATTCTCCCTGGAAACGTGGCCAATATTTATCCCTCAACCAACATCACTAAAAACAGAATATCTGGTCACCATCGCATTGATGCTTGTGGGAGCTTGCTGTGCACAAATTGGCTGCCGTGTTTCCTCCATTACAACAGTGACTACACTTCAAAAGGAACTTCATTGGCAAGAACCCACTTTGGGACATTGCAAAGTCATAAAAAGCGCATATGAAATGCAAGTCATTCTTTCTTTCATCTATAATATGGAACAAGAGAATTATTTTGTTTCTTTATAGATGATTAAATGCTGTATTTGAGTGGAAAGGCAGGGCATTTAGACCATGAATGATTCAGCACTGCAGACGTTCAGCATTCATCACAAGCTCGCTTTGATAATTGCAGAAGAATGCATTACTCTACGTTTCCTCAGCTCTGGAGAGCGATGACATGTTGATCATGCCAAAAGAACTGATCTTGGTTGGCCTTTTCAGCACATTTTCCAGCACTTAAGGTCAACGAAAGTATTTCAAGGTCAAAGAAACCAAAGACTAGACCAGATATCAGTGTATCTTAAGTATTGAGATAAAACAAATAGGCCAAACGCCACTGAGTAAAATGATTTGAAATACTTCCCCAGAGACCAGGACAGAATGAGAGTGGCTCACTGTGCTGCCAGTGTTTTAGAGGTAGGGTAATGTTGAGCTTACAGAACATTGCTGACTATTTTGAAATGATCCATTTCTTAGAAATAAATGGAGCTTACATAGAGCAAAAGATTGATCAGACCATATTACATTTCTCACTCGGAGCAGAATTCAATACTGGACCTGGGTCAAAGAGAACATTGCGGTACATTCTGTGAGTGGATATTCTCACCGTCAGCCATAGTTCCATTGCCCTGTGTTCTCAAAAATGCTATCCCTCAAAAACATGAAATGGTCACAAAAGACCCAGTCCTCTTCTGCTTAGCCTGAAGAGGTTTGTTTTTTAAAAATGATTTAAAGCAACCATTTTTTTTCTTTTCCAATTAAGGGGAAATTTAGCGTGGCCAATCCACCAACCTGCATATCTTTGGGTTGTGGGGTTGAGACCCATGCAGACACGGGGCGAATGGGCAAACGCCACATGGACAGTGACCCGGGATCGAACCTGGGTCCTCGGAGCCGTGAGGCAGCAGTGCTAACCACTGTGCCACCGTGCCGCCCCCAAAAGAGGTTAGTTTGAGACAAACAAAATTACAGTGGAAAACCTGATCAGAAATGAGGGGAAAGTAGTGGGGGACGTTCATTCAGCAGGAAACCTGGGTCTCTTTCTAAATATGCAGAATCAACCCAAAATCTGGGCAAGCAGAGCCTGTTTCCACATCAGGACAGACCTGCCAGGAGGTGGTTTAAGAGTCCAAAGAGAACTAGGCAGGGAAGCTTTGAAAGGTGGGTTGATATTACCTTGGGGGACCTGGAGATGCTGGACCCCTTACCCAGGGCTGACCGCATCCTAACCCCACCCCCACTGCTCCCCACCACTCTCATTGCCTCGTAAGCCTCCAGACAATTTACAACCATGGACTGTGGGTTGTGGCCACTCACTACCCTGGCCCACCAACCGGGCAGTGAATCTAGGGCTGGAGCAGAACTCTGATGGACATTAGAGGGAAAGGGCCCAGTCATTAAGGTCAGCCTGTCCTCCATGTCCTCAGATCCAAGCCCTCTGGGATCACCAAAACGGTCCCCCTTTATAATCGGGGCAATTATTTCAATGAACAGCCATTTTCCCGCTCATTCCAGTGCATCTCAATGCTTGGGAATCTAGAAACAGGTGACCTACCAGCCTGTGGGCGAAGATCTGGCTCGAAAGCATAACAGAAATTCCGGTGGTGTCCCATTACCCCTAAAGACACCCTCCCAGCTCCAAGTCCAAAAGTATCGTTCTGCGTACAGTTCAGACAGATCATCCCGTACATGAAAAGCAAATACACACTGCAAATACATAGACAAAGGCACCGGGTGAAGAATACAGGAATGTAGTACCACGCAGTAGAGAAGGTGTGTGAAGAGATCAGATCAGTTCATAAGAGTGTCGTTTACGAGTCAGGTAACAGCGGGGAATAAGCGGTTTTTTAATCTGTTCGTGCGTGTTCTCAGTCTTTTGTATCTCCTGCCCGATGGAAGAAGTTGGAAGAGTGAGTAAGCCGAGTGGGAGGAGTCTTTGATTATGCTGCCCGCTTTCCCAAGGCAGCGGGAGGTGTAGCCAGAGTCAGTGGATGGGAGGCAGGTTTGTGTGGTGGACTGATTGTGCTCACGTCTCTCTGTAGTTTCTTACGGTCTTGGACCAAGCAGTTGCCATACCAGGCTGTGATGCAGCCAGATAAGATGCTTTCTATGGTGCATTGCAAAAGTTGGTAAGAGTCAATGTGGACATGCCGAATTTCCTTAGTTTGCTGAGAAAATATAGGCGTGTTGTGCTTTATTGGTGGTGGCGTCGATGTGGGTGGACCAGGACAGATTGTTGGTGATGTGCACACCTCGGAATTTGAAGCTGTCAACCATCGCCACCTCAGCCCTGTTAATGCAGACAGGGGTGTGTCGATACTTTGCTTCCTGAAGTCAATAACCAACTCTTTGGTTTTGCTGGCATTGAGGGAGAGATTGTTGTCGTTACACTATCCCGCTAGGTTCACTATCTCCCGCCTGTATTCTGACTCATCGTTGTTCGAGATTCGACCCACGAGAGTCATGTCATCAGCAAACTTGTAGATGGAGTTGGAGCCCAATTCCGCCACACAGTTGCGTGTGTATAGGGAGTATGGTAAGGGGCTAAGTATGCAGCCTTGCGGGGCCCCGGTATTGAGGACTATCATGGAGGAGGTGTTGTTGTTCATCCTTACTGATTGTGGTCTATGGATCAGAAAGTCGAGGATTCAGTTGCATAAGGAGGAGCCAAGTCCTAGGTTTTGGAGCCTATGACATGAGCTTGGCTGGGATTATGGTGTTGGAAGCAGAGCAGAGCTGTAGTCAATAAATAGGAGTCTGTCCTTGATGTCAAGATGCTCCAGGGATGAGTGTAGGGCCAGGGAGATGGCGTCTCCTGTGGTCCGGTTGTGGCGGTATGCGAATTGCAGTGGATCTAGGCATTCTGGGAGTATGGAGTTGATGTGCCTCACGGCCAACCTCTCGAAGCACTTCATTACGATTGATGTCAAGGCCACCGGACGGTAGTCATTGAGGCACGTTGCCTGGTCTTCTTTGGCACCGGTATGTTGGTGGTCTTCTTGAAGCAGGTGGGAACCTCGGATCGGAGTAGGGAAGAGGTTGAAGATGTTCAGTGATGGAGCCGGGGGTGACAGTCCTGTGCCAACCAATTTTCAACAATCCATTATCCTGCTCAACATTGCCAGCTCTCCAGTGTGTTTAACTGCACAATCCCAGTTCGCTTATCGATGGTCATAGACGGTACAAGATCTAAATGCCTGCTCAGGGCGAAGGTAAGAACTTACGTCGGCTGAAGGGGTTCGAATGATGGCTTCCCGCTCCACCATAGGTGCTGCCTCATCAATCCTGTAGATAGATTGATCCACCTGGGTTTGTAAATCTTGGGAATGTGCTGCATAATTCAAGCCCACAGTACATTCCGAGCTGTGGCTCCACTTTGCCTGTGAGCCTGAATTACACCTCATCTACATCCTGCATCTGCTGTTGCCATTTACAAATCAACAGCAGAAAAGCAAGCTCATGTACTTCGCTAACGTAACACCTCGTGGGAGCACAGGGGAGAGGGTTGTCCTGGGTTCAATACAACTCGTGATAAATTATAGACCACGGTGGCGCAGTGGTAGCACTGCAGTCTCACGGCGCCGAGGTCCCAGGTTCGATCCCGGCTCTGGGTCACATTCCGTGTGGAGTTTGCACATTCTCCCAGTGTTTGTGTGGGTTTCGACCCCACAACCCAAAGATGTGCAGGTTAGGTGGATTGGCCATGCTAAATTGCCCCTTAATTGGAAAAGGGGCAATTTAAACAGGGGCTGTTTAGCACAGGGCTAAATCGCTGGCTTTGAAAGCAGACCCAGGCAGGCCAGCAGCACAGTTCAATTCTCGGACCAGTCTCCCTAAACAGGCACCGGAATGTGGCGACTAGGGGCTTTTCACAGTAACTTCATTTGAAGCCTATTTCTGACAATAAGCGATTTTCATGTTTCAAAAAAATGAATTGGGTACTCTAAATTTATAAAAGAAATATTCTCCCCATCACTAAATGTTCATGACGCCTCTCCCTCCCCATACCACTAAGGCATGAGGGTGACCCAGCCCCACCAATCCCCCATCATTCGTCAGCATTGGGGCATTGAACCCCCCCCCTCAAATGAACGTAACCCTGTCGTTAAGGACCTTTCCTTTCAGCAGCCCCCTCTTTCAGGCCCCCCCTATGTGCAGGCACGAGCACCCCATTCATTTTTAAAAATAAATTTAGAGTACCCAATTAATTATTTCCAATTAAGGGGCAATTTAGTGTGGCCAATCCACCGACCCGGCACATCTTTGGGTTGTGGGGGTGAAACCCACGCAAACACGGGGAGAATGTGCAAACTCCACACGTACAGTGACCCAGAGCCGGGATCGAACATGGGACCTCGGCGCCGTGAGGCAGCACTGCTGACCACTGCGCCGCTGTGCTGCCCCCAGCTCCCCATTCATGCCCTCCCTTCACCCCTCCATCTTTCTCGACCCCCTTCATGACCCCTCCTCCGTTCAAGGCCATGGCCCCCTTCCGGGCCCTCCCCTTGGCATTGCCCATTGGCACCTGGGAAGTGCCAAGCTGGCACCAGGGTGTGATCCATATCACGATCCGTTCAGCGCCCGCGAGGACCTCGTTTAGGAGCTCTCACGCTATTCCCCAGGAATAGTGGAAGATGCGCTGGGCGCAACATGGGCGGAGAATCACTCCCCGGGCTCACAGTCTTAGAATAAGGAATGATCATTTAGGACGGAGTTGAGAAAAAATTACTTCACTCAAAGGGTTGGGAATTTTTGGAATTCTCTATCTCGGAGGGTGTGGAAGCTCCATCATTGAAAACGCCCAAGGCCGCAACTGATTTTTTTCTCTATCAGGGGACTAAGGATAGGGAGCGAGGGCGGGAAAATGGAGTTAAAGCCCGAGGTCAAACACGACCAAATTGAATGGTTGAGCAGACTCGATGGGCCGCCTCGTGTATTCTATCCTACTCTGATTTCCTATGTTCTTGTGGTGTGAGATAAACATTGGTTTTGTGCCACGCTGTTCTTACCAATTGCCAACTGATGAGTCAGGAAGCCAATGGCAAAGCCACCATAATATTGATGGCGGGAGGATTGAGAATCAGCCAGTTAATCGCCGACGCTCGCTCACAAAGAAGGGCCTCTACCAAGGCAGGAACACTGAGCCCACAGACCCATTTCGGAGTTTCAGTCTTTGAACAGCAGCTTCCAAACCCACGACCACTAGAAGGACAAGGGCAGCAGATACCTGGGAAACCCACCACCTGGAGGTTCCCCTCCAAGTCACTCACCATCCTGACTTGGAAATATATCGCCGTTCCTTCACTGTCTCTGCGTCAAAATCCTTGAACTCGCTCCCTCACAGCACAGTGGGTGTACCTAGACCACATGGACTGCAGCGGTTCGAGAAGGCAGCGCAGCACCACCTTCTCAAGGGAAAAGTCAGGAGGCTTAGAGGGGATGAGATGAAAAATATTTTCACCTGGGGGGGGGGGGGTGATGGGAGCCTGGAATGCACAGCCCGGGAGGGTCGTAGAGGCGGGAAACCTCAAACCTTTGAAAAGTACTTTGATGAGCACTTGAAATGTCAAAACACTCAGGGCTATGGGCCAAGTGCTGGGAAGTGAGGTTAGTGTCGATTTGGTTTTTTTTGTCAGTGCCGAAGAGCCTCTCCTGCACGGTGTGATTCTATGCATTAGGGGTGGGCCTAGCCAGTGGACCCACATAGCGTAAATTAATTTTTAAAAAGGAGATTTGACACAAATGCAGAAACCTAACATTATGATTAAGAACCTTCCAAATCAAACCTCTGAGAAATGGAAAAGTAAAGGATGTGCTTAAGAGTGCCTTTCTGACCTCAAGCCACTCCAAAGCGATTTACAGCCACTGGAAGTTTTGATGTGTAGCCACTCTTCTAATATAGAAAGTGTGACAGCTTATTTGCGCACAGCATGTTCCCATAAACAGCAACACGATCCTGGCTAGGCACGCTGTCCTTTTTGAGTGATGCTGGTTCAGGGATTGATGAGGAAAAGTGGAAATTAATATGTGATTTTAGTTTTTAAGGGATATTTGAAGAGGCCAATGCTTGGAGCTGTCCCCTCTCATAACCCAACCAGCCATACGGAGTAAACTCTATTTACACGGGTAACGTTATGGCATCGGAGCGGGAGCAGCTCTGCTGACAATTCTGGTCAATATTTCAGTGGTGTGTATTTAAAAATCCACTCAAGAAACAGAAACTGGCCAAGTAAAGAGAGAAAAAGCTGCTGAACCTCGATGGCCAATTTGTTTCTGTGTTCCGTATTTACATATTTTGTTAAACACTCACGGGAGCTCAATGCAGGAAACATTCAGGTCTGCTACTGGGGATCAATTCTTTGAGGCATTATGACGATGCTTCATATTACGATATAAAAATAGAAAAGTTCTGGAAACGCCATTGTGTAGAGAGCAAGATTAAAATGTTCAGTATGATGTTTCCTTGGTGAAGTATCTTTTACAAAATACCAGTCTGTTCTCTTTTCAGAGACTGATTGGCCTGCCATGCATCACCAGATTTTCAGTTGTTTTTATGCCCCATTTTTAGTATTGATGGTTTTCCTTTTTATTTATTTGTCCAGACTGGTCTATGTGCAACTTCTAGAAGGTTACGGAGGCACTCGCTGTACCCTTGGCTCAGTAACTGAGCATACTTAAAGACATGAATGAATTTTTGCATCGCAAGCTGGCCAGCTCTCAGACCCCAGTAATCTCATAGCTGCAGTGTCTCAGCTCCCAGGATCAGATCATATTTCCTTCAAGGTTTTCAGGGTAAGCTTAGCAGCCCATTGAGGAATGGAAGGGTTCACAGCAGTATAACACAATGTTCTTGATTAGTTCATGCTGCAGGGGTCTTAGCTATCCATTCCCAGTACAAAATCTTGCAATGCCAAACTGGGGCAACCTGCTCTCAACTTGTGCAACTTCTGAACTCCTCGGTGTTCTGAATTGGATCCAGGTGCCCCAAGTTTGTTTTGCAAGAGTGTGACTTTCATCCTGCCAGTCAGAACTGGTCTGAAATCAGGGGCTGGATTCTCTGTTTTCATCCCAACTGTGGCCTTTTACTCCAGGAAAACTGGCGTCAGAAGGCCACAGATTCACCGTCTTGCAGGGGGCTAGCAGGCAGCCATCGATACGCTCCCGCACTTCCGGGTCAGATGCCGCGCATGCACATGGCGATGGCCTCCAACGGCCGCGTCGTGCTCCATGGTGCACTCAGCCCGCCAGGACCTGGACCGCCGTCATAGTGCCCCGCATCGGCCGCTCTCCCGAGCTGGACCGCCCGCACGCATAGCCCCCAGTACCGAATGAGGCCCCCCCTGCCCTCTGATTGGCCCTCCCTCGACTGTGGCGGCCCTGGACTGATCCACAGCCGCCTCGCGAGTTTCCCGAACAGCAGGACCAGATTGGAACCTCGCCGCCGGGAATTCGGCCGGTCGGCGACGGGGAATAGCGGGACGGGCCTCAGGCAATGGACTGAGGCGGTGATTACTCGGCGGGGCGTACTCCCCAAATCCGTCGCTTTTCAGAAGGCGGAGAATAGTGGAACAGGCACTGGTCCCGATTTCGTGCGGGAAAACAGATTCTCCGCCTTGTCGCCGAACGCGATTTCAGCGTCGGGCTGCAGAGAATCTAGCCCCAGGTGTCAGAGTTTGCCCCACAGCGCAGCCCAATTCCCAGTGCCCACTCTTTCCACCAATGGAAAGAGTTTAACCCTATCTACTCATCACGAGAATGGTACCAGGGATGAGGAACTGCTGTTACATGGATTCCCTGGAGAAGTTGGGATTGTTTTCTTTGGGGGAAGAGGAGGTTCAGACGGGGTGTTCAAATATCATGATGGGTGTGGACAGAGTAGATCGAGAGAAACTGATCCCATTGCTGGAAGGATGGAGAACACAAAGGGCAGAGATTTAAGGTAATTGGTAAAGGAAGCAATGGTGACGGGAGGAAAAACATTTTCCACACAGCGTGCGGTTAGGATCTGGAATGTGGTGCCCGAGAGGGTGGTGGAGGCTGTCAAGAGGAAATTAGACTGTAATCTGAAAAGGAAGAGTGTGCAGGGTTACAGGGGTAAAGTAGTAGGTAGGTGAATCGCTCTTTCAGAGGGCCAGCACAGAAACGATGGGGTTAATGGCCTCCTCCTGTGCTGTCCCTATTCAATGCTCCCCCATGTTGTGCAGCACCTTCGCCCAAAGGGTGTCCTGCTCTTATATCCCTTCAGCATGAGACTATTCAGTGTTCCCCCAGTGTGAGATCATTTTATATGTACAATACTCTTGCCAGCTGTGTTTCAGTGAGTGGCCCTCTATCCGCCCAGTCAGAATGTCACACTACATAGCACAAAATCAGGGTTGGCATTCCAGTGCAGTACTGAGGGAGTGCTACACTCTCTTTTAGATAAGACGTTACACCAAGATCCCATCTGCACAATTGTAGCCATAAAAGATGCCATTGCATTGAAAAGGAGGCACCTTGGTCCTTGGGCTATTTGTCACTCCGTGGCTATGCACAACTTGGCTGCCACATTCAACATTCCCTACGAGTCAAAGTATTTAATTGGCTGGAACACACTTTAGGACATCCTGAGATAAAAGAACAGAAAATACTCGATCTGTTTGTTGAAAACAGAAACAGTTAACGCTTCAAGTCCAATATGACTCTGTCAAAGCTGCGAGACCTGCTGTGTTTCTTCCCCCCCCCCGTTTCTATTACGGATCCCCAGCATCCGTATTATTTTACTTTTATTTTGGATATCCTGAGGTTGTGAACGATGGGAGTAGGATTGAAAGTTCTTTCTTTGGAAGCAGACGTGTATGAAGGGTGGTTAGTGAACTGGATTTCTGAATTTTCTAAACCTGTAAACACTGTGACATAGAATCACAGAACGATACAGTGCAGAAGAGGCCCTTCGGCCCATCCGAGTCTGCACTGACACATGAAAAGCGCCTGGCCTACCTAATCCCATTTTCCAGCCCATAGCCAAGTGCTGAACAACTGGACCGAAATACATTGTGGGTTCTTCCAGGCTCCCTCAACTGCAGTGGGAATCCAGGGGAACCTACGGAGGGGACCGTTTTTTTGTCCATCCATGGGAGTTTCACTCACCTCTAGCCAATTGGCACTTTGGAGAGACGAGTGTGGAATATCAGGGAGAATTTGGTGAACCTTTGGGAAGGCTGGAGTGCACATCATCACTTTTCGCAAACATATTTTACAGATAGGGATGTGTTCATGCACGTTATGAGAATCTTGTGTTTGTAAACAAATGAAGAAAGTAAAGTTAACAAAAGATTTTTCAGGTAGATATTACTCCTTCATTGGAATTTCTAGTTGTGAAGAACAGTCAGCTCACCTGGATGGAATCCTACTACCAAACTAGGCCGAGAAGCTCGACCTGACTCCACCATTGTCTCCCAATACATGTGGTACAGCCCCTTCCAGCCACTCAGGTACACCCGACGCCTGCCAGCGTAAGACTCCAAGGGAGGTCGGAGACTTGGCCCTTCCACCACCTCGGGCCCAATCATGACAACCTCAATCCCTTCATTTCCTGGGAACATACGAGCAAGTTCATCGTAGTCTGTGGGTCTGGCATTAAGGGTCTCAGTGTGAGAGGCGCCAACGACATGAATGGTGATGGGCCTTTCCAATGGGTCAATGCTGAAGCTGTGCAGGGCTAATCCAATAGTAACTGGCCTTGCCTGAAAGTCAGTGGTCACTCGTCTGATGGATTCCAAAAGTTCCTCATCTTCAGGCTGTGGTTTGCCTGCGTTTTCCCACAATAGCTTCATGTACTTACAGTTCCCAATTGCATTTAGTTTGGTGTCGAGTTCCTCTTGCATCAAGAACCAAACATCCCAGCTCTTCACCTCGGATACTGCTTTTGTCCAGTTCCCACTCGGAAAAGGAATGTCACCTGGACAGTAAATGACATGGAACAAAATTTAACTCGCAGAGTTTAAAATTGAAAGACCTCAACAACTAGCAGATTACACAGGGTTTTGACAAATATTGATGGAGGAGCTGAGCATTTTTAATGAACAAACAGTTCCAATTTTAATTAGGAGGGTTAATGATTGAGGCCACTTTTTCAAAAGATAAATGATTTACTCTCCTAGACCCACAAATCAATCTCCTCCCAATAAGGCGGCCTATCAGTTTGATCCACCCCCCCCCCCCCCCCCAAACAGGCCGCCCCCTGACCCTTCCACGCCGATGTCCCGCCGGCTGAGAGCAGGTGATCCTAGGCCTTTGTCACTCTTGTCATGCCCAGCTTCTAGAACTGCATTTAACTATTTAAAAAAGGGACACTGATGAACGGTTAAGATGGCTGCCAAGGGCGTCAGTTGAGATTTGCAACATCAACACAGACAATCGAGCTTCCGGAAAGTTCTAAATTGAATTATAACAGGTGGGGGGGGGGGTGTCCACCTTGAATGGACACGCCTAAACAACACCTCTTTGTGGAATTCACACCGGCCATTGTCGAAGTTCCCCCCCAAAAAATGTAAATAGAGCCCTAGACTTTGTGACTCCAGGTTTGCAATGCAACAAAGAAAACCTGACAAAACCAGTTATCCACACGCTGTGTAAAAGACCACCATTTACCGTCTATCGAATATCAATGCCTGTTGACTATGTGATCAAAACTGGTTCTCTGATCCTGCAAACCACCTTCTGTTGTACCTCAATGGCAGTTGGTCATGTGATTGAAACTGGTTTCTGATACTGAAATCATTTTATCCCAGAACTCAGATCAGACCTGAGGCAGTCAGCAGGATAAGAAACAGCTGCAGAGAAAACCTGTGCCACATTTGCCTTTCAAGAACCAAGAGGCTTAAACGTCTTTTAAAAGCCTCCCCCTCCCCACCCAATTCAGAATCTAGTTCACCTGTAAAGAAATTGGAAATCCTGATATAACAGCCATGAGTGTCTAGCTATAGGACCTGATGAACAGTCTTCTCTGAAAGGGAACCCTGCAGTTGATCCAGATATCTGGGGCAGGATTCTCTAATCCCGCGGCAGAGTGTCCGCGCTATCGGAAATGCCTACAGGGGGCCAACATGGCACTGGAGTGGTTCATGCCGCTCCAGCTGCTGATCCCGGCGTGAACTGGGCGCCGCGGGATCCGCGCATGCCAACGCGCACATGCGCAGTGGCTTCCTTCAACGTGCCGGCCCTGACGCAACATGGCGCAGGACTACAGGGGCCGGCGCGTAAGACAGGAGGCCCCCAGCCAGGGAGGACGGCCCGCCGATTGGTGGGCGCCGATCGCGGGCCAGGCCTCATCAGAGGCCCCCACCCCCCAGGCTGGGGCCGGACCACCCTCCCCCCCAGGCCACCCTCCCGACCCTCCCACGCCGAGGTCCCACCGACTGAGAGGTGTGTACGGCGGCGGGTGGTCTCGGCGTTTTCACGCCGGCCGCTCGGCCCATCCCGGGCCGAGATTTGGCGGGCCAGCCGCCAATTCTCCGCTCTGAGGACAATCGTGTGCCGGCATCGGGGCGGCGTGGCGCGATTCGCCCCGGTCACGGGGATTCTGCGGCCCGGCCCCGGGCTGAGAGAATCCCGCCCAGGATCCCAGTTACCGGAACTTATCTAAAATACAATTCCAGGGCGGAAAAGCTTTGTTATTCACTGGGCTCCCAGAGGCTGAGGATGAGAGCCAAAAGAGCAGCCGCCAACCCAACTGGGAAAATAGAAGTCCGTGATCAGTGCAAACAAATGAGTTGTTGGCTATCCGTTTCGCTTAATACTTTTAGAAGTGCACGATCTTCTTTAATTATCATTTTCTACAGTGTGTGGTGTGTCAATGAAGCAGCGTTTGGACCTTCGGGGCAAGTGTCTGAATAAACCCATGAAATTCTGCTGCTGGTACTTTTAAGTTGACCACACACTAGCTGGGTTTAGAAACACAAGTCTACATTTTCAAAAACAAAGCACATTGGTGACAGACAGAAAGGAAGGGAGTTAGGGGTTAACTTTAATCTTCCTCCCCTATCTTTTCCAGAACATGTTTAAATTAGCCAACGCACCCACCGATTGGGCCTTTCCCAGCCATTATTTGAAGTTTGTTCTGATCCTCCCTAACCGTCTGGGTGAAACTTATTTTTTTAACCGCTGGAATTATATATACTGGGAAATTAATATCCTTCCAATGGGAGAAGGCAGCCAATGCTTAGGATGATGATGGATTGGCTTCCCCGGCACCCCTCTGGCATTCCCGGGATTTCCTCTGCTGATCGTGGAATTTGCTTTCCCTGTTTGGGCGGGGAACGCGACGTTAGCTCTCCTCCCCAGTCACCCTTTCCCACTTGATTCTGATCACTTCCACTACCCGTCTCCAGAATCCATTGGCTCTTCCTGGTGTCTGCTTCCACGGGCTGGGGCCTGCCCCAGTTCCTAGTTCGTGTGGTCATTTTTCTACTCTGGGCCTCGCAATGGGCAGTTTGTCAAACGAAAGGAGTATTCTAACCCAGGCTTCGGAGCCTGCTGGTAGCGTTGTAGTATCACGACATTTACCATTTATGATAAGTCTTCTTAAGTTGCACATCATTCCCTGGATGAATCGCCGATTGCAGACACCCAATAATATCGTGTACAAATTGTTGCTAAGAGGTACAGGAATAAGCTGGGCCGACACTCACTCCTCCCTCTCCTTGATTCCGATAGGCAACAACCATTTCACTGCATCCCTCGATAGAACATTCTAGACTGGATGGGCAAAATGTGTTGTATTGACTCCATGACGGGCACATCAATAAAAGGGGACATCACAGACGTTCACGCGCAACTTCTCACCTTACTGGGCTATCTGTTAGATTGCTGATCTCTTGTCCCATTTAGCAATTCGCCCTTATTCACAAAATACCATTCAAACTCTGTCAGAAATGAGAAGCCTGGGCCAGAATTCTCCGGCCATGCGGCGGCGGCAGGATTCTCTGATCCCTCCGGCAGCCCACCCCCACCCTCGCGTTTCCCGACGCCGTCGGTTGGCTTCGATGGGAGTTCCCGTTGACAAGCAATGGGAGCAGAGAATCCCGCTACCAGTGTACAGCACGCTGCCTTCCGCCAACGAGAAATACGTCGAAGGGTGGGCAAAAACTCCCGCCCCTGATATTTGACATCATTATCTTAGAATCAGACCGCACAGCGAGAGGCCACACAAGCCATTGTGCTGTGCTCACGTTGTCCAATTTGTCCCGCTCCCTGCTGCTTTCCCTCAATAGCCCAGCGTTTTTCCCTTTTCCGACTATCCAATTTCCCTTCTGAAAATTACTTCAGGTGGTTTTATTTCAGATGATAACAACTGGAACTGCTTAAAAATAAGAAATAAAAACTCCTCATCTCCCATCTGGCTCTTCTGCCAGGGTTCTGGGAATCTCACAGCAAAGGGCCGAGAACATTCTCTCGCCTTAACATTCGAACGCCGGCAGAAATTAAAGCAGCATTCGCAGCCTGATCTATTTGTGGAGAGGGATTTAGTGCCTGCTTCAAAAAATTCAAACCATGCTGAGCAGACCTTTCAGTACCTGTGAACACCAGCCACTCAACCAGCCTGTCAACCGCTGCCCATTTTAATTTCTTGCATAGCTTCTTGTGTGCCGGCCAGCTCGCACGTTGGCATTCCGTCCCGCAGTAATAGACATTCTGACATCTGCAATTCCAAATGGCCATGGGAGTCATTAGCAATTCTTCCTGGACTTTGCTCAATTAACTACTTCCGACATTTTGCAAGAAACATACCCGGCTGCCTTCCTGCTGAACCATGCTCCGTACCACATTGGTAACCTTGCTGGACTAGAAATCTGCTTTAATATTCCTAAAGCGAGAGTTCAAATCCCCACTGGGGGTTTCATATTCAATTAAATGCATCTAATAGCTTTTTGGTGGTAGAGGACTTAAATATCGCTGAAAACAAGAGGCATGTCGAAGCTTTTGGTCTTGCACTCATCAGAACACATCGCAAGAATACCAAGAGTAAAAAGAACAACCATTTATAGTTTAGGAGAAGAGAGTGCTGATGTGTTGGCAAGTGGACACTGATTGGTAGAGGTATTGACATAGAATCCCTACAGTGCAGAAGGCCCATTGAGTCTGCACCGACCCTTCGAATGAGCACTCTACCCATATCCACTCATCCAACCACCCCTCCCTACCCCGTAACCCCATAACCTAACCTGCACTTCCCTGGACACTAAGGGGCAATTTATCATGGTCAATCCACCTAACTGGTACAGCTTTGGACTATGGGAGGAATCCGGAGCACCCGGAGGAAACCCACGCAGATGCGGGGAGAATGTACAAACTCCACCCAGCCACCCAAGATTAGAATGGAACCCGGGTCCCTGGCGCTGTGAGGCAGCAATGATAACCACTGTGCTGCCATGCTGCCCATATGCCATGAGCGTGCCGCTCATGGAGAGTCCACCAGTTAACTGATGCGCAAACTGCCAGGTTTTGTTTAAATCCAAACTTGGCAGGTTTATTCGGATTGGTCGAAGCATTGCCCTGGGGAATGAACATAGCATGGCTGTTGTGTTGCCTATTTTGTTCAAGTGAAACA
The DNA here is from genome assembly GCF_047496885.1 of Scyliorhinus torazame. Classification (NCBI taxonomy): domain Eukaryota; kingdom Metazoa; phylum Chordata; class Chondrichthyes; order Carcharhiniformes; family Scyliorhinidae; genus Scyliorhinus; species Scyliorhinus torazame. Next base: position 172,758,787 of record NC_092723.1, on the reverse strand, counting down.
AGCGCAATGTGTGTACGTTATGCGTGCAGACAGAAAGAACAGTTACACACATTGCACCTGTTTCAACTGAAAAAAAAAAAAATAGGGTGACAGCCATTCTCTGGTTCATCCCTCAGGGCAATGCCTTGGACTTAATAAACCTGACATAAAATGCTAGTCTCTTCAATAATAATCTACCAGACTGTCGTTAAAAACCCAACTGGTTCACCAATGTCCGACAGGGGAGGAAATCTGCCATCCTTAACTGGTCTGGCCTACATGCGACTCCAGACCCATAGTTCTGTACTACCAAAAAGCTAGTAGATTTATTAATTGAATGGGTCGACTCTCAACTGCCCACTGAAATGGCCAATTCGGAAATGTATTTCTTTCCTGTTCCTGTAGATCTCTCCATGAGATTGTTCATTCTCAGAGTGAAAGACAAATACTTTTGCTCAAGTTTCAACTGCTCTTATTTGGCCACGCATTGATTCCAATTTCAAGGGCATTTCCCCATTCCCACTTGTCAGTTTCCTGAACGATGGAGATTAGAAATGCAGTAACTAGGGGAAAAAGGAGAGAATGCACAAGTTGCCAATCTGTCGATGTTCTGACCCGAGTCACTCAATGGGATTCACCCTTTCCCTAAATTGCCGCCACTTACCTTTTGCAGCGTCGAAGAGCCCTGGGATCTGACAGAGTCTCCGGAAGCTTCTTGCACTCTGCGCAAAACTTAAACGTGTCCTCCATCTTCTGGAACATCTCCCGATACGTGCGGATTCCAAAGTCCGCAGCGGGTTTCCTCCCCTCCAAAGCTGCCCTGTGCCGGCACAATTTCAAAAAAACAAAAAGTCGAGCTTTTCGAATAGAAACCTCGCCGCATCCATCTCTCGACAGCGATCCAAAAACCGACTCAAGGACAATTGGATGCACAAGGTTTTCCATCAAACAGATTTCCAGATGCGGTGCATTTTAATTGGGTAGAGAGTGGAAAATAACGTTTCCGCAGGGTCTCAGTTTCCAACACTGACCAGAGCAGCAAAACAGAATTCAATCAGATAAAAGTGAATTACTGCGGGTGCTGGAATCTGAAACCGAAGCAGAAAATACTGGGTAACCTCAACAGGTTAGTCAGCATCGATGCAGAGAGAGAGAAGAGAGCTAACGTTTCGAGTTTGGATGGCAACTTTGACAAAGTCTCCGTTCTCTCCAGAGCATCATTGAATTCCTACAGGTCAGGAGACCATTCGGCCCATCGAATCTGCACTAACCCTCTGAAAGAGCACCCTACCTTGCCCCCACTCCCTCGCCTATTCCCGTAACTCGATAGCCCAGCTAACCTGCACATCTTTGGACAATAAGGGGCAATTTAGTGCGGCCAATCCACCTAACCTGCACGTCTCTGGACTGTGGGAGGAAACCGGAGCACCCGGAGGAAACCCCACGCAGGCAAGGGGAGAACGTGCAGACTCCTCACAGGCTCTCTCCACCGAGGCTGTCAGACCTGGTGAGAATGCCCAGCATTTTCTGCCTTTGTTTCAGGAAATCAATAAACGTGTCGCACAATCACCAGAGTTGCAATCTACATCTAAACACGGACTGTTATTTTGCAGCACATGGAAGGTAACAGAAGGAGTGTTTCACCTGTAATCGTCATAGCTTTGCATATTTAACTTGGAAAGGATGACTTTGGAAAGTCCTGGAACATTGTAGTCCATGGCAACAAACCCAAGTGCATCCGTGTAGACACCAGCAGCATCGGGGGCGTCAGGCTTCTTCCTGGTGGAAGGTCTTTTGATGACTTTAGGCCGCGACATGGTGCCGGTCTCCAATAGCACGCCTGGGAAAAACACAGCTCAAAAATATTAGAGTTAAAGTTGCTTCATGGCTGAGTTTGGGGTCACCTGTCCTAATACTTCCTTAAGATTTCGGTATCAAAATCTGTTCGGTGATCACCCCTGTAAAATGTTTAGCTATGTTAAAGGCACTATGTATAAATATTGTGGTGAAAATGTCACGTTACTTTGTGCCTTCCTGATTCAGTTCCTACTGCGCTTTGGCGAAAGAAAAATGTCCCCATTTTGACACTAAATTAGCATTTTCGCTCTGAAAGACATCACTCCTGACCCTGCAGTTCTCCTGCGGTACTGCACCAGGGTGTCGGCCTCGATTTTTGTGCTCAAGGCTGGAGGTCCTGGAATCAGTAGTCAGGAGGAGTGTCGTTGTCGCGGAGATTTGCGTAAGCTATCCGACCACGGTAGATATGTGGCCATACGTATATAAATGTTAAAGATTGACCAACCTGGCCCATCATGCTTTGAAACATACAGAGCCGCGAGCCTGATGGGAAATGGCTTGTTTCCCTTCACACTGTTGAACTCTGAAAATACTTTTGAAGAGTAAATGGATATGTATCAGCAACCACGTCTAAAGGGATTCAAAATGGACCTTGGAATTCTGGGAAGACAGACATGGGTATGTCCCTCAACGTCCCTGAGACTTGATAAACTAACCATTAACTAACAGCCGAGCACTCAGGACAACTGCCCACTTGGCCGATCTGAACTGGGATGTGTCAAAGACAATCCAAAACGGAGGATCCGCCCACAACTCAGCAGACGCTGATTTAAACTGCGCGGCCCATAACCTGCTGGCTCCCCAGGGTCGGATTTTGGGGGCGGGGGGTGGGGGTTACACCAACGATGCGCTGGGGGATCCCTCGCGGACATTCCCAGGTCAGGGTTTACGCAGCAATTCTTCAGAAACGCTCCAGGGTGCATAGAACATAGTACAGTACAGCACACTATAGGCACTTGGGCCGACGATGTTGCACTTATCCTACTCTACCATCAAACTAACCTACACCCCTTCAATTTACCGCTGTCCATGTGCCTGTCCAAGAGTTGCTTAAATGTCCCTAATGACTCTGACTCCACCACCTCTGCTGGCAGTGCATTCCACGCACTCACCATGGCGCCGAGGTCTCAGGTTCGATCCCGGCTCTGGATCACTGTCCGTGTGGAGTTTGCGTGGGTTTCGCCCCCGCAATTACCAAGGGACAGCAGCGCAATGGCTCAGACACTGGTGTGAAATGGTGATTTAAAGTGTGTCTAATAATACTCTGTTCAGCACAGCTGCACAAACAGAGACCACTGCAGAGAGACACCTGCGAGGAGGATTTTCATTCCATTTTATTGGGGCAAGAGTTACTCTTAACACAAGGAACACTTGGCAAACATGGACTATGCATAGAGCAATAGGAGCTTCAGGCATCTCCAACCACACACATCACATAACTCAAACACACACACACACAAAAACACACCCACAATGCAGAATACAAACACACACTACAAAACGCACAACACAAATATAAAAACATATACACAACACAAAAACATACACACACACACACACATGCACAACACAAAATGCAAGAACACACAAAGCACACAACATACAAACACATACATGCACACATAACACACACATGTTCAACACACAAAAAACACAAACACAAGCCCCACACACAACATAAACACAGTCACACAACACATACAAACAACATGGTACGGTACAGGGTGGACGGTAGCCCAGTGGTTAGCACTGTTGCTTCACAGCTCCAGGGTCCCAAGTTCGATTCCCCGCATGTTCTCCCCGTGTCTGCGTGGGTTTCCTCCGGGTGCTCCGGTTTCTTCCCACAGTCCAAAGACGTGCGGGTTAGGTAGATTGGCCATGGTAAATTGCCCTTAGGTTAGGTGGGGTTGCTGGGTTACGGGGATAGAGTTGGCGGTGTGGGCCTAAGTAGTGTGCTTTTTCCAAGTGCCGGTGCAGACTTGATGGGCTGACCGGCCTCCTTCTGCACTGTAAATTCTAATTCTATGAACACACCCACGAACACATACAACACACAAACAAATCAAACTCACACACTACACATTACACAAGGCACACACATCCGCACACATGCCCCCTCATAGCCCACGAGGGTGGCAGCACTGACGAGGTGCCCAACTTTCCCTGCCCTGTTTTAACCTCATCAGGGAATCATGAAGTTGTCCTCCACAAACTCAATTTTGCCACCTTCTTGTCGATAATAGTCATCTACTGGAAACAGACAGGTTACCAAAACTTTAAATTGATAATCATGTAAGAGTTTACAGAGCAGAGAGAGAGAAAGAGAGGAGTGAGGCCCACATTGTGGGTTCAGTTCCTGCACCGGCTGAGGTTATTCATGAAGGCCTCGCTGTCTCAACCCTGCCCCTCGCCTGAAGTGTGGTGATCCTCAGGTTAAATCACCGCCAGTCAGCTCTCGCCCTCAAAAGGGGAAAGCAACCTTTAGTCCTGGGGGACTGTGGTGACTTTTATTACCTTCACCCAGGTACCTTGAAGCCTCAATGGTTCATTATCAGTCACAAAATCAATTATATTCAGAACTTTCAATCAGGCACCATGATGTAGCTTGGCTGATTCCTAGTCAGATCCTTCCTGAACGCCTGCAAGTCTCACTCCTTTCACATGTTGCCTCCCCAGGTGCTGTGGTGGTGGGGGGGGGGGGGGGCAGAGACTGTTGTCCACCTCCTTGTGGAATGAGCCTTTGCAAAGAAGGTCTGGAGAGAGAGAGAGAGAGAGAGAGGGAGAGAGAGGAGGCGGTTTTTGATGAGGTTCTTCCCGAGCAGCTCCATGACTCAGGACTCTGTGCGCTATGGATAGTTCCCTGGGACACCCACCGAGATAAACAACTGGTGCTGGAGGATCATCCACTCTGTCTCTTTGGTCTTCACGAAACCCGCTGATCTTCCAGGTCAAATAACTGTCCTCAGCCAAGTGTTGCAGACTGGCACATTCCAGGGTCCAGGACTAATCATAGAATTTACAGTGCAGAAGGAGGCCATTCGGCCCATCGAGTCTGCACCGGCTCTTGGAAAGAGCATCCTACCCAAGGTCAACACCTCCACACCCTATCCCCATAACCCAGTAACTCCACCCAACACGAAGGGCAATTTTGGACACTAAGGGTAATTTATCATGGCCAATCCACCCAACCTGCACATCTTTGGACTGTGGGAGGAAACCGGAGCACCCGGAGGAAACCCACGCACACACGGGGAGGATGTGCAGACTCCGCACAGACAGTGACCCAAGCCAGAATCGAACCTGGGACCCTGGAGCTGTGAAGCAATTGTGCTATCCACAATGCTACCGTGCTGCCTTAAGTGCTGAGGGAGGCAATCACACTTGAGGCAGCCGCCGAGAGGCGCAGTGGGGAAAGGCCACTGTTTGAAGGCCTTTCAGGCATTATACACCGAGAGCTTTAAAATTTGTGGAACGCCTTGGCTGTATGCCGGATAGGGAATGTATATTGTAAATATCTAGAGTATTGAGGCACCTCAGAGTGGAACAGGCTGTAGGATGGGAAGTTACATTTTACTGAACTCTGTAGTTTTCCAAGTTAAAATGTTTTGTCCGCGCTCTCTGTGCCTGATGTGCAACATGTATTGTAAATATCAAGAGTATTACAAGGAAATAAAAGCACCTACGAATGGAATGCACTGTTTGGAGACAAATCAAACCTCACTGCACTTTCTGTAATTTTCAAGTTGATGCGTTTTGTGAAGTACTTTTATTATTAAGGTATATTTTTGGAAAAGTAAACTTCAATTCCGTGCTTTGATTTTACCAATTGATGAGTCTGCAGAAGCCTGGGCACAATTACACCTCAAACGCAGGTAACACACTTCCGGAGAATACATGGAAAATAGAAGGCCATTCGGCCCTTCGAGCCTGCTCCGCCATTCATTATGATCATGGCTGATCATCAAGTTCAATACCCTGATCCCGCCTCCGCCTCCCCCCCCCCCCTCCCCTCGCATCCATTGATCCGTTTACGGCGAGAGCTGTATCTAATTCTATCTTGAAATTACACAACGTTTTGGCCGCTGCGGTACAGAATTCCACAGATTTACCGCTCTCTGGGTGAAGAAATTTCTCCTCACCTCAGTCCTAAAAGGTTTACCCCTTATCCTCACACTATGACCCCTAGTTCTGGACTCCCCCCACCATCGGGAACATTCTGTCTGAATCTAACCAGTCTAAACCCGTTAGAATTTTTCACAATTGCCTGATTGCACCCTCGGAAGAAACTGCACGCTCCTGATATCAGTTCAACCCCCGTAATAATCAAGCAATACCTCAGCTAAGCTGGTGTCTACACTGTATCCTGCGCTGGTACAGACAGGTCTTGTATCCGTGGCGGGAACACGATGAGGATACTGTTCTTAATTCATCCTACCTTGTCTGTTACTAAGGTTGCAGTGATTCGTGTTCTGTGTTCTACCTGTTTTGCTTTGGTACCTATATTTTGTTGTTGCGATATTTGTAAAAATGTAAAAATCCAATGAAAGTATATATTTTTTAAACTGCCGTCTGCACCAGTTTAAGTAGCCCCAGGTATCGGTTTCAACTAACTCGCAGCCGCACTGGTTCACCCGAGTCAGGGTCATTTGTGGCAGTGTTAAATGTGTCAAGAAACATTGAGAAAGTAACAGTTTGCCTCCAGTCTGTGCCACCCTGCACTGGCTGAGGGGTGGGCGGTGTTACATCACTGACGTGGGAAAGAAATGCATTTCTCTCGCGTCTTCCGTGACCTCAGGACGTCCCAAGGCGATTTCCAGCCAATGAAATACTTATGGAAGCGTAGTCAGAGTAGCGATGCAGGAAACACCTATTTGTGCACCGCAAGATCCCAAAGCAGTGAGATGAATGACCAGCTATTGGTGAATGGACCAATATTAGCCAGGGTGCTGCAGAGAATTCTCCTGCTCTCTTTTTGACACGACGGCTCGGGGTCCCTCACCTGAGGGACAGCCAGGTCGACATCTCATTCCAAAGACCGCACCCTCCAGCAATGTAGCACTCCCTCAGGACTGCACTCAGTCCAGATTTTTTTTTTGGCGTTGCTGAAACCTCCTGGACTTGAATCCGCAAATTTCTGGCCCCAAGACAAGAGCGCAGCCCACAAAGCACCATGAGGTCAGACATTTCAGTGATGACCTAAATAACAATTCATGGAAAATATTTGCACACCAATGAGATAAAGCTATTCCAGACACATTTCAAGGTGCTGGACTGTGCTTGATGCCTGTAAATAATTTCCGGACTCGATAACATTTGGCAGACGCTCCATAGATTTGTTGAGGCAGCAAATTCGGGCTGATGCTGAATTCTGGAGACTGTTCGAAGCTGTGACTAGAGCTAATCCCAGATTCATTCCAGAGAACCATCTTCCACTTGAACCATTTGGATACACCTGCCCCACACTGTGAACCCGTGTTGCATTCTACATTTCAAACATTCATTCAGCATTAACGTTGGGAAGCTGGCTTGTGCCACGACTATTTTAAAAGACCGGCCTATAAACATGGCCAACTGTTTCCCAGGCGTTATTGGGCCTAAGCATGGAAAATGGTGGGCAGCATCTCCAGCCAGAAATTAACACTCAGTACATTGGGAAATTTTTTATTAACGTTTCCTCCACTCACATCAAAGGCTTCAAGCAACAATGGAATTGAGGGTAGCAATGATCATGAGGGCACGAGGGGAGTGAGGGATCGAGGGCACGAGGGGAGTGAGGGATCGAGGCCACGAGGGGAGTGAGGGATCGAGGCCACGAGGGGAGTGAGGGATCGAGGGCACGAGGGGAGTGAGGGATCGAGGGGAGTGAGGGATCGAGGGCACGAGGGGAGTGAGGGATCGAGGGGAGTGAGGGATTGAGGGCACGAGGGGAGTGAGGGCATGAGGGGATTGAGGGCACGAGGGGAGAGGGATTGAGGGCACGAGGGGAGTGAGGGATTGAGGGCACGAGGGGAGTGAGGGATCGAGGGCACGAGGGGAGTGAGGGATCGAGGGCACGAGGGGAGTGAGGGATCGAGGGCACGAGGGGAGTGAGGGATCGAGGGCACGAGGGAGTGAGGGATCGAGGGCACGAGGGGAGTGAGGGATTGAGGGCACGAGGGGAGTGAGGGCATGAGGGGATTGAGGGGATTGAGGGCACGAGGGGAGTGAGGGATTGAGGGCACGAGGGGAGTGAGGGATTGAGGGCACGAGGGGTGTGAGGGATTGAGGGCACGAGGGATTGAGAGCCCGAGGGAAATGAGGGATTGAGAGCCCGAGGGAAATGAAGGATTGAGGGTATGTGGGGAGTGAGGGAATGAGGAAATTGAGGGCATGGGGAATGAGTGGTAAGGGTAGTGAGAGCATCAGAGTGAGGAACTGAGAGAGCGGGGGGTGAGAGCATGAGGGGAGTGATGGTTTGAGTACGAGGGGAATGACAGATTGAGGACATGAAGGGGTGACAGCACTAGGGTAGTGAGGGCATGAGAGAAAATAGGGATGTTGATAGTGAGAGCTTGAGGGGAGTGAGGGATTGAGGGCACGAGGGGAGTGCGAGCATGAGTGAGTGAGGGATCGAGAGTTTGAGGGACTGAGAGTTTGAGTGAGTGAGGGCACAGAGGAGTGAGGGCACAGGGGAGTGAGTAAGTGAGGGCACAGGGGAGTGAGTGAGGGCACAGGGGAGTGAGTGAGTGAGGGCACAGGGGAGTGAGTGAGGGTACAGGGGAGTGAGTGAGTGAGGGCACAGGGGAGTGAGTGAGTGAGGGCACAGGGGAGTGAGTGAGTGAGGGCACAGGGGAGTGAGTGAGTGAGGGCACAGGGGAGTGAGTGAGTGAGGGCACAGGGGAGTGAGTGAGTGAGGGCACAGGGGAGTGAGTGAGTGAGGGCACAGGGGAGTGAGTGAGGGCACAGGGGAGTGAGTGAGTGAGGGCACAGGGGAGTGAGTGAGTGAGGGCACAGGGGAGTGAGTGAGTGAGGGCACAGGGGAGTGAGTGAGTGAGGGCACAGGGGAGTGAGTGAGTGAGGGCACAGGGGAGTGAGTGAGTGAGGGCACAGGGGAGTGAGTGAGTGAGGGCACAGGGGAGTGAGTGAGTGAGGGCACAGGGGAGTGAGTGAGTGAGGGCACAGGGGAGTGAGTGAGTGAGGGCACAGGGGAGTGAGTGAGTGAGGGCACAGGGGAGTGAGTGAGTGAGGGCACAGGGGAGTGAGTGAGTGAGGGCACAGGGGAGTGAGTGAGGGCACAGGGGAGTGAGTGAGTGAGGGCACAGGGGAGTGAGTGAGCGAGGGCACAGGGGAGTGAGTGAGCGGGGGCACAGGGGAGTGAGTGAGTGAGGGCACAGGGGAGTGAGTGAGTGAGGGCACAGGGGAGTGAGTGAGTGAGGGCACAGGGGAGTGAGTGAGTGAGGGCACAGGGGAGTGAGTGAGTGAGGGCACAGGGGAGTGAGTGAGTGAGGGCACAGGGGAGTGAGTGAGTGAGGTCACAGGGGAGTGAGTGAGTGAGGGCACAGGGGAGTGAGGGAGTGAGGGCACAGGGGAGTGATGGGAGAGGGCACAGGGGAGTGAGGGCACAGGGGAGTGAGGGCACAGGGGAGTGAGGGCACAGGGGAGTGAGGACACAGGGGAGTGAGCACAGGGGAGTGAGGGCACAGGGGAGTGAGGGAGTGAGGGCACAGGGGAGTGAGGGCACAGGGGAGTGAGGGCACAGGGGAGTGAGGGCACAGGGGAGTGAGGGCACAGTGGAGTGAGGGCACAGGGGAGTGAGGGCACAGGGGAGTGAGGGCACAGGGGAGTGAGGGAGTGAATGAGGGCACAATGGAGTGAGGGCACAGGGGAGTGAGGGCACAATGGTGTGAGGGCACAGTGGAGTGAGCGGGTGAGTGAGGGCACAGTGGAGTGAGGGAGGGCACAATGGTGTGAGGGCACAATGGAGTGAGGGCACAGTGGAGTGAGGGCACAGGGGAGTGAGCGGGTGAGTGAGGGCACAGTGGAGTGAGGGAGGGCACAATGGAGTGAGGGCACAGTGGAGTGAGGGCACAGTGGAGTGAGGGCACAGTGGAGTGAGGGCACAGTGGAGTGAGGGCACAGTGGAGTGAGGGCACAGTGGAGTGAGGGCACAGTGGAGTGAGTGTTTGAGGGAGTGAGGGCACAGTGGAGTGAGGGAGTGTGTGCACAGGGAGGGTGGGGGTTGGTTTTCGCGGAGTGGGGATTGAGTACACAGTGGCACTGGGAGATGAGGACAGTCAGGGTTTGCATTTACTTTCCCAACAGAAGGTTTTGCATAAATTAATCCTCTGCTCCCTGGTCTTGTGGAGATGCGTTAAGCGCTCGCTGTTAACGACCAGCGCAATGTCTCCCTTTTCCCCAGTGCATTCCCCTGGTCAGGGACCCCGTGTTCATTGCAAACTGTCAGCAAGCCCCTTACCGGGATCAGCACTCTCCCAGCGTTAATCCAGGGACACAATTAGACCCGCCCGACGCCAATTAGTCGTTTCAAAACGGCATTCCATGTCAAAAAAAGTTTTATTCATTATTTATTGCGAGAATACTCGCGGAGCACATTTTATACTCAATACTCCACATCAAACAAACACTGAAATACAACTTTGTGACAAGGGGGCATATTTGGCCCCAGATGTATAATTATAAACTTGCCTGAAATATTTTGAAACTGATCAAGATGAAATGGGTTGGATTCTGGGGAAATTAAGTTGAAACTGCCGGAGATGCTCAGAAACCCGCTTTGCTGCATTTTCTGTTGAAAGGTCAGCTAGCTGGGCTATCTGCTGAAACCTTTCCTGCTTTTCCTTCTGTTTCTCGTCACAAGCAAAAGATTTAAACTCGGGAGGAAGGGTAGGGAAGATGTTGGGGCTCCTGATTAGAGCCCAAACGAAAGGGGAACGATTGCACACAAAAAAAAACGGAACGTGGGACAAATTGCATCAAACTTACAAACATACAAAATTTGCCACTTACCTGCTCTGCGTCTCGATCCTCGCCTGTCCCAATGTTGAATGGAAAGTCCGGGGGGGGGGGGAGGGTTTGGTCATTTCAGGAGTGCAGCATTCTCCTGAGGAATGTACCTCTCCCACCCCCCCCCCCCGCCCCCAAAACACATCTCCACACCGATTGGGCAACAAGAGTGAGAAAGATGCAGGTTTCTCCAGCGAGTGACCAATGGTGACTCGCCCCTGGGTCTGATGTGCAGCGGCAGTGTCCAGAATCCCAGCTTGGGGAGTGAGCCACATTGATATTTCAGTTCCAAACACACTGCCAATGTGCAAAGTGTTGTCCAGAGCCTGTTCCACAACAGTGGTCAGTTTAACACAACATGAACTGCAGCTTTTTAAAAAAACAGCAATGAATATATCACAGAGGGAAAATGTTTCTATGGGTGAAGTACATTTTCACTTTCCAGCTTAATTGGCACCTTGGTGGCAGGTTAGCGCTATGGCTTCACAGCGCCAGGGTTCCAGGTTCGATTCCTGGCTTGGCTCACTGTGAGGAGTCTGCACGTTCTCCCTGTGTCTGCGTGGGTTTCCACCGGGTGCTCCAGTTTCCTCCCACAAGTCCCGAAAGACGTGCTATTAGGTAATTTGGACATTCTGAATTCTCCCTCTGTGTACCCGAACAGGCACCGGAATGTGGCGACCAGGGGCTTTTCACAGTAACTTCATTGGAGTCTTAATGTAAGCCTACTTGTGATAATAATAAAGATTATTAATGTTACAGGAATTCAATATAGGGGCGATATTGAGTTTGAAATCCGACGGTGAACTTAAGATTTTCTCTACCTTTTGAAAATAACCCACTCTGATTACCCACTGTGCCCAGTGATTAGCACTGCTGCTTCACAGCTCCAGGGTCCCAGGGTCAATTCCAGCCTCGGGTGGCTGCCTATGTGGAGATTTACTTCCCATGTCTTCGTAGGTTTCCTCCTACAGTCCCACAAAGATGTGCCGGTTAGATGGATTGGTAATGCTAAATTGCCCTTAAGCGTCCCAAAGGTTAGGTGGGGTTACTGGGTTACGCGGATAGGATGGAGGCGTGAGCATAAGTAGGGTGCTCTTTCCAAGGGCTGGCACAGACTTGATGGGCCGAATCTGCACTGTAAATTCTATGATTCTATATGGAAACATACAAAATAGGATTAGCCCATTCAAGGGTAATCCTCCCTCGCTGATGGCACAGTTCTGAGGAAGCGCAGCACTGTTGAAAGTGTCATGGGAATGTCCCTTTTAAGAAATGTATTTGTCTTATCACATGGCTTCAGTGATGTCATTGTGTGGGTGGAGCTGGGCTGTGGCTCTGGGTTCGTTTTACTTTCGCTTTGGTTTGGGGGTTGTTTTGTGGCCCCTGCGGTTTTATTTTCATTTTTGAGTTTGAACTGGTTTTGTTCTGCCCAGGCCTCATTTGGAGCATTGCATACAGTTCTGGTCACCACATTATCATAAGGAAGTGGAAGCTTTGGAGAGAGTGCAAAGAAGGTTCACCGGGATGTTGCCTTGTCTCGGGAGTGTTGGCTATGAGGAGAGGTTGAATAAACTAGGATTGCTTTTACTGGAAAGATGGAGGCTGAGTGGAGACCTGATCGAGATCTACAAAATTACGAGAAGCATGGACAGGGTGGACAGTCAGAGGTTTTTTCTAAGGGTGGAAGTGTCAATTACAAGGGGGCACAGGTTCAAGGTGAGAGGGGGAAAGTTGAAAGCAGATGTGCAGGGTACGTTTTTCACACAGAGATTGGTGGGTGCCTGGAACACGCTGCCAGAGGATGTGGTGGAAGCAGACACATTAGCAATATTTTAGAGGCATCTGGATGGACACATGAATAGAGAGGAAATAGAGGGATACGGACCGAGTAAGGGCAGAAGGTTTTTTTAGTTAGGGCATCGTGATCAGCACAGGCTTGGAGGGCCGAAGGGCCTGTTCCTGTACTGTACTTTTATTTGTTCATACGCCTTTAGATTCTAAAAATCTGTCTACTTCCTTCTTAAATATAAAAGCAAATTACTGCTGGAATCTGAAACAAAAACAGAAAATACTGGACAATCTCAGCAGGTCTGACAGCATCAGTGGAGAGAGAAGGGAGCTAACGTTTCAAGTCTGAATGATTCTTCATAAAAGCTTTGATTGTCCAGTATTTTCTGTTATTCTTCTTAAGTGTCTTGGCCGCCACAGCCTCTGTTGTAGAGAATTCCAGAGGTTCACCACACTCATGAGAAAATAATTCTCTTCATCTCAGTCTACCCCATATCCCGAGACTGTGATCCCTTGTTCTCGAGCCCCAGCCAGAGGACACAACAAACCTCCATCCAGTCTGTCTCGCCTTGTCAGAATTTCATACATTTCAATGAGATCCCCTCCCATTCTGCAAAATTCCAGTGAATATAGGCCCAGTCAACCCAATTTCTCCTCATACAACAATCCGGCCATCACAGGAATTACATTGCAAAACAATCCAAGACTTTTCACAAAGACATGATTGTGCAGGATTGACACCAAGTCACAATGTTAACTGATGGCCAAAAACTTTGTCAAAGAGATAGGACTTTGGAAGCATCTCAAAGGGGAACATAAGATTGAGGGTCAGAGAGATTGAGGGACAGAATGCTGGAGTTCAGGGGAAAGACAGCGGAAAACACCATCTTCAGTTGTGGAGCAATTAAAATCGGGGTGATCGGGGGCCCAGAATTGGAGGAATGCAGAGAACTCAGGGGGCTGGAGGAGATTACAGAGCTAGGGCTGGGCAGGTCATGGATTTGAACACAAGGATGAGAATTTAAAATCGAGATCTTGGTAGTCTAGGAGACAAATTCATGAAACAAGGCAGGATTTTCCCATAATTTGCACTATGAATCCATAGGATTCCTACAGTGCAGAAGGAGGCCATTCAGCCCATCGATTCTGCACCAACCATCCAAAAGAGCACCCGACCTACATCCACTCCCCATCTCCTACCCCTGTAACTCCACCTAACCTGCACATCTTTGGACACTTAAGGGACAATTTATCATGGCCAATCCACCTAACCTGCACATCTTTGGGCTGTGGGAGGAAATCAGAGCACCCGGAGGAAACCCACGCAGACACAGGGGGAACATGCAAACCACAGGGGTCATCTGAGGCCGGAATTGAACCCGGGTCCCTGGCACTGTGAGGCAGCAGTACTAACCACTGTGCCACTGTACTGTGGAACATAAACCCCAGCACAGAGTAGTTGGACCAAACGGCCTGCTTTTGAGCTGTAAATTCAATACTTCCCCAGCGACAGATGGTAGTAGAATTGCTACTTAGCCCAAAGTCGCTCCCACTTTTTTGTAAATTCAGATGGACGGAATGTTAGATTGCCTGCCCTAGCTAATAACATAAGAAATAGAAGCAGTTGAGCCTGCTCCACTATCTAATATGATCATTGCTGGTCGTGGGATTCATCTCCAGTTTCCCACCCACTCCCCAAACCCGCTAATTTCGCAAGAGGCCAAATCTGTCTCTCAGACTTCAATATATTCAGAATATATCCACCACCCTCTGAGGTAGAGAATTGTAAAGATTCACAACCCTTTGAAGAAGTAATTTCTCCTCAGCCCCTATTCTGAGGCTGTGTTCCGGTTGCTTAGATCCCTGACCAGCGGAAACAAACTCTCAGCATCCACCCTATCAAGACCCTTCAGGATTTTGTAGGTCTCAATGAGATTGCCTCTTGTTTTCTAAGATCCAGAGACTAAGCCAAATTTAGTCAGCCTCTCATCACGGGACAACTCCCTTACCCCAGGGACCAATTAGTTCATAACATATAGGTGCATAATTAGGCCATTCAGCCCATCGAGTCTGTTCTGCTATTCTATCATGGCTGATACTTTCCTCAGCTGTTACCTACAATGCTACAGACCAAGAGCTGGATTGCGAAATCAGCAGAGCACCTCCTCCCTAGAACACATGACCTAGGAGCGGGAGTAGTCAATTTAGCCTCCCAGCTTAAACACTGTCAATATGTGGAGATGCCGGCGTTGGACTGGGGTGAGCACAGTAAGAAGCCTTGCAACGCCAGGTTAAAGTCCAACAGGTTTGTTTCAAACATGAGCTTTCGGAGCGCTGCTCCTTCCTCAGGTGAATGAAGAGGTATGTTCCAGAAACATATATATAGACAGATTCAAAGATGCCAGACAATGCTTGGAATGCGAGCATTTGCAGTTAATTAAGTGTTTACATATCCAGAGATAGGGGTAACCCCAGGCCTTTGGACCCATGGCAAAGAATCACTGAAACGACTACACGATGACATCAATAAATTCCATCCCACCATCAGACTCACCATGGACTACTCTCCAAAATCAGTTGCCTTCTTGGACACACTCATCTCCATCAAGGACGGTCACCTCAGCACTTCGCTTTACCGCAAGCCCACGGATAACCTCATGGCGAACGGCAAAGGCTGATGGGAAAGTCAGCCAACAAGACAAAAACCAGTAGCTGCAGGTTGGCTGTGTATTTACCTCTGGAAAGGCCAGACAATATCGATACCAGCAACCATCAGCATAACAAAGTAGCAGCAATCTGCATACTGATGAGCAATCCCCGGGAACAATAAGCAACATTTAGACACACAAAGCAAAACCAGACTCTTCGGCGCCAGCAGGAACCTACACAAAAGGAGGTGAACGAGCACCTCAAGACCGCCCATTGATCAGGGAACCGCTCCAGCATTGGAGAAAATCGAACCAAGCGATTGGGACAAAGTCCAATCACTTGGGACCAGGTACAGGGTTCACCCCAAAAGGCGGGAAGCCCCTGGGGACTATAAGAATTGAGCCCCAAGTTCAAATCGCTCTCTTCTTCTCCACCTCTTTGCTCTCTTCACGCTCTTCTTCCTGCCCGGGTCACCCAGCAATAACGAACCAACATTGACCGTGACCGGAGCAGTGAAGATCGAAATCGTAAGTCTTAATTCAACGCTCCCTACGAGATAGGCGCTCCTAGCTACCAATCTGTACCAACTTCGAATCGCGCAGGCTCAGAACCCGAAAGAAAGGCCATTTGTTCCCTTGACCTGGTGGGCCAGTTCAAAGTTAAGCATAGGCCTGTTAGTAGTAGAAGTAGCTTAGACGTAGAATTTGTGCATGAGTAGTGATTACTGTGTCTAATAAATGTGCTTTGATTTAAATCTTACTAATCGGTGTATTGGGTTATTGATCATTACTCGGACTTGAACCTCGTGGCGGTATCATAAAGATACCTGGCAACTCGAGAGCAAAGGTAATAAAACAGAGCAATTGAACTAAGGCAAAATCAGCAACAACGTGAGAACACCACCCACCAGGTATGCAGTACATACTCATGCGACTCGGCCAACGTTGTCTACCTCATACGCTGCAAGAAAGGATGTCCCGAAGCATGGTACATTGGCGAGACCATGCAGACGCTGCGACAACGAATGAACGGACATCGTGTGACAATCACCAGGCAGGAATGTTCCCTTCCAGTCGGGGAACACTTCAGCAGTCAAGGGCATTCAGCCTCTGATCTCCGGGTAAGCGTTCTCCAAGGCGGTCTTCAGGATGCGCGACAACGCAGAATCGCCAAGCAGAAACTTATAGCCAAGTTACGCACACATGAGTGCGGCCTCAACCGGGACCTGGGATTCATGTTGCAATACATTCATCCCCCACCATCTGGCCTGGGCTTGCGAAATCCTACCAACTGTCCTCGTTTGAGACAATTCACACCTCTTTAACCTGGGGTTACCCCTATCTCTGGATATGTAAACACTTAATTACCTGCTAATGCGCGCATTCTAAGCATTGTCTTGCATCTTTGAATTTGTCTATATATATGTTTCTGGAACATATCTCTTCATTCACCTGAGGAAGGAGCAGTGCTCCGAAAGCTAGTGTTTGAAACAAACCTATTGGGCTTTAACCTGGTGTTGTAAGACTTCTTACTACCTTCAATGTGATCATGGCTGATCCCACCCTGGCCTCAACTCCACCGTCCTGCCTGTTCTCCATAACCCTTCAACCCATTACCAATTAAAGATCTGTCTAATTCTCCTTAAATTTACTCAGTGTCCCAGCGTCCACCACACTCTGGGGTAGCGAATTCCACAGATTCGCAACCCTTTGGGCGAAGTAATTTCTTCTCAAATCGGTTTTAAATTTGCTACCTCTTATTCTAAGATTATGACCTCTCGTTTTAGAATGCCCCACAAGAGGAAGCATCCACTCCATGTCTACTTTATTCATACCTTTTAGCATCTTTTATACATCAATGTGTTCTCCCCTCATTCTTCTAAACTCTCGAGAGTATAGGCCTAAACTGTTCAATCTCTCTTCGTATGACAAACCCCTCATCTCGGCAATCAATCTTGTGAACCTCCTCGGAATTGCCTCCAATGCCACTACATCTTTCCTCAAATAAGGGGACCAAAACTGTGCACAATACTCCAGGTGTGGTCTCACCAATGCCTTGTATAGTTGCAACAATGCTTACCTTTATACCTCAATTCCTTTTGCTATAAATGGCAACATTCCATTTGCTTACCTTATTATCTACTGTACCTGTACGCTCGGCGTCTGTGATTCATGCACAAGGATACCCAGATCCCTCTGCTTGGAGCACCCCAAAGTCTCTCCCCATTAGATAATAAGTTACCGTTCCATTTTGTCGACCAAAATGCATGACCTCACACTTTTCCACATTAAACTCCATCTGCCACATTTTGGCCCACTCTCTTAACCTATTTATATCCATTTGCAAGGTTCTTATTTCCTCATTGCAACTTACTGTCCCTGTCATGTGAGAGTACCTTTAAGAAATGTGTGTTTATAAATGGGGGTGTATATAAATATCTGTAGCGAGAGTACCTTTAAGAAATGGGTGTTTATTACTGCAGTGATGTCAGAGAGTGGGTGGAGCTGGGCTGTCTGTCAGCTTTTTACTTTCACTTTAGGCTTTTTGCTGCAGGGTGGGTTTGGTTTCATTTTAGTTTTGGAGAAGCTGCAATCACAGCAGGATGTGTGTGAATCTCTGCAAGCTTATGAATGTCCATCTGCTGATTTCAACGTGGTAACTGTTCTCAGTAGTGAAGTTAAGCCTGATGTCTTTCTGTAAAAAGGTGTTTTTAAGTCTTATGGAATTTAAAAGGGAAACTTAAAGGATTACTTAGTGTTGTAGTCTTTGGGGGTCGTATTTGAATTAATGGTTGCTAAGATGTTCACTGTATGTTTTAAAAAGGTTAACTTGAGTTCATAAACATTGAGAATAAACATTGTTTTGCTTTAAAAAATACTTTTCCATTTCTGCTCTACCACACCTGTAGAGTGGGCCGTGTGTTCCCCATACCACAATCTAGTAAAAGTTGTGGGTCAGGGGAACTCCATGATACACTTTGGGGCTCTCTAAACCCTGGCCCATAACAGTCCCATCTATTTTTGTGTCATCTGCAAATTTGGCTATAGTACCTTTATTCCCTGTATCCAAGTTGTTAACATCGATTGTAAATAGCTGTTGCTTGCTCACCTAACCTATCTATATCACTTTGCCCCTCTCTGTGTCCTCCTCACAGCTTACCTTTCCACCTAGTTTGGTTTTATCAGCAAACTTTGATACATTATCCACTGTTTCTTCATCGCTAATACAGATTAAAAACAGCTGAAGCCCCAGGAATGGTTCTTGTGGCACTCCACTATTCACTGCCTGCCAACTTCAAAAATCCTTCCTTATGCCCACACTTTGTTATCCATTAACTAATCCTTTAATGTCAATACATTACCACCAATTCCATGGGACCTTATTTTGCTAATTAACCTTTTGGACAGCACCTTATTGAATGCCTTTTGGAAATTCAGGTATACTACATCCACTGGTACCCCTTTATCGACCCTACTGTTAAGACTTCTTTAATAATAGATTCCAGCATTTTCCCAACAACTGATATCAGGCTAACTGGTCTGTCATTCATTGCTTTCTCTCTCTCTCTCTAATCGCCCCCTCCCCCACTCTTTCTTGAAACGTTGTGTAACATTTGCTAACTTCCAATCAAGTGGGACTGTTCCTGAATCTAAGGAATTTTGGAAAACCATAACTAGCATATCCACTATCTCAATAACTAAATAAATAAATAATCTTTATTGTCACAAGTAACTGTGAAAAGCCCCTAGTCGCCACATTCCGGCGCCTGTTCGGGTACACAGAGGGAGAATTCAGAATTCTCAGCTGGTATGGGAATTGAACCCATGCTGCTGGCCTTGTTCTGCATCACAAACCAGTTGTCTAGCCTACTGAGCTAAACCAACCCTCCAGCTTTTGCTGTTAGAGCCTTAGGTGTAGGCCATCAGCACCAGGGATTTGTTGGATTTCAGTCCCTTAACCTATTCCGATAGTTTACCTCTGTTGCTATTAATTGCTCTAAGCTCCTCACTCTTATTAGTCCCTAGGTTATCATCTTTTTTTGGTATGGAAATTGTGTCTTCTACTATGTAGACTCAGAATATTTGTTCAACGCCTCCACCACGTCCTCATCACACGATAATTTCTCCTGTTTATACTTCTAAGGGACCAATGTTCACTTTTGTTACTCTCTTTCTTTTATAGACTTAAAAAAAATAAATTTAAGAGTACCCAATTATTTTTTTCCAATGAAGGGGCAATTTAGTGTGGCAAATCCACCTGCCCTGCACATCTTTTGGGTTGTGGGGCGAGACACACGCAGACACGGGGAGAATGTGCAAACTTGACACAGTGACCCGGGTCCTCAGCGCCATAGGCAGCAGTGTTAACTGCGCTACCGTGCCACTCAATTCTTTTATAGCTCTTACCAAAGTTCTGACCATCTGTGTTTATATTTTTGGCTACTTTACTCATATATTCTACTTTTTCCCCCTTGTACCAATTATGTGGTTGCCCTTTGCTGCTTCTAAAACATTCCTAATCTTGAGACTTGCTACTGTTTTCATTGCAACACTGTAAGCCTCTTTTAATCTAACATTATCCTTAACTTTGTGCTTGAGCCAAGGGATGGTGCCTTCCTGTTGGGTTTTTGTTTATCAATGTAATGTTTTTTTTGCTGGACATTTTGAATTGTTTTAAATATTTCCTACTGCTCATTTACCTCCATACCTTTTAGTCTATTTACCCAATTAACCATATGTCACTTACAAACTTAACATGTAATTGAATGGTATTATGGTCACTATTTCCAAATGGGTCTTTTGTTTTGATATTACTAATTAACCCTGCTTCATTACAGATAGCTTTTTCCCTAGTCGGTTGCACTACATACTGATCCAAGAGCGGCATGGTGGCAAAATGGTTAGCACTGCTGCCTCACAACACCAAGGCCTCGGGTTCGATTCCGACCTCCAGTGACTGGGTGGAGTTTGCAGTCTCCCCGTGTCTGCATGGGTTTCATCTGGGTATTCCTGTTTCCTCTCAGTACAAAGATGTGCAGGTTAAGTGGATTGGCTATGCCAAATTGCCCCTTAGTGTTCAAAAGGTTAGGGGGGGTGGCATGGGAATAGGTGGGGCTGCAGGGCGCTCTTTCGAAGGGTCAGTGCAATCTTGATGGGCCAAATGGCCTCCTTCTGCACTGCAGGGATTCTATGCTGAAGAAACTGTCATGAAAACATTCTATAAACCCATCCTCTAGACCGCACTTGCCAATTTGATTGATCCAGTCTATATGAAGATTAAAATACTCCAACAACTATTACATTGCCTTTTTTACAAGCTCCAATAATTTCTTGCTTGATGCTCTGCGCAATGGTATAACTCTCATGGAGGGACCTATAGATTAATCCCATCAGTGTTTTTTGACTCTTGCTATTCTTTATTTCCACCCTTACTGATTCTATTACAGAGGCCTTTCTCACTCTTACAGTAAGTCATCTTTTACTATCAGGGGTATCCATCTTCCATTGCCATTTTGAAATAGTGTACCCTGAAATATTGTTTCCCAACACCGACCACCTTGTAACTATAATGGCGATTAAATCAAGACCATTTGCCTCTATTTGTGCCAATAGTTCATTTATCGTATTACAGATGCTTCACGCATTCAGATAAAGAAACTGTCACTCCACGTTTTTAACTCCTATTGCCTACAATGACCTTATCTGCTGTTGTACATTTTCTGTTAAACTCTGTCCCTTCCTGTGTCCACATTATACTGTTCCAATACCTTGACCTGTCTCTTTGGATTTCAAAATCTCCCTTCACCTGAACCTCTTCCCCCATGTGCACGCAGCCCCCCCCCCCGCCAATCTCCCCGGGTTATTTTAAAGCCCGGTTCACCATCCTAGTTATATGATTGTGAGGCTTTAGTCATTTCTAATTACTTTAAGGACATATGGCTTTTTTAAAAAATGCCTGGGACTGTTTAAGACATTCAAACTCTGCATCTACCATTAACACAGCTCACCGATCTTGTGCTAAGGCAAACTAGCAAGAACCTTACTCTGAATTCAAAAGTATTTCAAACATCAGCTCGGACTGTGGTCATTTTATGACACGTCTCAGATTTGAACAATTTGGCGTTATGGAGCCTTACTGCTGGCTATGCCAAATCAGAGCTTGAGGATAGGGAGCTCTCTACACGTGCCTTCAATGGTCAACTGAGGTTTCGAAATGTCAGGCAGCATCCGAGAGGGTGCACCTTCTCTGGACATTAAAGCATTTTAAATGTAATCTAATTTACATTGTATTTAAATTGAATAGAAGTGTATATTAAACATGCAGCAGGCTTCAATTATATGCACCTAGTGAAAAATGCATTGATGTGAGGCGTTAAGTCAAATTGGAAACCCACTTAAGAAATTATCCAGCCTTTTTCATCTATTCCAAACCACTTTCACAGCTGAGATAGTAGCAACTTAATCAGCATTGTCATGTTCAACAATATAGTTATATTCTCCAACAAATTATTCAGAGCCTCATTTTCTCCCATCCTGAAACGTGGTCAGCTCCCCATGGATAAACATTTTTAAAAGTGTTTTTATTTTTTCCCAATTAAAGGGCAGTTTTGCGTGGCCAATCCACCTACCCTGCACATCTTTGTGTTGTGGGGGGTGAGACCCACGCAAACACGGGAAGAATGTGCAAACTCCACAAACAGTGACCCAGAGCCGGGATCGAACCTGGGTCCTCGACGCCGTGAGGCGGCAGAGCTAACCACTGCACCTCCGTGCTGCCCCGGTTGATCTTGAATCGCCTAATCTTTATGACAACTTGCTTCAAATGTGTTTTCTTTATAAGATGTGAGTGAGATTTAATGCAGGGCACCACCATGGTACGAAAAACATATTCGGCAAATGGTAGCCCACTTCTCCATGATAATTGCTTACTGCTGTGGTTTCATCACCAGGCCCTTCACGATGGTGCTCAAGACGCACTCCTTCTGACTCTGTCAATCTGGGCGATGGCAGCCCAGGCAGTCATGGCCAGGTGCCCATTTCTCTCCTTGCCCCCCCTGTGACCATCTGCACCCCAAGCAGTGGTTCATACCACTTGGTCATTGACAAAACATGTCTTTTAGTTTTCACTTAATAGGCACTGTTTAGGTAGTTAAAAAGGGACCACCTGTGAAACATCTGTTGCCAATTTAATGGAATACTATCCCACCAGCGTCACCAATATAGTTGCCAAATAATAATGATGCTCTTTAGAGTCGCCAGGTATCAAATGATACCACCACAAGGCTTTACCGGATATCGATCAAAGGACCACACAACCAATTTGTCAGTTCAAGTTCAAAGATGGTTTATTTACACACAAGGATTACTTTGACATGCAACACAAAACACTACAAGTTAAACTACATCTAACAACTACAATAACCTACACTTAACTTCAGGGCAACCGGCTCTATGCAGATGGACAAGGCCTTTGTCCGGATCTTGCGTGGCTGGGTGGAAGAAGTGGCTCTAATTCTGCTGGGCTCATCCGTTTAGTAGCGATCGTTGGTCTTGAACTTGTCTGTCTGGTTGTTGTGCTGCACTTGGGTTGGCATAGGCCGGATCCAAGAGAGACCGAGCACATGGCTGTGTCTCTTCTTATCTCTCTGGGATTTCGCGCTCTTTGGGGCGGTCCTTAACTTGGACCCAATAATTCGGCAGGCTTCGATCACTGCCTTCAATTTTGGCCAATAAAGGGGCGGGTGCCTTGATGGCTGGGCGTGTCTTTAGCTGTCATTGACCTTGGCTGTTTGGGCTCCCTGAGTAAAGGGAGTGGCGCCGATTAGTCTGTATCGGTTATCCGAGTACAGTTCTTTTGTTCTGGGGAAATGGGCCATTAGAATGCAAACGAGCGGGGATTTCGATCGCGTCTAGCTATCTGGGTTGCAAATACACACACAAGCTCAGGTGTCTGAGTCCTGGGTTTGCCATAATTCCCATGGTCCTTTGCAGGTGGCCATCTGAGATGGCTACACATCACAGCATTAATTCAGATTTCAGGCAAAAGCATTTTCAAACTACTTGACAACTCTAAACTTGATATTCTTATTAGTTTAATAATTACAACTGTTATTTGTTTGCTTCTCGCATATACTGGCTGCTTGTTGAGAAAAAAGTAGCTCATGTGTTGGGAACATCTTTAGACTTGTTTCTTTGATTTTTAAGAAGGAAGTGTTTTAGAAAAAGTGCAGATGAAGACGAGAATAGGAACTTGCTATTTGAAGTCACATAAGTAATTAATATTTTGCAGAATAACCATGACTGGGAAAATTGTTCCTCGATAAAAATCCTTGTTTTACACATTATTTAGTCAGCTCAAGGGTGGTTGTTAGAGACGATGAGCAGAAGACACAATTGAAGAACAATTTGTTAAAAGCAATTGTTTCTTTCCCCCTCTTTGTGTGACTGAGTGGATGGCAGGGGGAGGGGATGGAATGCCAGTGATTGTATATGGAAGGTACACTGTGCTGAGATGAGACAAGTTCAATACCAAGCTCGCCTGCACAAAATCTTGTGCAATGTTTCAGCCTGATTTATACAATCTGCAGGTATTCATACTGAACCAAAAATGGTGCTCCGGTTACCACACATCATTCGCCTGTATGGTACATCCTCAGCTGGGTGTATTTAATTGGCTAAATCTAGTAAAGTCAGCCAGGATAGGTGTCAAATTCCCAAATCCTAGATCTGAAATCCCCGTTTAACCATCATGGGCTCACGGACCTACAAAGGTTCCCGGGTCCACCAACCTTTCAGTTTAATTCATCCTCATTTTTAAATCCCTCCATAGCTTTTGCCCCCCACCCCCCCAACCCTCTCCAGGGGCTGGTTTAGCACAGTGGGCTAAACAGCTGGCTTGTAACGCAGATCAATACCAGCAGCGGGTTCAATTCCCGTACCAGCCTCCCCGAACACGCGTCAGAATGTGGCGACTAGGGGCTTTTCACAGTAACTTCATTGAAGCCTACTTGCGACAATAAGCGATTATTTATTATCTCCTTGCAGAAGTTCCTTAAAGTTTGCCTCAAAGTCTCGCTCATCTGTTTTAATATCTCAGATGAAAGGTAATCAGTTTGAAACATCCAACTCGGTTTCTCTCTCCACAGATGTCCTTTAACCTGTTGAGTACTTCCAGCAATTTTATTGTCAGGTTTTGCTCAGCTGGATAATATTTGGTTGTTAGCCCACCGTGCCATATTTATTGTTAAAAGTGCTTTATAAATATAAATGTTGTTGCTTCTGCGATTCTGTCAAAGCAGCAACTCTCTGACTGTAAAGTACAATATCTAGCTATCTTGCTACACGGCTGTAATAGCAAAAGGCAAGCCAGTGATGATGGTTTTTGTGAGGAATCAAAACTTAATATACCAGAGCTGAACTATCAGAATTCGAAAACGTGCGACAATTTGCAAAGAACCATCTTTAAGCTTTAGTAAAAACATTTATTTCTTCACTCCCAGATGTGATCCAGTGTGATTAGAAAAAGTTCCAGATGGTCATGCAAGTTTGCAAACTTCTGAGACTGTCAATGGGACAAGTCAGCACCTGTGGAAAGCATCTTTCTTGTGAACAATGAAACACAATCCTTACAGCGTGGTGCTATTGTATCCATTTGTTCCAGTTTGGTTCATGCGGAAAGATGTTGCCAAGCCTCAAAACACAGTCTATGGTGGGTTCATAGAAAACAGTAAGCCTCTCAGACAATTTGCAACTCTGCACCTCAGTAGCACCCGTGGGAGGGGAGAACAAGGACGTGGGCTTGGCTCTGGTGAAGTAACGCTTTCGGATGCAGCCAATGGCTTTGAGGGCCTGTCAACGAGAGCAGAAACACAAAATGAGAAAAAGGAAATGGGGAAAGATGGGAGCACAAATCGGCAAAGAAATGACATTACGATCCAAAATCTGCAGGTATGTTTTTCACCATCACTGCGGCTGACTTCAAAAGGCGAAATCTGAAGATGAAAACTTTAGAACAAAAGTCATCAGGTTTTTCTTCCGCAGTCTTCTGCACTCTCAATACAACAGGACTGGCTTATGTCTGAAGTGTTTCACTCGAGGGCTTTCACAATAAAAAAGATTGGCAGAAAGAGGCAGTGAATACTACATCTATTCTTACACAACCTTTGCCTGCTGTGGTTTTCCTTGCAGCTTTGAAGGCCAATATTCATGGGTTTAACTTCCATACGACTCAAGCAACCAATTTGTTTCTGAATACAAAATAAACTGTTTCATTGAAAAATATTTCCTGAAATAAATGTTTTGGATCAAAATTCATCTTTTGGATTAACGCTGTTGATTCTGCCAGATGGATATAAAAATCGGCTGACAATATTTCAAAAGGCCCAGGGTGTTACCCCCAGTGCCAAGGACAATGTTCACCTTTCAATCAACATTACGGAAACAGATTGTCCCCATCCTCCCGTGTCCGGATAGTCAGAATCTAGGCCTACCCCAGAAAACCTTGCTATGAGACCCCTCGAAGTCCCAATGCCCTGACTCCATGGGAATTACCCAGAAAGTCTGAACTCCTGACGGGTAATTAATTCCTCTGCTTGCCCCAGACCCTCCGAAAAGGCCTCTAACTCAGAGTTGGAGTCGGAGACTTTGCACAGTTCCAACTTCCTTACCGGATAGTTACCCAGGAAAAATAAGACCGAGAAACACCTAGTTTAACTCCTGGATAACTATACAACTCTCTTACATTACCCACACTACCTGACCCACCCTATCCCTTTATCCAGTCACCTTACCCATCCTCACCTCTTAGCTTACCACTCTACCTTCTCTCCATAGCTTTTCAAAGAAGCTATGGGGCATTTAAATGGTTTACTTAAAGAATACGGCAGCTAGTGCTGTAAAAGAAGGGGGTGCTGTAGCTTTTGTACGGGGGATTCTGTTCCCCTGCTCTCTCCAAGGATTCCTGCACCGAGTCATTTTTGCAGAATCCTGCATCAGAAGATTGCTTGGCAAATCACAGTGAGGCTAGTGTGAATTTCTTTTTGTCTGATCCAAGTTTGAAGTGGGAATTCCAACTCTGAACAGAGGATTCAAGCAGTTATCTTGTCATTAACACATTGTTGTCCATGGCAGCTTGCTGTGCGCAGGCCTACATTTCCAAATTACAACATTTACTACACTTCAAAAGTATTTAGTTTGCTTTAAAGCACTTTTGGATTCAGTGGTTGAGAGGTGTTATATAAATCCAGATCCTTTTTTTTTTGCTACTGAAATGGCTGACAGGGACCTCCCACACATGAAGGGTGACTTTTTAACATTTTATTCATGAAAACACCGGCCCCTTGGCCACACGTTGCGGAAACGGGGAAGCTGAAAAACACAAAATGAAGCTAGAAAACATGGATAATAAGGGCATAAAATTACTAGTGCTGTGAAACCTCCATCATCTGTTGTTGTCTAAAGACCACATGACTAAAATGGAAATGGGCAGTTAATAAAAAGCCCACACCATGTACGAGAATAAAAATAAATCTGATATGAGTGATTAAGTTTGTTTCATTTTCCATGGGTTGTAAAGCTAATTTATGCTGGGCAGGAGGTTATCAGCTGACTTGGCAATGGAGCCATGATTCATACAGAAATTCTATCAAATAATTCCACTGTAATTCAAACTATTGTACTGGTGTATCCAAAAAAACATTTACCTGTAACATTTCCAGTATAATAACAGGCTGCAGCACAGCACTGTAGTAACTGAGTAGCTTCTGTTCTGTGATCCCGGGTTTGCTCATGATGTGGTACAGCATGGCTTCTATCATTCCTTTGCACACTGGTTTGTTCAAACTCCCATCAATAATCCTCCAAGGATGGCAGACAAAACTAATTTGCTCGTATTCACTGCAAGAGTCAACCGGAAAAGCTATTTTTAAAAAATGACTGGTTATAAGGGAACGTACCACGTTCAATAGTTTTTGCAGATTATTAGCGCGATCTGAATGATCGGTTTGGGGATGAGGAGGTGGTGGTGGTAGTGTCACGTGCACAAATTCAGATTCCCGGAGGTCAAAGGTTTATTTTTTTGCCTTCAATGAACAGGGAAGCATTGTAATGAATGTTAAGCAACTACCTTTCGAATGGGGTTTGCACTGTGCTTTCCACTTTGACATTCTCCATAACCGTGTCATCTCCTGGAGAAAGATTAAAGACAAGTTAAAATTGGGGTTCTCTCTTTGCGTGTAGAGTTCAAATATATTTATATGATTTGACATGAAGAAACGTGTAAATGCAATTTTGATTCTCTCCATTCCCACAATCTTCAGTCACTTGGTGGTATAGGACTCGAGTGTTGCTGAAAAAAAACATACTGTTGAAGCTTTTCATCTTGCACTTATCAGGACAGAATAGCAAGAATATCAAACCTCAAAGGGGCAACAGTTTATACAACATGAGAACGGGGTCATGATTGGTTGGCAAGTGGGCTCTGATTGGTAGAGATGCTGCCATGGGGAATGAACCAGAAAATGAATGCCCCCCCCATCCCCTCCCAAGCTTTTGTTTCGTTGAAACAGCACAATGCAAAGACAATCCTTCTCTCTGAGGTTGAGGAGTCACGTTGTGAGGCCGAGTGATAATCTTACATTTTTTAAAGTGGTTTTCTTAGCACTATTGGGATTGTACAGTAAGTGTCGCCCAATCGTAGAATCACATCTAATGTTGGACACTAGGGTCTGAATTTTGCAAGCACTGGCCAGTTGGGTACGGTCAGTACTTTGCCTGTTGCAAACAGCTGAAGGGACACGTTATTTGATATGATGCACAAGCCATTGGGACATATGCTCTACATACCTGGCACTGAAATTCACAGACCACATTACTCATTTGTGTGGTAAGCAGAATGTCTTTTTGGCTTGTTGTCAGCATCCTGTTAGTGGAAAATACCACTCGTGCTGCTACTGCATAATGACAGCGTGAAACAGCGAGATTAACCTGTTGCTCAAATTTTTGAGACATCTTACCCATTCCGGGCAATCTGAGGTAGACTGGGCACTTTGCAGGACCAAAAGTGGCAGCCTTAAGTCCACCCATGCTGCCATCGAGTAAAAAGAGTAAGTGGTATATGAATTGCAGTGATGGTGTGATGCCAGATATGTAGGCCATATATCCCAATCACTGGTGAATCAGATCAGACAACGTGCCCCTCCGGCAATTTGCAAGAGGTGAAATATTGATGTACCCATCCAGCCTGTGCTTGCAAAGCTCTGAACGTCGGGTGAAATTTTCCGCCAGCAAGATCTTTTGCTCCCGCCAAAGTCAATAGACTTTTGAATGGCTTGCCGCATTTTCCAGCCCCACCCCCTCCGTGACAGAGCCACAAAATTCAGCCCATAGTGTCCAACATTAGATGTAATTCTGCGATTGGACAACTCTGACTAAACAATTCCGAGTGTGCTGAGAATTACACTGGCAACCAACAACCAATTTCAGTTTGTCAGGTGCGCAGTGTAGATCACTTGTGTGTTAGACAGTACACATATTCACACAGGGCCCCGTCCTTTTCAAAGAGAAAGAAATGTCCACACATTCTGTCGAAAAGATTGGCGGTAGGAACAGGAAAAGACTATTTGGTCCTTCGAACCTGCTCTGCCATTCAATATAATCATGGCTCATCCTCTATCTCAACTCCGTTCACCCACTCTTTCCTTGTACTCCTTTACACCTTTCTCACCCAGTACCCCTTGACAGCTTGGAGTCTAGAAATCTATCTCTCTCCTTCTTAAATATATTCAGTGACATGGCCTTCACAGCCTTCTGTGATAGAGAATCTCACAGGTTCACCACCCTCGGAGTGAAGAAATTTCTCTCATCTCAGTCCGAAATGGCCTACCCCATATCCTGAGACTGTGACCCTTTGGTCTAGACCCCCCAGCCAGAGGAAACAACACCTTGCATCTAGTCTGCCCTGCATGTCAGAACTTTATATATTTCAATTAGATCCCCTCTCGTTCTTCTAAACTCCTGTGAATACAGGCCTGGTCGACCCAATCTCTCCTCATACAACAATCCTGCCGTCCCAGAAATCATGCTGGTGAACCTTTGCTGCACTCCCTCTATGGCAAGTATATCCTTTCTTAGGTCAGGAGACCAAAACTGCACACAACTCTCAGGTGTGGTCTCACCAAGGCCCTGTGGGGCTTCAGCAAGACATGGGTGGTAGCACAGTGGTTAGCACAGTTGCTTCACAGCTCCAGGGTTCCAGCTTGGGTTACTGTCTGTGTGGAGTTTGCATGTTCTCCCCGTGTCTGCATGGGTTTCCTCCGGGTGCTCCAGTTTTTTCCACAGTCCAAAGATGTGCAGGTTAGGTGGATTGGATATGCAAATTACCCTTAATGTCCAAAAAGGTTGGGTGGGGTTACTGGGATAGGGTGGAGGTGTGGGCTTAGGTAGGATGCTCTTTCCAAGGGCTGGAGCAGACTCGATGGGTTGAATGGCCTCCTTTTGCACTGTAAATTCTAAGATCTATTATCTTTTGCTCCTGTATTCAAGTTCACTTGCAATGAAGGCCAACATAGCATTTGCCTTCCTAACTGATTGCTCTACCTGCGTGCTTGCTTTTAGTGGCTGGTGCACAAGGACACCCAGGTCCCTTCGTACATCATGATTTCCCAATCTATCACCATTTAAATAATACTCTGCCATTCTGTGTCTCTGTCCGAAGTGGATAACTTCACACTTATCCACATTCTCGAAGTGGATAGTGAGGCAGTTGATTCTGAGACCAGGGTTCTAAACCTCAATAAAGGTAACTATGATGCTATGAGGCATGAGCTGGCTATGACAGACTGGGAAACATTATTGAAAGGAAGGACAGCGGACAGGCAATGACAGGCATTCAAGGAACGAATAGGTGAACTCCAAAAGTTGTTTATTCCTATTTGGTGCAAGAGTAGAAAGGGACCCGTGACCAAGCCGTGGCTTATGAGGGAAATTAGAGATAGTATTAGATTCAAAGAAGAAACATAAAAATTGGCAAGAAAAAGCAATAGACCGGAGGATTGGGAACAGTTTAAAATTCAGCCAAGGCAGAAGGGGAAAACACAATACGAAAGTAAGTTGGCGGGGAACATAAAAACTGACTGTAAAAGTTTCCATAGGTATGCAAAGAGAAAAAGATTGACAAAAACAAATGTAGGCCCCTTGCAATCAGAAACGAGGGTTTCATAACAGGGAACAAAGAAACGGCTGAGGAACTAAATGAGTACTTTGCTTCTGTCTTCACAAAGGAAGATATAAATAATGTACCGGAAGTTCTGAGAAAGTTTTAGAGAGGAGGTGAAGGAAATCAGTTTGGGGGAAATTAATGGGATTGAAAGTAGATAAATCTCCAGGGCCTGATCATCTTAGAGTACTTAAGGAAGTGGCCCTAAAAATAGTGATCCATTGGTGGTCATTGTCCAAATTCTTGGGACTCTGGAATAGTGCCTACAGCTTGGATGGTAGCTAATATAACCCCGCTATTCATAAAGGGAGGTAGAGAGAATACTGGGAACTATAGACCAGTGAGCCTAACATTGATAGTCGGGAAGTTGTTAAGAGTCCATTATCAAGGATTTCATATCACAGCATTTGGAAAGCAATGGTACAATCAGACAACGGCAGCAGGGACTTAAGAAATGCTTGATAAATCTACTGGAATTCTTTGAAGATGTAACTATTAAAGTTGACCAGGGAGAACCGGTGGATGTGGTTTATTTAGACTTTCAGAAGGCTTTCGACAAGGTCTCACATAGCAGATTATGTAAAGTTAAAGCACATGGGATTGCAGGTAGTGTCTCGAGATGGATAGGAAGCTGGTTAGCAGACAGGAAGCAAAGAGCTGGAGCAAATGGCTCTTCATCCAATTGGTAGGCAGTGACTAGTGGGGTACCACAGGAATCTGTGCTAGGACCTCAACTGTTCACATCATATATTAATGATTTGCAGATGATACAAAGTTGGGTGGGAGGGTGAGCTATGGGGAGGATGCAGAGATGCTTCAGTGAGATTGGGACAGGCTGAGTGTATGGGCATAGGCAAGGCAGATGCAGTATAACATGGATAAATGTGAGGTCATCCACTTTGATAGCAAAAATAAGAAAGCAGATTATTTGAAAGTGTAAATTGAGGGAGGCGGATACTCAGCAAGACCTTGGTATCCTTGTGCATTAGTCGCTGAAAGTAAGCGTGCAGGTACAGCAGGCAGTAAAGAAGACAAATGACATGTTGGCTTTCATAGTGAGAGGATTTGAGATTGTATTAATTGGGAGTTTAGAAGAGTGAGAGGGGATATCATAGAAACTTATAAAATTCTAACAGGATTAGGCAGGGTAGATTCAGAAAGGATGTTCCAGATGGTGGTGGGAGTCCAGAACTAGAGGTCATAGTTTGACCATAAGGGGTGAACCTTCTAGGATTGTGAGGAGAAATTTCTTCACCCAGTGAGTGGTGAATCTGTGGAATTCACTACCACAGAAAGTAGTTGAGGCCAAAATGTTGTGTAATTTCAAGAAGGAAATAGATAAAGCTCTTGGGGCTAAAGGGATTATGGGAGGGAAGCGGGATCAGGGTATTGAATTTGATGATCAGCCATGATCATCATGGGCAGCACGGTAGCCTTGTGTATAGCACAATTGCTTCACAGCTCCAGGGTCCCAGGTTCGATTCCGGCTTGGGTCACTGTCTGTGCGGAGTCTGCACGCCCTCCCCGTGTGTGCGTGGGTTTCCTCCGGGTGCTCCGGTTTCCTCCCACAGTCCAGAGATGTGCAGGTTAGGTGGATTGGCCATGATAAATTGCCCTTAGTGTCCAAAATTGCCCTTAGTGCTAGGTGGGGTAACTGGGATCGGGTGGAGGTGTTGACTTTGGGTAGGGTGCTCTTTCCAAGAGCCGGTGCAGACTCGATGGGCCGAATGGCCTCCTTCTGCATTGTAAATTCTATGATCATAATGAATGGTGGAACAGGCTCGAAGGGCCAATTGGCCTTCTGTGTCTATTTTCTATGTATGTTTCTATGTATTATACCGCATCTGCCATGTATTTGCCCACTCACCCAACTTGTCTAAATCACCTTAAGGCCTCTTAGCATCCTCCTCATCACTCACATTCCCAACAAGTTCCATGTCGTCAGAAAACTTAGAAATATTACTTTTGGTTCCCTCATCTAAATCACTGATCTGTATTGTGAATAGCTGGCACCCAAGAATTGATTCCTGCGAGATACCACGAATCACTGCCTGCCACTTCGAAAAAGATCCATTTATTTCCACTCTGTTTCCTGCCTGCTGTTAAGTAATGCGTTAAGAGACATTCCAATTAGTTGTCTCATTTATGTTAAGTATCCAATAATTGACACTGATATGTAAAGAGGCTTCAGGTGGCCTTTGTGTCAGGTGATGTGATGTTAGAGTTTTGTGCAGTCTGTAAGGTGTTTGTGGAAAAGGAGCAGAACCTTTGACTCTTTATACAACAGCAGTTAAATGTCTAACACCTGCTAACCAATTCTCTATCCATGCCAATGCATTAACCCCAATCCCATGTAGTTTAATTTTGCACCAACCTCTTGTGCGAATTTATCAAAAGCTTTCTGTAAATCCAAATACACCACATCCACTGGTTCACCCTGATTTATTCTACTAGTTATATCCTCAAAAACTCCAGTAGGTTTGTCAAGCATGATTGCTCTTTCAGGTCTGCAATTCCGTTTTCTCCCTCCCTCGTTTTTTGGCATTGATTTTGTTTTCGGTGCGTTCCCCGTGGCAACACCTATACCAATCAGAGACCACTTGCCATCCAATCAGCACCTCATGCAGTATAAATTATTGCTTCCTATGAGATCTGGTATTCTTTTAAAAAAAAATTTAGAGTACCCAATTCATTTTTCCAATTAAGGGGCAATTTAGCGTGGCCAATCCACCTAGCCTACACATCTTTCGGGTTGTGGGGGCGAAACCCACGCGAACACGGGGAGAATGTGCAAACTCCACACAAACAGTGACCCAGAGCCAGGATCGAACCTGGGACCTCGGCGCCGTGAGGCAACAGGGCTAACCCACTGCACCACAGTGCTGCCTTTAGAGATCTGGTATTCTTGCTGTTGAGTCCTGATGAGTGTGCGATGAAAAGGTTCAACAGCATGTCTCTTTTTAAAACCAATCTTCATAAATTAAATGTTTCCTATTGCTGAGAACTAACAAGGAAATAAAGGAAAAAAATAATTAAACTATATGTGGTAACGCTGTAGTTTGGTATTTGAACAGGGAAGGGAGAATAGAGACTGGTACATTTCCAAGAGGCAAGGCAAAACAGCACTGAGCAAGACCCAGTTACTGGGAGTCACGTTTGCATAGCTCTGTGCAGCAGTTGCTGAGAAAATTTGGCCGAGAGCCTTTGGAATGAGAAAACGAACGGATTAAAATGATACCAATGTTGCATAAAGTAGTGTGGTTTAAATAAGAACAGCAATCGTGTGTGATCTCGTTGGTTTTACTCCCTCCGTAAATTCAGCTCCTGGAGAATGTGCCAAATGATTTCAATGAAGGCGCAGTGGATCTGTGATCCACTTAAAGCAGGCATTGTCAAACTTGGGAGCGAGACGCAGGCGGGTGTCGGGAGGGTCGCGGAGCTGTCCGTCGCGGCGCTCCCGATTGCGCAAATCCGCGGTCAACAGCCGGATTTTAACAATGCCGGCTGCAAGCTGCCTTCAAAATGGCCACCAACATATAAAAATAATTTGGCCGCACTGCGCATTGATGATCGGGCACGCATGTGCAGTGTGGCCGCATTTTGTTTTTTTATACGGTCGCAGCCATTTTGTTTACAAGTTCGGGGGGGGGCCAAAGGGACCCAAAACCATTTCCTCCATTT
The DNA here is from genome assembly GCF_047496885.1 of Scyliorhinus torazame. Classification (NCBI taxonomy): domain Eukaryota; kingdom Metazoa; phylum Chordata; class Chondrichthyes; order Carcharhiniformes; family Scyliorhinidae; genus Scyliorhinus; species Scyliorhinus torazame. The sequence goes on along the minus strand of NC_092723.1, from coordinate 172,724,617 downwards.
TTGTCAGCAACAGACAAGATAAGAGAAAATGGTGAGGCGCGCAGGTCGGCCGGCGTGGGTCGCGAAGGTCGGCCGGCGTGGGCCGCGAAGGTCGGCCGGCGTGGGTCGCGAAGGTCGGCCGGCGTGGGCCGCGAAGGTCGGCCGGCGTGGGCCGCGAAGGTCGGCCGGCGTGGGCCGCGAAGGTCGGCCGATTGGTAAAAATGGGTCCCCAGAAGTTGAAAAACACTGACTTAAAGGCACCATCACCTGCCTTTAGTGATGAAGCTACAGCCATGCAGAAGGACAGCAGAGCAATTAGATTTCTTTAAACCTGGTGATGGGGGAAAAGAGTGGTTGAAGGAGGAGAAAAAAATAAAAGAACAGGCCACAAATCTTTAGGCTCGGCTTCATTATTCATTTCCAAAAACATTATCATGTGCTGAACTCACGAACCCTGGTTAAAGAGGCAGGCAGCTTGCCAGTCACCATGTCAAACTGCAGTTCACCAAGCACTGATCATAGGAACAGGTGTAGGCCATTCAGCCCATCGAGCCTACTCTGCCAATCAGCACGATCATGGCTGGCCAGACACATCAATGGCTTTTGACACCCACTATCCCCATAACCCTTTGGTAGCTCAGATTCGTTCCCAGCTCCCATGGAGCTGTTGTAGCCTCGGTGAGGTTCAGCATGCAATGGGAGCATGTGGGTTATACCATCTTTCCTCCCACATTACGTGTGGATGTGTGTGATGATCCATGCCAGCTCCTTGATGATCTTTTCATGTATTTCAACATCCTGATCACTGCAGGATATCACATTATTATAAGAAGGTTTAAAGGTTAGCAAAAAATGAATGGAATGCAGGCAGTGGGAGGCGGTGGTGTAGTGGTATTGTCATTGGGCTAGTAAACCAGAAACCCAGGGTAATGCTCCGGGATCCCTGGTTCGAATCCCGCCACTGCAGATGATGAAATGTGAATTCAGTAAAAATCTGTAATTAAAAGTTTAATGATGACCATGAAACCGTTGCCAGTTGTCATAAAAACCCATCTGGTTTTAGGGAAAGAAATCGGTCACCTTACCCGGTCTGGCCTACATGTGACTCCAGACCCACAGCAATGTGGTTGACTCTTAACCACAGTTAGGGATAGGCAATAAATGCTGGCACTGCCAACGTCCCATGGATGAATAAAAAAAGCGGAGGAAAGTTCTTCTTCCTCTGAACCCTCCATTAAAAACAGTAGTTACAGGAGTAGTACTGCTAAACAGAGTTACAGAAATTAACCAAGTGAATATTACAAAAGCTAGAACAAAAACAGAAAATGCTGCATCTCTGCAGCATCTGTGGAGAGGGAAACCTCTTCTCCAGAGCATTACAAAAGCTGTATTCATTACAAGTCATAGTGCTATGTTTATTATTATGTTCCCCTGCACTGTGCTGAAGTACGTGTTATCATAGAATTTACAGTGCAGAAGGCTCATCGAGTCTGCACCAGCCATTGGAAACAGCACCCCACTTAACACCACACCCGTAACACAGTAACCCCACCTAACCTTTTTGGACACTAAGGGCAATTTAGCCTGGCCAATCCACCTAACCTGCACATCTTTAGACTGTGGGAGGAAACCGGAGCACCCGGAGGAAACCCACGCAGACACGGGGAGTTATGTGCTGTAAGCTTGTAGACATGGGTTACCTTCTTCCTGAAGCTTGGGTGTGTCCTCACTCTTGTTCACTTGAAAACTTCTGTCTTGTTGTAAATGTTCCTCTGGACCCACCACAGGATTATCTTCCTGAAGAACCTGTCCATGTACAGGTGGTGGGGATTCACTCTGCCACCCGCCCACCGCAGGTGCGTGTTGGGAAAACGTCTGCTGTCCTTCCCCGTCTTCTCCCACAGGCTGCTCGTCTGGCTGGCTAGCTGCTGGTCCGAAGCCTGGATCTTTAACGTCGCACAAAGAGCTGAACACCTCGCGGCTTCCATCTGTATTCCGATCTTCATCCTGACCATGTTCAGCATCCGCCTCTCCTGACCCTCCCTCCAGGGATTTGATCAATTGAGGGGAGCCAGCCTTCGTTTCATCCACTGTGCTGCCTCGAGGTTCTCTCAAATTGCAGCTCAACTCAGAAGGTCCATCTCCTGGACGAGGAATTTTAACAGGGGGCCCGTGGTCAACAATTTCGCCTTCGATTTCCTCAATGGTTCTTTTTCTACTTCCAGTCAGTGTCTGCACATTATTTGACGGTACAGTGACATTCTGTCCAGAGGCGGCCCCCAATCCACGCTGCTTACTTCCTTTCTCTGTGCCTGCTGTGCTAGAATCGGGGTTTGTATCGTCCTGCTCTCCTTCAATGTCCTCCGTACTTTCCTCAACGTTTTCGGCACTAGATTCTGTCCTACCTTTGGGGGCCACATCAGTAGGACTCCCGGTGTTCGTGGTGCTTTTACAGACACGGAATGGATGAAGCAACCATGGGTACGCGTGCGTTACAGCAACCAGCCGCTCTGTCGAGCCACCAACTTCCACCATTTGGTCCAACGCAATCAAATCCTGCAAGACGGGAGAAAATATAGTGCCGAATGAAATGTCTTAAAACTGAAAAATCACTTTTCCTCAAGCTGCTCGACAGACTTATAAATCCAGCCTTTGACAAGGAATGAGCAGTAACTCTAGCCATCATTTTAAATAGCAAGGAATGCTATTAAATTCAAAAATGATTTGAGCTGACTAATGTTTTCCATCACTCCACCATCGGTGTGCCTAGGACCCAAAACTCTGCTATTCCCTCAGAAAAATGCTCTCTTTTTAAAAAAAAGACTTTATTGAAATCACACTTTTCACAAGTACCAGATGTCTCAAAGGCTTCATCGCCAATGAAGAACTTTGAGGTGACTTTGGTAGTGTGGGAAAGACGGCAGCCAATTTTTGCGCAGGAAACTCCCACAAACATGAATAGATGTGGTGGTGACCGGATAATCTGTTTTTTTGTGATGTTGATTGAGGGTTAAACAGTGGCCAGGATCCCAGGGAGAACTCCCCTGTTTTCTCTCAGAATAGTGCAATGAGATCTTTTACGTCCACACAAGCTGGCACTCAGGCTCTCGGTTTGAAATCTCATCAGAACAGCACCGACAGGAGCTCCCTCACTACTGCATTGGAGCGTCAGCCTTGAATTTGTGCTCAAGTCCTGGAGTGGGACTTGAACACAAAACCTTGCAACGCAAATGTTACCAAATAGGCTATGGCTGACATATTAAAGATAGGCCTCAGGGCTTTGCTCTTTAATCAAGCTTTTGGACACCTGTTCTAAAAGCTCCGCATCTGGCTTGGAATCAAATGTTGTTTAACAATGTCCCTGTAAAGGACTTGGGGAAATCTGATTACGTTAAAGGTGCTATACAAGTTCCTGCTGCTTTTTTTTTTTTTAAAAAGGAAGGGTCTACTCTGCCCTTGTTTACAGTTTTGTAAATTGAAACGGTATCGTAAATAACTAGACAAGAATGTCTAAGGTATTCTTGCTGCTACTGTGTTCACATGAGACAATTGATGCCTAATTTAGCTTCACCCTATCCCAATGTGTGGTCAGGAATGCAGCATGATCAGTTACAATCATTAACGACTCCGTAGCTCCCACCAGTCACCCCCTCCCCAACCCCCTCATTGTGATAACTGACAAGTGGTAAACTTGCAGAATGAGCTACTTAGGCAGCATTTTACAGATGGAGCTCTGAACCATAGCCAGTTCTCTTTGGCACTCAGAAGAAGGAAAAAAAAATGATTTAAAGAAACATAATTCTTAAGTAACAATAAGTTAGCTCGAGTGCTTATAGCAAAAATACAGGTTGAGCATCCCTTATCCTAAATGCTTGCGGCCGCCTGCGTATTGGATTTGGGAATTTTTCGGATTTCGGAATGTAATGTGCATGTGCGTCGGGAGCTGCGCATGTGCAGCACAGGTTGCGAACTGCGCATGTGCAGCACGGGTTGCGAACTGCACGGCACGCGCTGGGAACTGCGCATGTGCGGCATGGGTTGGGAACTGCACGGCACGTGCTGGGAACTGCACATGTGCGGCATGGGTTGCAAACTGCGCATGTGCGGCACGGGTTGCGAACTGCGCATGTGCGGCATGGGTTGCAAACTGCGCATGTGCGGCACGGGTTGCAAACTGCGCATGTGCGGCACGGGTTGCAAACTGCGCATGTGCGGCACGGGTTGCAAACTGCACATGTGCGGTGCACGTTGGGAACTGCACGGCATGCATTGGGAACTGTGCATGTGCTGCACGCGTTGGGAACTGCGCACGTGCAATGCAAATTGGGACCTGCGCAGAGCCTTGTGGGATTTCCCATTCTTGACGTCACGTCGGCAGCTGAAAAAAAGCACGGATATGGAATTTTTCTTTCAGTTTTTTGAATTTCAGATAAGGGAAGCTCAACCTGTAGTAACCACATTGTTAGACATCAAAATGATCTCACTACATGAAAGGGTAATTGAATAATACATTTTTTTTTTAAAGTGACCACACAACCCATATTTTTACACCACTTGTATTCGTCATTGTGAAGAAGTTGACTTATGCAAAAGGAAGTACTACCAGGTTAAAAAATTCAGGTATTATCTTAACCTACTTCTTTTCTGATAAAAAAAAACAGGTTAAAGGGATATGGGGAACGACAGGGATGTGGATTTGAGACCAGGAAGAGATCAGTCATGATCTGGTTGAATGGTGGAGCAGGCTCGAAGGGCTGGATTGCCGACTCCTGCTCCTAATTCCCATGTTCATACTGGGCTTGTCAGTAAGTCTAGGATTTATAAATGCATAATATCACGATTGATTTCAACTTGGAAACGTTTAGTCACCTAGCAATTGGATAAATGCCCCTCAAAATCACAAATACGTCATATTTAAGACCAACCTGCAGATACTGTTTTAAAGTCCTGGTTCTTCCTTTCAGCACTTCCTCGTACCGAACACATTTCTTGCCGAGTTCCACTGTCTCCACCCCAAAGCTAGAGCATGCTTCAACTTCACCGGCAATTTCCTGCATGGCTGCCATGTCCTCAGGGCTGTACCCGAGCTCCTCTACAAGCTGCTTCTTAACGTTCTCTCCAACATACACATCAGTTGTGGGCCTCAACACCTTTGTGAACGAGCAAGGAAGAGCATCTGGCCCTGAAGCAGCTTGGGACAAAGTAGCTGAACCTGTTTTGAGAGAGTACGAGGTATTAGAAGCAGTTAGGGTTTGACAGCACTTATCAAAACAATTTTCGTAGAAACAGAAACTCTTCAAAAAAGATTAATGTTTAAGAATAAAATACGTTAAATTCTGAAGAAAACGAAAAACGTTTCCTAGTTGGTTCTGAAGAATGATAGTCTCCACCGTGCATCATCCTGATGTACATGAGGCAGTGCGGACAAAACATTGGACATAGAACATAGTTAGTGCATACAGTGCAGAAGGAGGCCATTCGGCCCATCGAATGTGCACCGACCCACTTAAGCCCTCACTTCCACCCTATCCCCGTAACCCAATAACACCATCTCACCTTTTTGGACACTAAGGGCAATTTAGCATGTCCAATCCACCTAACCCGCACATCTTTGGACTGTGGGAGGAAACCGGAGCACCCGGAGGAAACCCACGCAGACACGGGGAGAACATGCAGACTCCGCACAGACGGTGACCCAGCGGGGAATCGAACCTGGACTCTGGAGCTGTGAAGCAACAGTGCGAACCACTGTGCTACAGTGCTGCCCTCTATCCCACAGTTTACATAAACTATCCCACAGGATACAGCAAACTCTCACTATCACTAATGATCCACTTGGGGTCAAAGTAGTAATACAGGTACAGTACCCCAAATCCAGCTGTCCAAAAACCAAACTGTGCAAAAACAGGACACTTTTTCTCAGTGGGCACGACTCAACATTTATATTTTTATAATTTTAGAACAATTTTTTCATTTTCCTTGCTTGTTTGTATGTTATCACATAAAATAACTTTCATTACTTGTGTCTCGCTGGTGTGTTGCCACCTGCTCACCAATGTTAAAGATGGTCACCGAGATCGCTCTGCGCGTGCAGAGTCGTTCGCACGTGCACAGAGCGGTCGCTGACATTATTCTAAAGCAGCGGAATTAGAGACCTGACCCATTTTTTAAACCTGTGAAAGTCTGTTTCAAAAAAAATAAAATTTAGAGTACCCCATTATTATTTTTTTCCAATTCAGGGGCAATTTAGCGTGGCCAATCCACCTATCCTGCACATCTTTGGGTTGTGGGGGTGAAACACACGCAGACACGGAGAAAATGTGCAACCTCCACACGGACAGTGACCCAGGGCCGGGTTTCGAACCCGGGTCCTCAGCGCCATAGGCAGCAGTGCTAGCCACTGTGCCAATGTGCTGCCCTTGTGAAAGTCTGTTCTTGTCAAACTTGTAACAAGACTCAGATTAAAGATGGAAATACTTGTTTATGGTTGGGTGTAGGAGCAAGTGTTTAAAGAGTTTGGGGATGAACTGCCCAAAATGGCTGTCTCCTCAGACACAATAGTTGCTGATCATAGCTTCACCATGACGAAAATGCACAATTTAAACAGGCAATCCAATATCCGGGAAAAGATCAAGGCAATCTGTTACAGAGCACACTGGTCGCAAACTGAGTTTTGTCAATAGGGTATGTTCACTCTAGTCATTCTCTATGCCTCTAACTTGCACTACATCATTGTCACGGTGTGGTACTCCATCTAGTGGTTTGCAGGAAAATTACTGGAATTTGCTTTTAAGCCTATTTATTGGACTGTTTTTATTGAAGCTGTTGTACACAGGGGCCCTATAGCACAAGCAGTTGTCTCCTTGGCCATTTAAAATGGATTTTTTAACCTACCATTTAATGAATCTAGTTTGACCTTCTGCACAACTTATATATTCGCCATCGGAGAATACACTGCCAAAGATACGGGATTCACGTTATGTCTTCCTGATGGCTCCAATTGATGGTTAACACTGCACCGACAAACTAGCGGGCTGAAAAGCTAACAACCTTCACCAAAAATACGAGGTTAAAAAAAAAACCCCAGTGGATACAATTAGATTACTTTGTTTGGTGCAGCGAATTCACGAAAGCAATAAAACCTAAAAATCTTTGCAACTCTTTTTATTAAATTGTGGTCATACATCTGAGCCCACCTGTCTGTCCAGCTGGGGGCGCTGCAAATACAGTTGTCAGGTGGTGCAGGTAATCTCGCACATTGTAAAACTTGGATCATATGATAAGCTTCAGAATAAGCAACATTTACAGCAACTCCGTCATCAACCCCTTCATCAATTACTCCGGGGGAGTGGAGCATTCAAATTTCATTTGGGGGTCACATGCAGGTCGCGAAAAGTTAAACACGAAGGCAAAAAACAACCATTTAGAAAGGGGGGGGGGAAACCTACATAATTTAGGAGGAAAGAGCAAGAGAAATATTTAAATCGACAGGATTCAATGACTACATTAACACAAAAAGATTAATAACTCACCATCATGGGTACTCAAGCATCCATGAGCTGGTGTTGAGCGGACTTTTAACTTCACTTGGCACGAGTTGACTACAATGTTATCATTAGGATTGAGGTTGCGTGTGCTAACAATACCCGGTGCGTAATACCCTCTCATTAGCAAGTAATTGGTATGCGAAGCCTGAGGAGCCTTCACTTCAAATCTGGGCTTGTTTCCCGTTTCTTCCAGTTCGTCGTCCACATAGTCATCTATGCCTTCCTTCCCCAACCTAAAAATGCCAAAGCAGAGTTGAATCAAGCCCCCTTTTCCCATAATCAATCCCAGGCTCAAATTATTGCACTTGCAGCTGGTGCGACACAATAACCTGAAGTGCAGACCTACCGATCATAAATGGTCCATGCTTTACCAGTTTCTCACATTTTCCCTCGTTCTTATCCGAATTCTACAATACAGCAACAAAATGGGGGCTGTTTAGCACAGGGCTAAATCGCTGGCTTTGAAAGCAGACCAAGGCAGGCCAGCAGCACGGTTCAATTCCTGTACCAGCCTCCCCGAACAGGCGCCGGAATGTGGCGACTAGGGTCTTTTCACAGTAACTTCATTTGAAGCCTACTTGTGACAATAAGCGATTTTCATTCATTTTCTTTCCAAATAACACAAGAGTGTGCACAATAACAAGACGAAAAGCTGGGACAACCATCACATTTCTATATAAAAGCAAATTACTGCGGATGCTGGAATCTTAAACCAAAGAGCAAACTTTGAGAAAGGGTCATCTGGACTCGAAATGTGAGCTCTTTTCTCTCCCAACAGATGCTGTCAGGCCTGCTGAGATTTTCCAGCATTTTCTCTTTGGTATCACGTTTCTATATTGATCTATACCACTTGTCAGTCAGCCACACATTTCCATTCTGCACATGTTGCCTATAACAATATTTGTAATTAGCAGCACTGGGTTATTTTGCCCATTTTTTTGCTCACAATGATACACAGACTTTATGGCGCCTGCACCTATTCACATTATCAGACTCGTTGGCGCTTCAAACGGGGGGGTGAAGGCAGGATGTCCTCGCCGTCGTCTCGTTGCTAGCCCAGAGACAAGTTCTGCTTGGGTGGAGGCCTCCTACTCCGCCCAGTGCCATGGGATTGGTTGGATGACTTTTTCTACATTTGGAGAGTCAACTACACCATTGGAGGGTTGATGGAGAGGTTCTACCCAAGATGTCAGCCATTCATTTCCCTTTTCAAGGAGCTAGTCACGGTCAGCTGTTGGGTGGTTTAGTTCTAGATAGTTCATAATCAGCTCAGAGTGCTATTAATTCAACATGGCTTACTTCCTATAATTTGTTAATTTTTGAAAAGATACTAAATTCCCTCATTGCTGTTTTATTTATCTATTTGGACAATTCCATTTTTTTTCTGGCGGAAACGAATGCAGTGGTGGATTGGGGTTGGGGGTACATGGAGGGAAGCGTTTACAGTAACCAGAGCCCCTTACCTTTTTATCACTTCATTGTCTACAAGCGTGCTGTCCACAACCACAATCTGCTCAGGTATTGAGACATGGAAAGAGAGCAGGCCAAGGATAAACAGGGATATTGTCGCTACGCAGTAGCCGCCTTTTCCATCCAAAGGGTAGGTGACCATTTCTGTCCCAACAAAGGTCTCTTTATCCTGGAACGAGAAGGTGTTGGGCAGGTCTGCCTTTCCCGCGTTCTTCAACTTCTGAACAAAATTATACGACTCTGAACAGATGTTACTGGGAAACCGCCACATGAAATTCCTATAACAAACCATCCAGATGAAACGTTACAGACGCAAAAGAGTTCTCCGAACACAAAACGAAGGCACCCAGCATCGACCATGCAGCAAAGGCTGCTTTGCAACAATCCCATCGATTTCTCTTTCGTGGATGCTATGCTGCACAACTTTGACCCACACAATAGTTCAATACTTGAAGCTGTAACCCTTTTGAGGTTTGCCGTTTGGAGCAAACTTTGAACAACATTCACATCATGGTTTCAAATTTTTAATTAAATATTACCCCAAAAAATTAAGTGGGTGCAATGTGGATTCCTAATTCACTACACAAAGCAACTCACCACCCATACTAAATCCACTTTGCATTAATTGTAAAAACTAACATTGACAAATGGTTGGAGTTTGGCGGTTCCATTTAAAAAGGTTTCACTGCATACCTGTAGTACGCCTGTGATAGTTGGTAAGACATTGGCGCGAAGGGCAACGCTCGGCTCTTCTTGGGACCCAACGCTTTGCTGACCCTGCGGCGGTTGACCAAGCTTCGCTGTTGAAACTCGAGGAACACTTTCACCAGTACTTCATCCTTGTACTGTTTGTATAGGTGAAAGGTCTAGGGAAATAATAGTTTGTACAAAATTACAATACACAATTTACACCAAACGCATGCTTCATCCTGATTTAACTTCATCCTGTTGAATATGTGTAGAATCAAATCAGTCTTAAACATTCGATAGCAAGGAACGTGGCTCATTTTCCCAGTTGGACTAGACAGTGACGTTGCAATCTATTATTTGTTTTTCTCAAATGCATTTTACCAGTGGTACATTCTTCAGTCTTTTAAAAACAAAGTAATGTGGATGCTGGATTTCTGAAATAAAAACAGAAAGTGTTGTATAAACTCAGCAGGTCTGGCACCATCTGTGTAGAGAGAAACCGAGTTAATGTTTCGAGTCCATATGATCCTTGAACAGAACGGGAAGGGAGGCAGAAATGTGACGAATGATATGATTGTCGAGGCAGGTGGAAGTGGTGGGACAGAAGAGAAGAACAGGGGTAGATCGTAAAAGCAGAGATTGACAAAGGTGTGTGTGTGTTAATGTTGCTATTAAGGATTGAAGAGTGCGAATAGCGGCAAAAGGTTAGATAGCAGAATGTGTTAATGCGAGCAAAATGGAACAACATGGGATAGGTGGCCATGTGGGAAAGGGATAGGGTCAAGGTGGAGGGGAAGTTCACAGTCTTTGTACCATGCCAACAAGGCAGCAGAGAGGAGAAAAGAACACAACAGGATCCTTGTGTATCAATGAAGCATTCCGGTGGGATTCTTGATTTATGAGACTAAGTGTTGACGCCAACGCAGAATCCGTGGACTTCCACAACAGCAAAACTGGCGCCACACCTGGACTGATTCTGCTATTAAGGGGCTAGCACCGGTGCCACAATCGACTCCAATGAGAAACGGTGCGGGATTCGCGGATTTCACGATTGACACTCAGGAGGCTGACTAGCTGCATCCGCACATACACACATCCTAGCCAACAAGATGGCAGGAAGACGCGCAGTCCCACATTTCGCAGAGCTGAAGACCCTCCTGGACACCGTGGAGGAGAGGAGGATGACCCTGTATCCCGGTCAGGGAAGGAGGCTGCCAGCCGTCGCCGTTCATCGTGTCTGGGCGCAGGTCAGCACCTTGGGCAATGTAGTCTGGACCAGCCAGCAGTGCAGAAAGAAACTTCACAACCTCCTCAGGGCGGCCAGAGTGAGTAGGCAGCACCAACTGCCGTCCCTCATACCTGTAACCCAACCCCACAGACGGTGGCCCGACCCCCACCCTGCACCACATGCCGGTACCCATACCGGTCGTAATGGGCGGGTGCCCTGGCCACTGGAGCCACCAGCTCTACACCCCCTGGACTGTTGAACACCGTCATCTTCTGTTTCTAAACCCCCCTCCCCCGAAGGCCGCACACAGCCGCCCGGAGTGGTAGAAGGCATGAGGGGGACCGCCGGACCTGCGGTCACTCACCATGGCAGAGCAGAGGGCTCTGGACGTGATCGGCGGCCTGGAGGAATGGGAGGTCGCCGAGGTGGAGTTTGGCCGAGAGGGAGGGAGTTAGACCCTGCTTATATGAGGCTCCCCATGACACGCGTGCCAAACCCCCCCCACATCATCCTCACCCCCACATAACCCTCACCCTACACCCCTCCCTCCGCGGCGTGGTCTAATCAGGCGTCTTGTCTTGTGACTTATAGGACTTGCTGGAGATGGGGCGGGTCCACCTGGCTTCCCCCGCCCCCAGTCAGTGCCACAGCCTGAGCAGCCCTCTGCCCGACACTCGGGAGACCCCGGAGTTCGGGTCAGAGGATGACATGTGATTTTCCGTCACAGCTGTCTCCAGCACCCTCCACCATCCCAGAGACTCTCACCTCGGTTGGGCATGTTAGTGAAGAGGCTCCTGGGATACTATCTGGAGCTCACCACACAGCTGATCCGGTACAGCTGGCGGAGGTAGGAACACCCGAAGGGGCGGACGGTCGGAGGGCAGGCCGACCAGAGGAACAAGCTGCCTTCCAGATGGGTTTCAGCCTCCATAGACAGCAGCTTCTAAACCCATGACTACTACCATCCAGAAGGACACGATCATCGGATACATGGCACCAGCACCACCTGGATGTTCCCCTCCAAGTCACTCATCATCCTGACTTGGAAATATATTGGCCACTGCTTCACTGTCATTGGTCAAAATCCTGGAACTCCCTCCCTAACAGCACTGTGGGTGTATCTACACCACATGGACTTCAGCGGCTCAAGAAGGCAACTCAGCACCACCTTCTTAAGGGCGATTATGGATGGGCAGCAAATACTGGCCTAGCCAGCGACACCCACATCCCATAGAAATGAATTTTAAAAATAAGTGCTCAGCCTAGTTACCGTACTACTAGTGTCAGCAATTTAACCTACGATTGATACAGCCTCTGTTATGCGAACCTACGCAGTGACTGCACAGGGTTCTAAGCCAATCAGCAATATGACAAGTGAATTCAATTCAGTTCTTAAAAGGGCCTCACATGCAGATTGCTACCCCCAAACTAGCCGAGCAGTTCTGCGACTCGGTTCATTAGACTAGTTAATGCTGCAGTATCTAAGATTTAACGGGTCCAACGGCTAACCATTTTAACCAGCAAAGCTGTTGGCAGGGCCGCTACATTTTTAACCAATTGGTTATTCATTATTCAGTACCTACAGGGACTGTGATATACGGGCAAGACAGAGTAGCTTGGTAGCGACGCCCCCATATGTTACTGAGCCGGAGGCCGGAGTACTCCTGTCCGAGTCGCGAGATTCCGGGTTCAAGTTCCACTCCAGGGCTGGAGTACAAAAATCAAGGCTGACACTTTGATGCATTACTGAGGGAGAGCAGCATTTTCAGAGGTGCTGGCTTTCAGATGAGGTGTTAAACCGAGACCCAATCTGCCATCTCAGGTGGATGGAACAGATCCCATGGCACGATTTTGAAGCACAGGGGGTTAACGTTGGTGTCTTGGCTAATATTATCTTACAGCAAGCATCACACAAACAGATCATCCTGGCCATGAACACGTGTGCTGTTTGTGGGAGGTTTGGCCCACCATTTGGCTGGTGTGTTTCCTACATTACAACAGCGACTGGTCTTCAAAAGTACATGATTGATTAAAAAACATTGAGACATTCTCTTCTCATGTAACGTACTGTATAAATACAAGTCTTTCTTTGCTTAAAAGATTAAGAAGTCGGATTCCAAATTAAAAATGCAATATGTTTTCAAAATAATCACGCGAATTTGAAACGAGGCTCAGCTACAGAAATACCTGAAACGACTGGCACGATTTCATCTGTGTATCCGAGAGAGCTAGAGTGCTCTGAATGAAATTCTGCAGGACCAAGTAATGAATATCATCGGTGCTGGAAAACAAAAAGCAAGCTTCCTTCAAATCCATGACAGTTTTACACCCAGTACATTTATATACAACTCACTTTATGCTCCATTTCACTTGAACCTCCTTCAATCTGGTCTACTGTATTTGCTGCTCCCCAACGTGGTCTCCTCTACATCGGGAGGCTAAACGCAGACCGGATGATCGCTTGGTGGAACACCATCGTTCCGCCTGCAAGCATGACCCGCTAATCTTCCAGTTGCTTGCCACTTCAACTCAGCACCTTGCTCTCGTGTCCGCATGTCCGCCCTTGGTCTGTTGCAATGCTCCAGTGATACCCAACGCAGACTGGAAGACCAGCGCCTCACCTTCCAATTAGGCATGTTAACAGCCTTCTGGACTCAACATTTAGTTTAAGAACTTTAGACTGTGATCTTATCCCACCATCTCGACTGCCTCCCCCCCACCCACTTTTGTTCTGTTTTTTGGTTCCCTTGGCTTGTCACAATACAACCCCACCCTTCCCCCACATGGCCATCTGTCCCTTGCTGTTGAGCTTTCCTTCCATTGAGCACTGACCCTTGTTCTCTTGAGAGATTCTGCTATTTTACGACGTCAGTGACATTTTTGTCAATCTCTCCTTAGCTCCGACCTATCCCTGACCTTCTGTTCTGCTCCTCCCACCCTTCCAACTACATAATTCATTACATTTCTGTCCCTCTTCAGTTCTGTAAACGGGTCATGTGGACTTGAAGTGCGAACTCTCTTTCCCGCGCTACAGATGCTGCCAGATCTGCTGGGTTTATCCAGCATTTTCTGTTTTTATTTCACATTTCCAGCATCAGCAGCATTTTGCTTCCATTTATACTGATTGGTTTGTCAACAACAGGCTGCAGCTAATTGGCTACTATCAGCGAGAATCTTCCTACTTGATTCAAACTCTTCTTTGGTGCCAACAAAATGGTCTGTTTTATTGTGCAAACCCTGGCAACACTGCCCTTCTAAATTGTACAAAACAGTGCTTCCCCTTTACAGTCCCTTATTACTCTAAGGGATAGATTTTGGTAGATACAGATGGAAAACAGGACATAATGAATTGACAAAGTGAAAATGTATCACTAACATATACTTTTTGCTGGAAGAGGGTCGGAACTTCAGACCAAATGTACCTGCCCCCAGTTTGTATTCTTCCTCTGTAATGATTTGTAGCATTTCAGATGTCTATTACTACTGTACACTACCTAAACCTGTATTAGACAACCACCAGAAACAGAAATTGCCTTTTATATGTACAGGAATCTCTTTTGTTTGTTAAGGTGATATTCAGTCGAGCATTGTCTTGCCATACCACTGCTTCTATTTCAGTATCTAAACCCGGGGCTGGATTCTCTGTTTTTGGAACTATGTCCCCACGCCTTCGTAAAAACTGTGGACATCCACGCCAGAAAAACTGGCGAGAAAGGGCCACATATTCCTAGTCCTGCAGGGGGCTAGCAGTAAACTAGCGTAAAACTAGCAGCTTTCGCTGGAGATATGGGCCCCCGCACCTCCGGGTCGGAGGCCGCGCATGCGCACGGCGGCGGCCTTCAGTGGCCAGGCCTTGCTCCATGGCAGACTCAGTCTGCGGAGCTGGACTCGGAACATAGTTTCCCAATCGGCCGCGTGCCTGACCCTAGCCGCATACAAGGCCCCCCTTGCCCTCGATCGGCCTGCCCCCGACCAGGGCGGCCACGGACTGAGTCCGCAGCCGCCAGGCCAGTATCCCGACCGGCAGGACCACGTTAGATCCACGTCATCAGGGCATCGGCCGGTCAGGGGCAGAGAAGGACGGAGCGGGCCTCCAGCAATGGCCGCAAGTCGGTGATATGCGGCATGGCGTGCTTTTCGGGGCCCGGAGAAGCGGGGAACCGGCGCTGGTCCTGATTCCATGCGGGGAAATGGATTCTCTGTGCCGGCTGCGTTGTCGGTGTCGGAGTGCGGAGAATCCAGTCCCTGATCTTTGAAAATGTGTATTTAAATGAATAAATTACCTTTTGATGTTATCCTGCTTCTGGCTTTCATTGCCTTCTTCCCCAACTACCAATATCTTGAACCTAGGTAAAGCATAAAATACAAAACAAGGAACAGTGTACATTTAGAAGGAAGGAAAATAACAACCCTTGTAGTTAACTCACATCGAGGTTTACAAATTCTCTTTCTTCCATCCACTTGTGGCTCGCTGCAGCAGTGACGGTAGAAAAATGTTTACTCCAAAGCTCAACATTAGTGTCCAAAGATGTGATTAGGTGGGGTTACAGGGATAGGGCAGATAGGGAGTGGGCCTGGGTAGAGCGCTCTTTCAGAGGGTCGGTGCAGACTCATTGGGCCAAATGGCCTCGTTCTGACTGCGGAGGTTCTATATCTGCTCAGTATGTCCTGCAGATGGACTCGGCTGATACCATTGTGGGGTATTTCATGGAAGGAATCAGATGCCAGTCAAGTAAAGGTTAAACTGGCAGCTAGCTGACATCAGTCACTCAACACATTTAGCTCCTATAATTTGGTACATGTAAACTGATAATTGGTTCACATATAATTGGTTTGACAACTTATTTTCCCATGTAAAATATTTTGATAAATATTGCTCTGCACATGGGTGATATTAAACATCGGCATGTAGTTTGATCAGAAAACAATTTTAGAGTCGTAGAGTTTTATAACTTAGAAAGGGGCCTTTCAGTCCATCACGTCTGCGTCGGCCATCAAGGAACTTTCTATTCCAATCTCATTTTCTAGCACTTGGTCCGTAGCCTTGCCTGCGATGCCGCTTTAAGTTTAGTAATGAGACTTCAAGGGCAGTACGGTGGCGCAGTGGTAGTACTGCAGTCTCACGGCGCCGAGGTCCCAGGTTCGATCCCGGCTCTGGGTCACTGTCCGAGTGGAGTTTGCACATTCTCCCAGTGTTTGCGTGGGTTTCGCCCCCACAACCCAAAGATGTGCAAGGTAGGCGGATTGATCATGCTAAATTGCCCCTTAATTGGAAAAATGAATTGGGTACTCTAAATTTTGTTTTTAAAAAAAGTAATGAGACTTCAACTTAAAAGTCAAAAATCAAGACAATTATGTACAAACCCTCAACTTTACAAATGTGTGCTCGCAACACTTCTGGGAGCACTACATAAGCAGAGACTGTTGCAGCATCAAAACTATGCTATTATTTCAATATACCAGACACACATTGTATCAAATAAAAACCTGCAATGAGCACTTTACCTGGCAAATAATTCCTGCAGCGTATCTGGAATTTCAATATTTCCCGATCCTATTGCAGAGGTGAATTTCTGCCTCAATCTTCCTACAAATTCTTTAAACTCCTCGGCACAGACCTGTGCAATTTAAAGCAGTTGTTTCAACGCAAGGGTATTTGACCTAAAGGGCACAGTGTACTACTGACAGGTGCTTTCCACAAATAACACAGAAGCAATCAAAAAATAGACCCCCTCCAGCCACGGTCAAGCATGGTCCATCAAGAAACTAGCAGTCCTTTAAAGGAAACTTTGAACATTCCTTCGGCAGACCTCAGCATCAACAGCTCAGGGCAGTGCACGCTCCTTGTCCCTCGGGTTGGTTATTTTCATCCAGAAAACCCAGCCTCTAAACGCACAAAACCTATTTTTGTCACCTTTTCAGTAATTGTAAAGTCAGAATAATCAAATTTGAGCAGGCTGCATTATTACTGCGATTTGTGCAGGCTGAATTGTTACTGCGATTTGAGCAGGCTGCATTATTATTGCGATTTGTGCAGGCTGCATTATTACTGCGATTTGTGCAGGCTGCATTGTTACTGTGATTTGAGCAGGCTGCATTGTTACTGCGATTTGAGCAGGCTGCATTGTTACTGCGATTTGTGCAGGCTGCATTATTACTGCGATTTGTGCAGGCTGCATTATTACTGCGATTTGTGCAGGCTGCATTGCTCCTGCGATTTGAGCAGGCTGCATGGGTACTGCGATTTGAGCAGGCTGCATGGTTACTGCGATTTGTGCAGGCTGCATTATTACTGCGATATGTGGTTACTGCGATTTGAGCAGGCTGCATGGTTACTGCGATTTGTGCAGGCTGCATTATTACTGCGATATGTGCAGGCTGCATTATTACTGCGATTTGAGCAGGCTGCATTATTACTGTGATTTGTGCAGGCTGCCTTATTACTGCGATTTGAGCAGGCTGCATTATTACTGCGATTAGATCAAAATTATCTTAAGAGGTGTACCTACTGTGAACACTTAACAACAGGGAGAGATTTTAAGGATGTAAGGATCAAAACGATACATTTGGCAGGATGAAAGAGGACAGGCAAATGAAACATAAAAAATAGGAAACCAATCGACCCTTCGAGCCTGCTCCGCCATTCATTATGATCATGGCTGATCATCCAAGTCAATAGCCTTCCCCCCGGATCCTTTGATCCCCTTTGCCCCAAGTACTATATCTAATTGATTCTTGAAAACATACAATGTTTTGGCTTCAACTACTTCCTGTGGTAATGAATTCCACAGGCCGACAAGGGGTAGGAGGAAAGGACAAGTGAGTGGGACTAGCTAAATTGCTCTTGCAGAGAGATTGCATGGACTCGGTGGGCCAAATGGCCTCCTTCCGTGCTGCAACCATTCGATGATTCTATAATCTAAACTTGGGGCTTGGAAGCTACCCTCTTGAATTGACCATTATCATCACGTAGTTACCACCGTCCTGGATCTCTAACACAAAGTTTATTTCCATGACATTACCCAGTGGTCCACCTGGAAAGAGAATAACGCACAGTCGCGTTCCTGTTTACCTTGCTGTCCTGGTAATTGTTCTTTTTATTCATAATTTCATTGATCAAAGCATGATCTTCATGGACTTCAGCAAGACAAATTCTGCCAACATTAAAAAAGTAGAATGAGTGAAGCATTTATTTTTTTAAAAAGCTCCGCTAAAATGTCTGCTAAAGCAGGTACTGGACACATTTGGAGAAGCCAAACGTCATGTTCATTGAACTAAGCGCTTTCAGGTTGCATCATTAAGAGCCAACAGCACCAAAACCGGCCATTTAGCCCAATT
Source organism: Scyliorhinus torazame (assembly GCF_047496885.1). NCBI lineage: Eukaryota > Metazoa > Chordata > Chondrichthyes > Carcharhiniformes > Scyliorhinidae > Scyliorhinus > Scyliorhinus torazame. The sequence goes on along the minus strand of NC_092723.1, from coordinate 172,706,365 downwards.
GGTTTACAGCAACTTTTATGGTCGACATAGTATCATCCCAGACCTCCAATCAGCATATCTTTCTATTCCTTTCTCCCTCAACTGCCCATCTACCTTTCCCTTAATTGCATCATATTCAACATTTAATATACAATATATTATATTGATCTTTATTGTCACAAGTAGGCTTATATTAACACTGCAATGAAGTTACTGTGAAAAGCCCTTAGTCGCCACATTCCGACGCCTGTTCGGGTACACAGAGGGAGAATTCAGAATGTTCAATTCACCTAACAGCACATCTTTGGACTCTGGGAGAAAACCGGAGCACCCGGAGGAAACACACGTAGACACGGGGAGAACTTGAGAACTGCTGCAGACAGTGACCCAAGCAGGAATCGAACCTGGGATCCTGGCGCTGTCTAACCTTTTATTATCATCTCTTAGAATGTCACCATCACAGGGACATCATCAGCTGAACGTGAATTAAAAGGAAAATCAAAAAAGGACTTCCAGCGTCCGGCATTCTTTCTGCCTCTCTCATCCTCTTCCCCTGCCTCCTGAGAGGTTGGACTGGCTTTGGCCCACAGCACTGACACTGGGAACAGTACCCGTGACACTTTTTGCACTATGTACTACAAAGAAAATGTCTCACCACTATCTAGTGCCACCCCAAGGCTGAGATTAAGGAAGCCCCAGGACATGGAGATGTACAGCTCAAAACTTGCATTAAACTACATAGTGTGATAAAGCAAAAAGTGCAGAGGATACCGGAAGTCTGCAGAAGGATTTGGATAGGTTAGGTGAATGGGCTAGGGTCTGGCAGATGGAATTCAATGTTGCCAAGTGTGAGGCTATCCATTTTGGGAGGAATAACAGCAGAATGGATTATTATTTAAACGGTAAGATGTTAAAACATGCTGCTGTGCAGAGGGACCTGGATGTGCTCGTGCACGAGTCGCAAAAGGTTGGTGTGCAGGTGCAACAGGTGATTAAGAAGGCTAATCGAGTTCTTTCTTTCATTGCTAGAGGGATGGAGTTCAAGAGTAGGGAGGTTATGCTGCAATTGTATAAGGTGTTGGTGAGGCCACATCTGGAGTAGTGTGTTCAGTTTGGTCTCCTTACCTGAGAAAGGACATATTGGCACTGGAGGGAGTGCAGAGGAGATTCACTAGGTTGATCCCAGAGTTGAGGGGATTAGATTATGACGAGAGGTTGAGTAGACTGCGACTGTACTCATTGGAGTTTAGAAGGATGTGGGGGGATCTTATTGAAACATATAAAATTATGAAGGGAATAGATAGGATAGATGCGGGCAGGTTGTTTCCACTGGTCGGGGAAAGCAGAACTAGGGGGCATAGCCTCAAAATAAGGGGAAGTAGATTTAGGACCGAGTTTAGGAGGAACTTCTTCACCCAAAGGGTTGTGAATCTCTGGAATTCCTTGCCCAGTGAAGCAGTTGAGGCTCCTTCTTTAAACGTTTTTAAGAAAAAGATAGATACCTTTCTAAAGAATAAAGGGATTAAGGGTTATGGTGTACGGGCCGGAGGGTGGAGCTGAGTCCACAAAGATCAGCCATGATCTCATTAAATGGCGGAGCAGGCTCGAGGGGCCAGATGGCCTACTCCTGTTCCTAGTTCTTATGTTCTTATGTGATGCATAAGACTGGGTCTCCTCTACTAAGAATACCACAGGTCCATCAGCAAAAAATGCTATTTCTCCCCCGTTTCTGACACAGTGTAAAATCTCTGCTTCAGATCATACAAGCATCTGTTTCGACATCAAAAGCGATGTACTCGACTAGACAGGCGTGGTCTTGGATTGTTGGTTACAAAGGAAATTCCCTTTCTGCTCTAAAAGACCCTTTTGGATTAGTTCTGAAAAAAATCCCCAACGTTTCAACATCAAGAAAAGATGCAAATATCATTAGCACGATTCTTTCATGTGTGTTCTAACACTTGTGACTGTTACCTGCCACTATTACACAGGAGCAGCGATCTCACCTATAGTTAAGCATCGTCTGTGGATTCTTGAGGATGTAACGGGATCGACGTCCAACAGCTAGAGACGTTTTATCCAAAGCCACTTCAAGATAATCGTGCATGACGTCTCTCACTGCTTGCCAAGGAACAAAGGGTCCCTTCACCTAAATACAAGACGACATTTGGTTTTCAAAATTGTGTTCATTTGTGCTTAACCCAGTTAACTTACTTGTGCATAAGTTTCCTTGTTTTGTCACAGCCTGGCTGAAACGGCACTCGCCTCCTGCCAGGAGGCTTCGTTCAAGTGGTTGCAAAGAGGGCTCTCCACATCTTGACTGATAACGGGCCTAAGACGGGCAATTAGGATTTGGACAAGTCATGGATATGGATATCTGTAGAGATTGTCATCTGAAGCTGGTATTCCCAACTACGGCAGAGGAATCCCTGTACGGTTAATCATGCAGGTTAAAGGTAACAGAATAGGTGACCACATTATGTTTTAGGTCTTCTGCATGAAAACATTTACAACAGCTCCTGTGAAAATGATTGAGTACAGGAGTAAATAGTTATGAAGAGAAATGTGGGGAACATCTGATTATCGTGGCCTGAGGGGCTGAATGGCCTTAAGTGAGATGACCAATTCATTCAAATCCGAGCAGTTTTACAACGTATGGTCAAAACTATTTTGTACTGGGTAAAGACTGCAAAGCATTTCACGTCAAACTAGTAAGACAGCAGAAACGTCCACCCCATTGATTTGGGCTGGATTTACATCAGGTCACAGAGGTTAAGAGATCAGTGCAATGACTCTCTGGACCATTATTAACACTATGAACAGTTTTGGTCCCTTTATCCAAGGAAAGAGGTACTGGCTTTGGGGCAGTCCAGAGAAGATTCACTACTTTGATCCTGGGTATGGAGGGATTTTCTTATGAGGAGAGGTTGAGTTGGTTTGGCCTGTACTCACTGGAGTTTAGAAGAATGAGAGGCGACCTTATTGAGACATATTGGATTCTCAGAGGGCCTGACCAGGTAGATTCTGAGAGGATGTTTCCTCTTGTGGGAGAGGCTAGGATCAGAGGGCATAATCAAAGGGTGGGTAAGGGGTCGCCCATTTAAGACCGAGATGAGGAGGAATTTAATCTTTCAGAGGGCAGTGAAGCTGTGGAATTTTACCAGAGAGAGGGTGAAGGCTGGGTCATTAAGTATGCCCAAGGCTGAGATTTTTAATCAGTGAGGGACCAAAGTTCATGGGGATAAGGTGGGAAAGTGGAGTGAAGGATTATCACATCAGTCATGATCCAATTGAATGGCGGAGCAGGCTCAAAGGGCCGAATGGCCTACTTCTGCTCCTACCACTTACCGTTTTCTTATGTTACACATTTTTAAAAAAATTACACATTTAATTGCTTGCCTTTTTGTTAAGAATATGGCTGGCTACTCGACAAAGCATCAGCAGGCTGTCTTCCTGTGCAGTCCAGGTTACACGTAGTTTGGTCATGCGGCGCAGTGCACTCCTATCAGCATCATCTTGCACCCGGAATCTCTTTGCCTTTTCCGGTTGTGGCAGATCCTCTGCAAACATCAGTGAAGAATTCTATTTGTATGGGCGGCACAGTGGCAAACACTGCTGCCTCACAGCACCAGGGATCAATTCCAGCCTTGGGTGACTGTGTGTGGAGTTTGCAAGTTCTCCCCGTGTCTGCGTGGGTTTCCTCCCACAGTCCTAAGGCATGCAGGTTAGGTGGATTGGACATGCTAAATTGCCCCTTAGCGTCCAGCAATGTGCAGGTTAGGTGGGTTAGGTGGGGTTAAGGGGATGGGGCGGGGGAGTGGCCCTGGATAGATTGCTCTTTCAGAGGGGCGGTGCAGACTCGATGGCCCGAATGGCCTCCTTCTGCAGTGTAGGAATTCTATAATATTCAAGAAAGCAGAGGAGGACTCAAGTCAGAGACTCCCCAGTCATTGCACTCGCCCAGTAGCAATGAATAATGCATTGGTGGTATAAAAATGGCAATTTACCATAAGTAACCCAAATGCAAATTGCTAATAATGTAACTACCAACAGCACAGAATGGCTATGCAGATGAAACAATACAAATTCCACTTTTAAAAGACAAGAGCTTAAAAGAACATGTCAGCAGTGATAAAACCTCACCTTTCTTTCTCTTTTTCCTTTGTTTCTTCCCACTCTCTTTTTCAGCTCGTTTTCTTTTCTGCCCTTTACCACCAGCTACTCTTTCGTTTCTGCCCACATTGCATTCTTTTTCAATTTGAATCTCTTCCTTGTCAGCAAGCGACTCGTGCATAGAGCGGAGGACCCTTAACATACTGAACTTATTTCCTGGATCGAGAAAAGAAACCAGAAGGGGAGGCAATTAAAAATCTCAAGAAGCCTCTGCTTCTAATGTAACGGGTCATTAATCTCTATAATGACTCCCACTCCCAGCATCCCTCTCGGTAACAAACAAGGCCAACACCTCACTTTGCAAAGAATAAGAAACAGTAATAAAACAATAATACATTCTGTTAGAGTCTATCGGGAAAGTAGTGGCGATTTGGATCCAGTACAGGTTAATTTGGATTATCATGGTTTATCATGACATGGGTCTGACATGGGCAGGTTTGGTCATCAGAATTTTGCAGCTCGCAAGACATAAAAGCTGATTATCCGAGGAAAGATGACTTGAACATCGGTTTCCATCTTTTCAGCGGCACGGTGATGTTGTTACTCCATGTCAACATGTCACAGAAAGATTTTGTCCTTGTACAGCAGGCCACTCGGCCCAGTACGTCCATGCTGGCCCTCTGTAGAGCAATCCAGTCAGGTACACTTCCCCCTCTCTAACCCCAATTTCCCTGAAGTCCCCACCCAACATCCTTTTGAAGTCACTAATAACATCCATGCCCAGCACCCTCGCGTGCACTTGCATGCAGGTTGCGTCATTTAGGTCCTTCCAAACCACTACAGACTTGAGTGTCACCATCTTAAAAATCATTAAAATTCAGATATAAAAGCTTTCACCCAATAGTCTGGGCTGTTGACATTTTCAAGAACGTATTCCAGTCTCACTTCAATGTTTAATCATGGTCGCTCAGAGTGCTCGACTCTATGTGAGGCCATTAATCCAGAATAATACGATAATCATCCAACAGATTGAGAGAAATTTCACACAAAGCATCTAATGCAGAACCATAACATGCAGAGGGCCATTCACAACAGAAATAATTCACCTGCAATTCCGAGGGGAAGGGAATGTTTGTTCAGGAAGCTCTGTAATCGCACCGAACTGCTCTCAGGAAGACTGAGACTCTGTAAAAGAAGAAAAACTGGTTAAAAGGGCAGTTTATCTGTATACGTTCACAGCCTCATTTTTGTATTCGCACTCTTGCGAACACCATCACAACAATTACTTACATTTGTATCGCACCTCTAAGTGCCATATAAAATAAGAAATCCCAAGTCACTTCACCGGAACATTTCCAAGCAAATGAGGAGCATGGGGAGGCAATAGGGCAGGTGGTCTAAAATCCTGATCAAAGGGGTAGGTTTTAATAATAATAGTAATCGCTTATTGTCACAAGTACGCTTCAATGAAGTTACTGTCAAAGGCCCCTAGTCGCCACATTCCGGCACCTGTTCGGGGTGGCCGGTACAGGAATTGAACCCGAGCTGCTGGCCTTATGCTGCATTACAAGCCAGCTGTTTAGCCCACTGTGCTAAAACAGCCCCTTTTGTAGTCTTAAATGAAGATAGGGTGGTAAAAGAGTGGCAGAGATCACAAGATTCCTGCGCAGCTACAGCTATGGTTCACGGTGATTGGACTTGAGGGAAGAATGAAAAAGAGTCTATCGGCACTGGTCTGAGATATGGATAAATTTATAATTGATTTCGGAGTATAATTTAAAATCACGACATGAACACACAAATGACAAAGATCAGGGTTATATGTTAGTCAGTACAATTAGAAGGGGGATATAAACCGTAAAAATACAGGGTCAGCTCAGAGCCAGCTCTCATAGCTCGGTCATGGGGGTCCTACCTGATGCATGGATTGATAATACTTGTCGTTATTATAATTGTATGCTGTATAATCATTGGATGCCTTAATCTATGTTGTAAGGTGGCTATGGTTCAGATGATAATGTATGATTAATCTAGGACAAAGGTTCGGCACAACATCGTGGGCCGAAGGGCCTGTTCCGTGCTGTATTTTTCTATGTTCTATGGGTTGGATGACCTTCCTCACCCCGAATTATCAGTTCATCCACAGCGACCGCTTGACTTCAGCCTCCAATTGCTTTTTTTTTTGAGAGATTTGTTCTCGGACTGTGGGCATCTCTGGCTAGGCCAGCATTTATCCCCTAATTCACCGCCGGTGCATCAACCGCTGCAGTGTACGTACACCAAAAGTGCTGTTAGTGAGGGATGTCCAGGATCCAGTGAGAATGTGGGAAGGGGAATACAGTCACAAGTCAGGGTGCTGTGTGGCTTAGAGGGGAGCTTGTAGGTGATGCTGTTCCCATCTAGCTGCTGCCCTTCTCCTTCGAGGTTATGGATTTGGAAGGTGCTGTCAAAGGAGTCCAAAGATGTGCAGATTAGGTGGATTGGCCACGTTAAATTGCCCTTAGTGTCCAAAAAAGGTTAGGTAGGGTTACTGGGATAGGGTGGAGGTGTGGGCTTGGCTAGAGTGCTCTTTCTAGGGCTGGTGCAGACTCGATGGGCCGAATGGCCTCCTTCTGCACTGGAAATTCTATGTCTATATGAATCTTGGTGAGATGGTGCAGTACATCTGGTCGATGGTACACACTTGCTGCTACTACGCGTTGGTGGTGGAGGGAATGAATGTTTAAGGTGGTGGATGGGATGCCAACCAAGTGGGCTGTTTTGCCTCGATAGTGTCAAGCTCTTGGAGTGTTGTTGGAGCTACACTCATCCAGTTAAGTAGAGTATTCCATCAAACTCCTGACTTCATTTTTCATTTTCATTCATTCACTTGTGCCTTGTAGGAGTTAGGAAGTAAGTTACTTGCCACAGAATTCCCACCCTTTGGACCTGCTCTTGTCGTCACAGTATTTATATGGTTAGTCCAGTTCATTTTCTGGTCTATGGTAAACCCAGCATGTTGACAGGGGGGAATCAGATAAAGTAATGCATTGAATATCATGGGGAGATGGTTATATTTCTCCCCTGATCTTAGAAAGTTCCAGAGTTTTCACTTCCACTGCCCTTCCTGGAAATCTACTCCTTGTACCTTCACCCTTTATATGAAAAAATTCTTGACATCAGTTCTAAATTTAAATTTTACTGAGTTGAATCTAGGTTTCCTCGTTCTACTCCTACGATTTGACTTAATGTTCCAGAACTCTTTTGTATACACAGACATCATCTCTCAAGTTACCTCCGGATATCTCCAGCCTTTTCCCAGTAACTCGGATCACCCGTGCAGTGCAAGTCCTTGAAGGTCTTCCCTGAGCCTCAGCGGCTAAAACTGGCCACAGAGTGCATATGGTCGTGTGGGCAGAACACTGTCCAGTTTGGTCCCAATTCCCTCTAACTGCTGGTCTTCCAATTCCTCAATGTAATTCAGTGGCTTTTGTTGGTTGTTCCTCTGCATCAGTTAAGCAATGAAAGAGCCCCAAGTTCTCTTTCTGCACTTTCGCTATTTCAACATATTTCATGGAATACCTGGGTTGTTGATTTTTATTCTTCCTTCGGCAAGAACCAATGGGCTGAATCTTACATTTGTTTCCACTAAATTGTATGTCATTCTGCTGCTACTTTGATCAACCTGTTCATTTCAATCAGCATTATGGAATATATTTAACCCTTTTTACCAGAAAGACAGGAATGGTTGAGATAATAACCTGCACAGCTAGTTTACTGCTACCTGACTCCATGTTAAAACCAATGTCTGTAGTATCCAAGGTAAAATAGCTCTTCTGTTTTCAGAACTTCACTCACTGGAGGCAACTGAAATTAATTTTCAGCTGCTTGGCAGGTGCCTATAAAGCGTTAGTCTCAGTAAGTTCCAAGTCAAGGGTCACAATGAAATTTCGCAGGCAATTTAAAGGATGAGGCAAATGACCAGGTGGATCAGCAGCCTGAGGTATTGCAAATATTGCCGCATTTGCCGCCTGTACTTGGCCAGAACCATCCAGTCACCCAAGGCCGCTTCCATCAACCTGTTGTACGAGTTGATAATACGAGGTAGAAGTGGCAAGTTCCAGCTCAGAAGGCAACATTATGTATTTGCGATGGTGTCTCCCATCATCTCTCAAGTTACCTCCGAATATCTCCAGCCTTTTCCCAGTAACCCCCGTCTTGAAGGTGACTTTGAATCATTACATATGGCGTCAAACAAAGATGAATGGGAAAGGGATAATTGTGTGATGGTCAATCGCTGCCACTTGTTTGCTGAAGTGATTAAATGCAGAGACGGTCAGACAGCTGGACTGTGGCTCTATTCAGCTCGGAGTCATTGCGATAAGCATCCAATCATCGAAGGCAGCTTAATTCAACCATTTGTATGAATTGACAATACGAGGTAGCAGAGACAGCCTGGGAGACAATGAAATCCGCCTCCTGAATTCAGGCACACATATTAATCCACAACTTGACATTAATTTAAGACAGACTTCTGGGAGAGATGGCAATGTCACTGAACTAGCATTCCAGAATTCCCAGGCTAATGCTCAGGCGGGGGGGGGTTCAAATCTCACCATGGCCGCTGATGGAATTTAAATTCAATTACTAGAAACCTGAATGCTAGTCTCAGTAGCCATGAAACTAACATCGATCATCAGAGAAACCTATCTGTTTCACTTCTGCCGTCCTTACCTGGTCTGGCCTACACGTGACTCCAGATCCACAGCAATGTGGCTGACTGCAATGGTCTGGCAAGACACTCAGTTACAGGACAGTTAGGAATAGGCAACACATCCTGGTTTTGCCAGTGACGCCCACATTCCATGAAAGTATTAAAAAGAAATATCCTAGTAATGCACATCAACTGCAAACTTCCTGCTTCTGTTTACATTTGGAACACTTACTTTTTTCGCATTGTTCATGATATAACTGGTCCAGATCCAGTTTCGCTTCAGATGCCCAAAGAAACTAGAGTCCAGACCAGCTGCTCCAAGACCATCGCCGGGTAACTTCCCATCATCCACCAACGTCCGACTACCCCTGCGGGGGGGGGGGGGATTGAGGACAGAAATCACTAAAAGCAACTCAGCTTGTTCCAATCTGAGAACTAGCATAGACTCAAACTTTCATCAATCTAATTTTGCAGAAGGAATGGTGAGAGGAGAGAGAGAGGGAGCAGGGGTACAAGTGTGGTAAACCTGGCAGTGCCTGGAGTGTAGGACCGACAAAATTGGACATTCTAAATTAAGAATTGGACACTTTAAATCAAACAGCAGTCAACCTCAGGCAGGCTGATGGGAATTCAGACTTGACCAATGTCAAATGCACAAAACACAGGCAAACTGCCAGGGCACGTTTGGACTTGTGATGTCAGTCAGGAGGCATCAGGAGATCATCGATTCTATTAATATGTACCTATTCGCTTTGGGTTGCACAGGTCGAGCCAGACATTCGGGCACCCAGAATTCCTGCCGTTACCTTATATGGCCACGGCCCCAGTGGCTTGTCAAGTGGTCATCATCTAATCTATTGGGTGTTGGGATCCCATCCCGAGGCCTCATTGGCCAAAAGCCAGAGAAGTTTCTGCAAAAGGCGCGAAGGGGGAGGGATAAAGGTAGATATCCAAGACACACGCCAGCGAAGACTCGACGTGGAGGTGACCGTGACCATCCGGAGGACTGACCAGAAAGGAAAGGACGCAAACAGCGAGACCCACCTTTGCAACGATGGACCGGAGAGACTCAGATAATAGGACCCACGACTCACCGAGTCCATCAATACGGGTAATATAACAAACCTTTTAGTATATGGTTTTGGGTTCATTTAAGGGTAAAATATTGATGTTGTTGAATAAAATTGGTATGACTTTATGCTAGTATTATCCTTTGTTTTCCTCGCTAACAAAGACATCTGGGTAAAAAGTTTGATGAATACACTGGTCGGAAGTATTTGAGATTTGACAGATACAACACAAGCAACTAAGTTATGATATGTAGTACATATTTCAGAATGGTGAAACGGCGGGGAACAGCTCGCAAACTGAACGGCATATGATGCCTCCTTTTCATTGGGAGAATTCAAACTCCGGTTTGAGATGGCATGCATTAAAAGAAAACCCACGTGGTGTGCTCCAGCAGGGAACATTTCTGCTCCAGGGTGTATTTAACGGTTGCCTCCTGTTCCATCACCGAGTTAAGGGCAGGGTTGGCAGTTGCCTCTTGTGCAGCCTGACCAGTTCTGCTTAAGCGAGGAAATCGAATAACTCCTGAAAACAGAAACATAGGCGTTGCTTGTAAGAATTGTTTTTTTTTTAGAAAGAGGTCCACTTTTCAGAGATCAACCCTGCCTTCTCACCACACCCTTCAAATAATCTACCCCTGTACGCGTGTGTGTTACAGCTTACTCAGAGAAGTCTGGGTGCTGTGTCAACATGCACTTTTACATGCGTGTTGCAGGCTGGGGTTATGGATAATGATGGTCGAGGCTCCAATGTTCTTTCCGTCACTTACCTGACTGGGAATCTCTTCCACTCTTACCTTCTGCCACCGGTGTGTGTTGAAGGTTCTGTAGATCTATACTCAACCCGTTTGGCCGCATTATGATGGCCTTCCTTGGCCATCAAGTCCTCAAAGCCAGCGGCGCTTCCCACTACGCCACAGTGCTTCCTCGATCGACTTAAGTGGACCCAATGGTTTCTCGTCCCACTAATGCTGTTTGCTACAAAGGTTTCTCTTGATTCTCAAGGTTTTGGATAAAACACAAAATTTTATCAAACTACCCAAATTACTCCTCTTGTAAACAAAAAAAGGCTGAAAATTGGAATATAAACTTCTTTTTCCACAGTCTGCTGTCTATTCCCAGCTGAGTGTATTTTATTCCTAATTTTTAATCAAGTGGACCAGAGTTTCCTTGGATCAGTTTTGTCAATCTCTTTTATTATATCGAGCAGGTCAATTAAGTTTCCTCAAAGTTCTCCCTTGTCCAATGGAAGTCTGAACGGTGGTTGTGTTTCCACGTCACTTAAATTCCTGTAACCTGTAACAATCTTTTTGCTCCCCTCTTTTAAACTGTTGAGAGAATCCTTTAGGTTTGGTGACCAGAACCACACAAAGATGCCAGATAAGGTTTGACTTGTGCATCAACACACAACACAATTTTTACCATATTCCAGGGATTTGCTCACAATAATCCCTGGAGCCCTCTCCTGTCCAAAAGCTCTCTATTACTGTCCCATTCAACACCCGGGTTCTCCTGTTCCCATCCCAATTACTTTACGCATATGCAGGACCTGAAAAGCCACAGAAATACATCCATCACAGATGCAAAGTATTGCTCACAGCAATGCTGAGATTGTTGCCCTTTGTGGGAGAGTCTAGGACCAGAGGGCTTCAGTGTAGGATGCCATCCGTTTAAAACAGAGATGAGGAGGACTTTCTTCTCTGAGAGGATAGTGCATCTGTGGACTTCTCTCTGTAGAGGCTGGGTCGTTAGGTACATTCAAGGCTGATATAGACAGGTGTTTAATCAGTAAGTGAATCAAAGGCTGTGGGGCTATTGTCATCATATCAGATCAGTTATGATCTTGTTGAATGGTGGAGCAGACTTGATGGGCCGAGTGGCCTCTTCTGCTCCTACTTTATGATCCTGTAGCAGCAGCCTATTCATTATCCAATGGCCCAGAGTAAATTTGTGGAGAAGTCATGCTTACAGTGCACCTTTCAAATATTTAATCAAAATGAATTAGGATCAATTCAACTCGTCTCATCTTTCTGGCCATTTAATTTTTGTTAATAGGAAACAGGAACAATTAGGTCTAAATATTACATTAGCAACGTACTGTTTCTGAGGTGTAGATAGATGGCTAAAGTCTGATAGGATTTGGTGTAACCGTGATGGATTTTCGGCATCTTTCTACACCCCAATGTAATTCTAATTGGTTTGGATTAACATCAAATGAGTTTGATTTGAGGGTTAGTTGTCACTCATTAATAGGCAACATTAACCTAAAATGTATTCTTGTATGAGCTATGGAATGCAATTTGGCTTCCTTACCGCAAGCTGCTTGAACTGGATTCTTGCTGAGGACAATAGCGCCTTTAGGTTACTGTGCCATTGCCATGGAGCCTGCCTTGTCCTTGATCACTTTATCTTGCAAATGTATTTGTTAGCTGAATAAGATCTGTCTGTTTCGGTGTTCTGTTGATGCTATGTTTTGAAATGCTGAATGTGTGTTTTGAAATGACCTGAGGTTATGAGTGAGTTTTAAAATGGTATTTAATAGGCATGGAGCTTAATGCTAAATAGCTATCTTTTACCTATAGAAAATAGCTGGCTTCTACAGCTCCTTAATTTCCCCGAGTAAAAAAAAAAAAGAGTGCAGCTCCGATGTTACTAGCCGACAGAACCCTTATGGATTATACCTTCTTCCATTATTGGTTTCAGTGGTCTATCTTCACACCAACTGCAGCTTGTTGTACTCCCTCGGTCTCTAATGAGGGTTTTCTGTTGAGTCGCACAGATTACCTTATCACCACTGTACTTGGCCAATCCAATATATCCAAACTCAAAGTGGAATTGTGTAGAACTGCTGGCAATTTTCAAATATAAATCTTCATAGAGGTAACGTACCATGGAAATTATGAGACATTTTCATAAGGGCATACAATGCAAGGGAATATACGATAAAAGGCAGGATCCTGGGAAGTACCGAGGATCAGAGAGGGGGACCTTGGTGTGCATGTACACTGGTCCCTTAAGGTCACAGGGCAGGTAGATAGAAACACAGTGGTTAGGTATAGATGGTATATTTGCCTTTATTTGCCGAGGCATGGAGTTGAAGAGGAGGGAGGTTTTGCTGGAACTGTATAAAACATTGGTTAGCCCACAGCTAGAGTATTGTGTGCAGTTCTGGAATCCACATTAATCGGAGGGATCTGAAAGCACAGAAAGGGTGCAGAGGAGAGTTACCAGGACGCTGCCTGGGCTGGAGAGTTTAAGCTCTGAAGAGGGACTGGATAGATTGGGGTTGTTTCCCTTGGGGCAGAGGAGGCTTGGGGGGGGGGGGGGGGGGAAGAGACATGGCTGAGATGTATAAAATTAGGAGGGGCATAGATAGAGTAGACAGGAAGAAACTGTTCACCTTGGTGACCAGGGGGCACAGATCTAGGGGCAGGAAGTTCAGAGGGACTGTGATGAAAAACGTTTTCACCAAGAGGGTGGTGGGGCTTTGGAATGGCCTGAAAGTGGAGGCAGAGACCCTCAAAACATTTAAGAAGTATTTAGATGTGCACTTGTGATCGCAAGGCATACAAGTGCTGGAAAATGGGATTAGAATGGTTAGGTTGTTGTTTTTGACCAGCACAAACGCGATAGGCCGAAGGGCCTTTTCTGTGCTGTAGACCTCGAAGACTCTTATGATGTAAGGGATCAAATGTGCCAAGCAGGAGCAGGATGAACCTCTTTCTCAACTTCAAAGTGGTTTTATAAATCTAAACTCAACAAAGTAGTGATCTGCAGTTTAGACCTGGTTTAGAGGAAAGATCATTGTTAACTAGCAAATACATTAGAAAACATATTATAATGAAACAATTAGATATATAAAGAAATCTATACGATGGCTTGTTTTATAGATGCAGTAAAGCAAAGCTGAAATATACCAGAGTACACTGTCGTCTTATACAGGTAAATTTTAAAGTTTGTTTCTTCCCCATGTAGTTTAGCAGTGACACCATGTGGTTAAACCATGTATAGCATGGTGTGCTAAATTCAGACAAAGGACAGTCAAAAATGCATAATCTGACCAAATCCAGCCTTTACCTTTGGGATCTCTCCTTAGTGCTCCTTCTCACTAAGAACACTATTCCTCCCTCATGCTGCATGAGAATGAAAGCGATCGGCAGTTGAACGCGAATGTGCGGAGGCTTTTGAACGTTATCATGATGCCGGCGAGGGAGGGGAGGTGGAGATAGTGGTGGCGATGGACGCTGAGAAAGCCTTCGATAGTGTAGAGTGGGGGTACCTGTGGGAGGTGCTGAAGAGGTTCGGGTTTGGGGAGGGGTTTGTCAGGTGGGTTAGGCTGTTGTATGAGGTCCCGATGGCGAGTGTGGCCACAAACAGGAAGAGGTCCGAGTACTTTCGGTTGCACCGGGGGACGAGACAGGGGTGTCCCCTATCCCCCCTGCTCTTCGCACTGGCGATTGAACCCCTGGCTATGGCACTGAGGGAGTCAAGGAACTGGAGGGGGTTGGTGCGTGGTGGGGAGGAGCATAGGGTGTCACTTTATGCGGACGACCTGCTGCTGTATGTGGCGGACCCGGTGGGAGGAATGCCGGATGTAATGAGGATTCTTAGGGAATTCGGCGACTTTTCGGGGTACAAGCTCAACATGTGGAAGAGAGAGCTGTTCGTAGTTCATCCAGGGGACCAGGAGAGGGAGATTGGCAAGCTCCCACTAAAAAAGGCAGAGAGGAGCTTCAGGTATCTGGGAGTCCAGGTGGCCAGGAGCTGGTGGAGCAAATGGAGGAGGGGTTCAAGAGGTGGGACGCGTTGCCGCTGTCCTTGGCGGGTAGGGTGCAGTCAATCAAAATGACGGTGCTCCCAAGGTTTTTGTTCCTGTTCCAGTGCCTCCCCATGTTTATCCCAAAGGCTTTTTTCAGGCGGGTTAACAGGAGTATAATGGGGTTTGTGTGGGCGCGAGGGTCTCAGAGGGTGAGAAAGGTGTTCCTGGAGCGAAGTAGAGATATGGGGGGGGGGACTGGCGCTGCCCAACCTCTGTGGTTACTACTGGGCCGCCAATGCGACGATGGTGCGCAAGTGGGTGATGGAGGGTGAGGGGGCCTCATGGAAGAGGCTGGAGACGGCATCTTGTGTGGGTACGAGTCTGGGGGCGCTGGCAACGGCGCCGCTGCCGCTCCCTCCAAGGAGGTATACCACGAGCCCGGTGGTGGTGGCTGCCCTCAAAATTTGGGGGCAGTGGAGGCAACACAGGGGGGAAGTGGGGGCCTCGGCAGGGACCCCATTACGGGGGAACCACCTGTTCGCCCCAGGAAGAACAGGTGGAGGGTTTGCGGGGTGGCACAGGGCAGGGATACGGAAGTTGGGGGACCCGTTTGTGGACGGGAGGTTCGCGAGCCTGGGTGAGCTGGAGGAGAAGTACGGGCTCACCCCCCCCCCCGGGGGAACACCTTCAGGTACTTACAGGTAAGGCCGTTTGCCAGACGGCAGGTGGCGGAATTCCTGCGGCTACGGCCACACACAGTACAGGACAGGGTGCTCTCAGGGGGGTGGGTGGGAGTGGGGAAGATCTCGGAAACTTACCAGGTGATGCAGGAAGAGGAGAAGGCCTCGGTGGTGGAGGTAAAAGGTAAGTGGGAGGAGGAGTTGGGAGAGGAAATTGAGGAAGGGACGTGGGCAGACGCCCTGGGGAGGGTGAACTCTTCCTCATCGTGCGCGAGGCTCAGCCTCATACAGTTTAAGGTGCTGCACAGGGCACACATGACCGGGACAAAGATGAGCCGGTTTTTTGGGGGTGCTCAGGGAGCCCAGCAAATCACACCCATATGTTCTGGGCATGCCCAGCGCTGGAGGAATTTTGGAAGGGCGTAGCGAGGACGGTGTCGAGGGTGGTAGGATCCAGGGTCAAGCCGGGCTGGGGGCTCGCAATATTTGGGGTGGCAGAGGAGCCGGGAGTGCAGGGGGCGAAAGAGGACGGAATTCTGGCCTTTGCGTCCCTGGTAGCCTGGCGAAGGATTCTTCTTCGGCGGAAGGATGTGAGGCCCCCAAGCGTGGAATCCTGGATCAACGATATGGCCGAGTTTATTAAGTTGGAGAGGGTGAAATTTGCCTTGAGATGGTCGGTACAAGGGTTCTTTAGGCGGTGGCAACCGTTCTTAGACTTCCTGGCAGAACGGTAGACATTGGTCAATGGCAGCAGCAACTCGGGGGGGGGGGGGGGGCACTTTATTTTTTTGTTTTTGTTATTTACACTGGAGGGTCTGACGGGTTGTATATACTTGTTGTATTAAGTCGGGGTGTTAATGTTAATTTATCACTTATGTACGGGGGGCGGGGGGGGGGCGGCGAGAGGGGGTATGGAGGGTTGCTTTTCTGGACTGTGTTTTGTACTTAACCCTGCTGGGTTTCTTTTTCATTTTGTTATTGATATTTTATGAAAACCTTTAATAAAAATTATTTTTTTTAAAAAGAGAGAATGAAAGCGATCTATTCATCAGCCTTGTTCTCTAAACCTTACAATCAAGAGAGTTAACATCCTGATCCAATGCTGTTGTTTGCTCTATTTTATAAAAGTTGAAGTGTCCTTCTCGTCAGCTGTAGCACAGGGATCATGAAACAAAAAGACTCCAACTACAGAACTCAGGGACTATACTGGTGTATTGAACAACTGAACTCACTGGAATACATATCTGCAGTAATATGGGGCGGGATTCTCCAGCCTCCCAACCGCGTCTCGGCAGCGCGCCATTCGCTGGCACCGGGATTCACTGCTCCAGCCACTTCCCATTGAAGCCACCCCCACGCTGCCAGGAAACCCTGCAGGGGACCAGAGAATCCCGCTGCCAGCGAACGGCTGGAGAATTCTGGCCAATCATTTTTGTTGGGTATTTCAAGGCCAAAAATTACTGTTTCAGCACAGCCAAACTTTGATTAAACAGATTCCTTTAAACATGCAACACGTTTGAGAGAGAAGACAAATAAAGAATGTAGAAACTGCGGAGCAAGATCAGATGGTCTGTAACTGCGCTTACCTAGTGGTGTATTCAGGCAGACACACATAAGATCGAACCAGAGGCTTTCTACATCCTGCAAGGTGTTGAGAGCATAGCAGCGGTTTTCAAATGGTCGGCTGCTTTTGGCCAAGTTGTAATGTGGATCACAGGTGGTGGTGTCAACAATCATGGCATTCCTTTTGATATAAACAAAAATCTAGAGGGGAAAGAAAAGAATCAAAGCTTTCGGTTTCATATTATGCCAAATAATGGTCACACAGTGTGGCATTATTTGAGCAGCTCAGTAGTGCTTGTTGGTGCGGCAGGAGAGCTGGACGTAGGCAAAGATGGGAAGGAGACATTGCAGAATGGATTTCAGGACGTCACTCTTGGCCACTGCTTAAAAAAGGTACCACTGGCCTTTGTGAAAGGCTCGACTGTCGCCACTTGTCCCCATTGCGAAAATGACCAAGACGTGGAAAGGAAGAAAATTGTACCATTCTTAGATTATGCATGTATGTGTGTGTGATATATTGAAAACATATAGCCACGCCTTCAATGAAGTCATTACAAAAATGAAGAATTTTGAAGATAACGTTTTAATTAGGTTTCGTATGCTCGTTTATACTTTATTGAAAACTAAAATATTGTGGCGGCATGGTGGCACAGAATCAGCACTGCTGCCTCAGTGTGCCGAGGACCCGGGTTCGATCCCGGCCCCGGGTCACCGTCCGTGTGGAGTTTGCACATTCTCCCCGTATCTGCGTGGGTCTCACCCCCATAACCCAAATAATGTGCAGGGGCCACGCTAAATTAAATTGCCCCTTAACTTTTTAAAAATTCATTTACGGGACGTGGGCGTCGCTGGCTAGGCCAGCATCTATTGCCCATCCATAGTTGCCCTTCAGAAGGTGGTGGTGAATTGCCTTCTTAAACCGACGCAGTCCTTGAGGTGTAGGTACACCCACTGTGCTGTTAGGAAGGGAGTTGGGGGGGAAAATAATTGGCTACATTAAATTTATTTTTAAAAAATTGAAATAATTATGTCGTTAAGCAAAACAAAAAGGCACAAGGCAATACAGGCCAACACAATGCTTAGTATGCTTCCCTGAACAGGATTAAAGTTGCAAGCATAAGATTGTAGAAGGATTATACATTAAATGGAATTTAGAAACTAAATGATAAAACTGACCCCAAGGACTTGAATGGACATTTTCCTCTGTTAAATACCCTTCTATTGTATTAAATGTAATATAATAGTACATTATGTAAAATGGTTTTCCCTCCTAGATTCTTCAAACAGTGAGCCTCCATTCAGAGATGCTAAAGATCTCTGCAATATTGTACCGTTCTCGGATACCAAGGATATGCAAGATAGTGCAGAGGGTGATTAGTGTCTCATTTTTCCTCCATACAGGAAATAATCTACTGGCTGTTTGGCAGTTTTTCCTCGGCTTCCACCAGAATAATGGATTGCCATGGGAGACACGGCGGTGCACACAGTGTAAGTTAACGTTCATGATCGTGTTATGATCGTGCTTTGCAAGGAACCTAGGTTCCAACCATACGAGAAAAAGAGTAGCTAGCCAAGATAAGCCCTCAGCCTGTCTTAGTAATGGTGACGATGAAACTATCGTCGATTGTTGTTAAAAAAATATCCATATGGTTCACTAATGTCCTTTAGGAAAATAAATCTGCCATCCTGACCCGGTCTGGCCTACATGTGACTCCAGTTCAACAGGAGCAGAGGAACAGGACACTCAGCCCCTCGAGCCTGCTCTGCCATTCGATGAGATCCTGGCTGATCTGTGGCCTAATACCTGCCTTTGGCCCATATCCCTTAATATCTTTGCACAACAAAACATTATCTCAGATTTAAAACAAACAAAGAACAAAGAAAAGTACAGCACAGGAACAGGCCCTTCGGCCCTCCAAGCCTGCGCCGACCATGCTGCCCGTCTAAACTAAAATCTTCTACACTTCCAGGTCTGTATCCCTCTATTCCCATCCTAATTATCAATTTAACAAATTATCTAGCATCAATTGCGGTTTATGGAAGAGTTCCAAACTTCTACCACCCTTTAGTATGTAGAAGTGCTTCCTAACATCTCTCGTGGTCTGGCACTGCGTTTTAGACCAGATGGGCTAATGGCTGGTCAGACGGGTGTGTCCCGAAGAACAATGGATCTGTGGCATCCTGTGTATTCTCATTAACGAGTTTAACTCTGACTGGGACAATGTAACTCGGCCAAATGTGTGTGTATCCCTCGGACTCTGTGCTAGCAGGTTTTCTTTCCCCTCAGGCTGTTTAACCCCAAAATTGCCTGCTACATTGGGGTCTCACTTCTGGATCCAATTTCCCAACATCTCCCTCGCGTGACACCATGGCCCCTGCTTCTATAATCTCCAATCAGTGGAAACAGTTTATCTATATCTACCCTGTCTTTTCCTGTTAATATCTTGAAGACTTTGATCAGATCACCCCTTAACCTTCTAAATTCTAGAGGAAAAAAGACGTAATTTGTATAATCTCTTCTCATAACTTAACCCCTGAAGTCCAGGTGTAATTCTTGTAAACCTATGTTGCACTCCCTCCAAGGCCAATATGTCCTTCTTAAGGTGTGGTGCCCAGATCTGCTCACAATACTCCAAATGGGGTCAAATCTGGGTTTGTAAAGCTCCGTCCTTATACTCTGGTCCTCTAGATATAAAGGCCAGCATTCCGTTAGCCTTCTTGATTACTTCCTGCACTTGTGCGTGGCATTTTAAAGATCTATGCACCTGAACCCCCAGCTCTCTTTGGACATCCACGGAGCTTAGCTTCATAGCATCTAGAAAGTGCCCTGAACTATCCCTTTTTGGTCCTCAATGGATAACCTCACACGTGCTTCCATTTAAATTAATCTGCCACAGTGTTGCCCATTCACCTAGTCTATTAATATCCCTTTGCAATTTTATGCTGCCATCGGCACGGTCTATAGCGCCACTCAACTTTGTGTCATTAGCAAATTTGGATATATGATTTTCTATGCCACTATCCAGGTCCTAAGTGTCCAAAGGTTAGGTTGGGTTACAGGGATAGGGCGGGTATTGGTCCTGTGCAGGGTGGTCTTTCGAATGGTCAGTGCAGACTCGATGGGTTGAATGGCCACCTTCTGCACTGTAAGGATTCTATGAAATCGTTAATGTATCATGGGAGTGTTCCTTTAAGAAAGGTTTTTGTCTTATGTCATTTCGGTTATGTCATTTTTGTGGGTGGAGCTGAGCTGTGGCTGAGAGTTTTACTTTTGCTTTCAGATACGACTGCTGTGGACTCAGGGAGAAAGAGGTGTTTTGTTCCCATTTGTCTATTTTCATTTTAAATACCTGTTCCAGTAAAAATCACCTTGGTGGTGGCTTTTAAGATATAGTTTGCTTTCGGGAAGGGTTTAAACCTGCTGGTGGGACGGGGTCAGAATCTGAGGGAAAGCCAGTCTTATTCAAGTGAGAATGCAGAGTACTGGGCCACACCCTTGAAAAGGGGTTTTTGGTTCATGGGATTTTGTTTTTGAATTGGAACAGTCAAGGGGGAATTCATTAAGTGTTATACAGAGATTACGGTCGCTGTGGGGTGACTTTATGTTTGTAATTGATAAAAATTCTTGCTGTGTGTTTATATAAATGTTAACTAAGTTAAAGTGTCTGGGAAGACTGTTGACTCACCTCAAGTGAAGGCCCTTGTGCTCATCCTAGCCAAATTCAACAAAAAGTTGTAGGTCAGGTGAACTTCATAATATACTTTGGGGTTTTAAACCCTGGCCCATAACAAATGAATAATGTGAACAATTGAGACCCAAACACAGATCCCAGTGGGACACCAATAGGCACATCCTGTCAATTAGAGTACTTACCCATTATCCCTACTTTCCCTCAACTGCCACTCAGCCAATTTCCCAGTCAGGTCAGTAAGTTGCCTTCAATTCCACGGGCTTCTACCAGAGTGGACAGCCTCTCACGTGCAACTTTATCGAATGCCTTTTGGAAGTCCATATAAACAAACTACATAGACATTTCCCTGCCCACTACCTTAGTCACCTCCTCACAAAATTCAATCAGGTTTGTCAGGCATGACCTACCCGTCATGAATCCATGCTGGCTCTCCCTGATTAACTGAAAATTTGAGATGTTCCGTTACCCTATCCTTGATTATAGACTCCAACAATTTCCCCACCACAGATGTTTGGCTAGCTGGTCTGTGATTCCCTGGTTTTCCTCTTTCACCCTTCTTAAAAAGCCGAGTGGTATGAGCTATTTTCCAATCCAGAGGAGCGACTCCTGAATTTGGGAACTCTGAAAAATTATAATTAGGGGCATCTACAATGAGCTCCCCTACTTCCTTTAACACCCTCGGATTGAAACCGTCAGGTCCTGGCCATTTGTTGCTCTTAGTTCTACAGCAAAGCAAGGTGACCGACTCTTAACTGCCCCTCTGAAATGGACCAGCAAGCCACTCAGGTCAAGGGCAATTAGGGAGGTGTAACAAATGCTGGCCTTGGCAATGTTGCCCACATCCCATGAAAGATAAATGTAAACATTAATTAATGATGGTCTGAAATGGAGTCACTCAACCCATGGATAAAGACACTGGATGTAAAACAGCACAAGCATGATTCAGAACCAAAAGCACAACATTTATACATTCTTTTGGACTTTATAATAGTGAACATTTTTTGTTGAAAGCTTACCTGATCCTTCTCTTGAAACTTTTCAGTTGGACCGAACTGTAACAGTCCCATATAACAAAGACGTTGCAAACTCTCAAAGATGGAAAATATATATCTCCTGTAAACATCAAAAGCAGTAAACATTATTTGCATTAATGATGATCTACTGAGTTGCTTTGTCAGCTGCGATTCAGACGGGAGCATTCACGCTTCTGGGTTAGAAGGTTGCAAGTTCAAACCCCAATCCAGTACTTGAGGTCAAAAATCAAGGCTGATACACCCAGAGCTGTACTGAGGGAATGCTGCACAGGCAGAGGTGCCGTTTTCTAAATGAGATGTTAAACTAAGGCTCCGACTGCCCTCACAGGTGGATGTTAAAGATCCCATGTCTCTATTTTGCAGAAGAGCAGGCAAGTTATTCCAGGTGCCCTTGGAAATATTTATCCCTTAATCAACAACACAAAACAAGATGGTCTGTCATTATCACATTATTCTTTATGGGAGCTTGCCTTGAGCAAATTGGCCGCCACATTCCCTCATTTACAACAACAGTGACAACACTTCAAAAGTATTCCATTGGCTGTAAAGTGCTTCGAGACATCAAATGGTTTCGGAAGACACTATGTAATGGCAAGTCTTCCTTTTTTAAAATGTGTTCATGGGACGAGGGCATCGCCGGCTGTGCCAGCATTTATCGCCGATCCCTAATTGCCCTTGTGGGGGCAGTTAAGACTCAACCACATTGCTGTGGGTCTGGTTTTGATGGATCCAATTGCGACTGAATATTCAAAGTATTAGTAACTTCTTGCTTACTGCTGAAAAGGGAGACATGTGGCTGAAGCTTCTGGTTTTGTACTCACCAGGTCAAACTCAAAGAATGCCAAACTTCAAACCACCATAACAATTTATACTTCAGGAGAAGAGTGCCGACTGGTTGGTAAGTCAACACTGATTGGCCAAGATGTTGCCATGGAGAAAGCAATGGGGAACTATAGGCTCGTTAAGTTCCCAGACAATTTTTTAAAAAGCACAAGACTTGAACATATTGCTTTGCCGTGTGGAGGAGGGGTCCCCATGTATGTTTCTTCTAGCAAGAGTAAAATGAGCCACTTGCGCAACATGACTGATTATCTTAACCAGGTTGTCAGAGTATCTATTAGCGCACTCAGGATTGTTCAGCAAGTGCCCAATCGCAGAACCACATCCAACAGTAGGTACTGTTTGGGTTTTGCAAGCGTGGGTTGGCTGAGTACTAGATATTACAAACAACCAAAGGAACATGCTATTTGAAACTTTTTGATTTGTATGTTATTTAGAAAATATACAAACTCAAGTGACAGAAAATCCTGAAATGTCTCCCTCCGCCTTGGCTAAATAATCTACCAACTGATGAATTTAAATATATTTAGCAGACTGTACTGCAATGACGAATTATTACTCAATTCAAACTTACTGGCTGGAGAATTTTAAAACTGGTAAGCTCGCTCAAGAAGGTGACTGATCTGTTAAAAGGGAACATTTGTACCAAGGGGCAATGTTCTGCAGGTCTTAATTTGCTCTTAACTGAGTTTCCTTTACCAGAGCTGAAAGTGCATCCTGTAACACTGGGTGCCTATTACAGGAGTTTTGTTCCTCTAACTTTGGGCATCGAATTTCACCAAGAACTTGTAGCTGAAAATTAATTTTTGTTTTGCAAGCAGCACATTCACTAGTGCACCTGTATTTAAGCTAAAATAAAGAGCTACTTCAAGCAATGATGCCTGCACAGTGAAAAATATTCTTGACAATTCTCACCGCTTATAAAGAAGTTGCTGCCTCATGGGTTGGGGCAAGTCCCTCACCAAAGAGTGCTTCATGTAAGGGTCACTTAAAAACACATCCACATTTTCAACCTATGATAAGGAGGCAAAAAGAGTACTTAGAGAAATAGAAAATCAACATTAATACCTTCACGGAAATCCTGTGTTTCGAATTCTACCACAATACTTCACACAATTATAGGATATCTCATTTGTCTAGAGCTTAAACAAAGCAGACTACAATGGGATGAGGGAGGTGTTGGCTCAGGTAGACTGGGAGCAAAGACTTTGCGGTGGGACAATTGAGGAACAGTGGAGGACTTTGAAGAGATTTTTCACAGTGCTCAGCAAAAGTATATACCCGTGAAAAGAAAGGACCATAGGAAAAGGACTAATCAGCCATGGATATCTAAAGAAATAAAGGAGGGTATCAAATTGAAAGAAAACGCATACAAAGTAGCAAACATTAGTGCGAAACTAGAGGATTGGGAAATCTTTAAGGTCAACAGAAAGCCACGAATAAAGCTCTAAAGAAAAGTAAGATAGATCATGACAGTAAACTAGCTCAGAATATAAAAACAAATAGTAAATGTTTCTAGAAATATATAACATTTAAAAGAGTAGCTAAGGTAAACTTTGGTCCTTTAGAAGACGAGAATGGGGATTTAATAATGGGAAATGAGGAAATGGCTGAGACATTGAACAGGTATTTGTGTCGGTCTTCACAGTGGAAGACACAAATAACATGGCAATAATTGATGACAAGGAGGCTATGGCAGGTGAGGATCTAGAAATGATCATTATGGGGGTATTGTTGGGAAAGCTAATGGGGCTAAAGGTAGACAAGTCTCCTGGCCCTGATGGAATGCCTTCAACAGCCCCTCGCCTGTCAGCAGACTTCTATCCCCTCCCTCTCACCCCCACCCCACAACAAAATAACAATCCCAACCCCCATCAACATACTTATCACCTGCTCACCCCCCACTGCGCTTCCGTGAGTTAGTCTGCCCAGCAGCCCATGCCCATGGCGCCCAGCATGCTACCCCCCGCTGATTCCTCTCCCCCCAGCTCAACCATCCTCCCAGTGCAAACTTTACAATCCCCACTAAACACAAAGAAAAGAGAAATCGACCATTCCCCATCAAGAACGAAACAAACCCCAAACAGAGCAACGGCCTCAAATACAGTGCAAAGGTGGTTCATACAAACCGGGAGAAAACCAAAATACAAGATAGGAACATCCCTTCCAGTGTTCAATGTCCTCCTTCTCCTGCCAGTCCACTGTCTCTAACAAATTGCATTGCCTCTTCTCGCGACCCAAAGTAGAGTTTCCAGCCTTCATACGTTACCCACACACATGCTGGGGATAACATGCCGAACTTCACCCCTTCTTAAAGAGGGCCGTCTTCACCTTATTGAAGCTCGCCCTCCTTTTGGCCAGCTCTGCACCCAGGTACTGATAGACGCGCAGCTCGCTGCCTTCCCAAGTACAGCACCTCATCTGCCTGGCCAACCTCAAAATCCGTTCCTTATCCAGGAACCAGTGCAGTCGCACCACCATCGCCCTCGGTGGCGCATTCCCTTGCCGCTTCCTCATAAGCGACCTGTGTGCCTGGTCCACCTCCAAGGGCCGAGCAAACGCTCCTTCCCTCAGCAGCTTCTCGAACATCCGCGCCACATATGCACCAGCGTCCGCTCGCTCACTGCCCTCCGGCAGACCCAGGATTCTCAAGTTCTGCCTGCGCGATCTATTCTTCAGGTCCTCCAGCCTCCTCTGTTGATCTCTCATCGACCCCATCTCTGCTGCTATCGAGGAAAGCTGCTCCTCGTGCTCCCCCACCTTCTGGATCGCCTGGCCCTGGGCCTCTAACCTTATTTCCATGTGGTCAATCCCCATCTTTTATCGGATCCACCACCCTGTCCAGTTCCTCCAAGTTCTCCTTCCTCTGCTGGGCAGACTTCCCGTGGTAGAAGCTCACTAACTGATCCGTCGACCACTGGGCCATCAAGCTCGGACCCTGACCCTCTGCCATCATTCCCCGTGTCACAGGCTCCACACCAGTTTTCAACAATTGTTCCCTCCTTTTTCAACCACCTAGAACATAGAACATACAGTGCAGAAGGAGGCCATTCGGTCCATCGAGTCTGCAGCGACCCACTTAAGCCCCCACTTCCACCCTATCCCCGTAACCCAATAACGCCTCCTAACCTTTTTGGACACTAAGGGCAATTTAGTTTGGCCAATCCACCTAACCTGCACATCTTTGGACTGTGGGAAGAAACCGGAGCACCCAGAGGAAACGCCGCAGACACGGGGAGAATGTGCAGACTCCGCACAGACAGTGACCCAGCAGGGAATCGAACCCGGGACCCTGGCGCTGTGAAAACACAGTGCTATCCACTTGTGCTACCATGCTGCCCACCTTTGGCCCACAAATCCATACACCGGTGGGATACTCTCTTCTTCCAGCCCTCCTGCACCTTTTACAATCACTCCTCCAATAGCCGGGGAAAAGGTCCAAAAAGTTCACCACGAGCGGGAACCACCAAATATGCGACCACTCACATTATGGCCATCACCGGAACTCCTCGTTCTCATGTTCTTATGAGAAATTTAAACTCGGTACTCGTAAAGCTTAAATTAAAAAAATTATTTTCTCTTTAGCTCTGAAGAGGATTCATATGGACTCGAAAGGTTAATTGTTTCTCTCTCCACAGATGCAGCTGAGCTTTCCGGCCTTTTCATGGTTTTTAAATTCGGATTTCCAGCATCCGCAGTATTCTGCTTTCATTTTGTTCCCTTATATGCAACAACATTGTTTGCGCAGTTTGGAATTCAACAGTGGGATCTTTTAAATGCTCATAAATTGTTGAGAGTTTCATTAATCCAGCAGAGCCACTCATTTTCAGGTCTGTAACTCCCCCTCCTCACCTATTGATTACTATCCATTTATATGCATTATATAACGCAGACATAAAGCTTTGAAAATCATGGGGATCACTATAAAGTTAGTTACCTAGCTCTTGTAGGATGTCAACATGTTTCCATTTGTTAGGAAGTTTTAAAGCATTATAGTTAAAATCATAGAATCCCTACAGTGCAGAAGGAGGGCATTTGGCCCATCAAGCCTGCATCGACCCTTCGAATGAGCACTTTACTCATATCCACTCCTCCACCCATCCCACCCTATCCCTGTAACCCCATAAGCTAGCCTGCACATCCCTGGACACTAAGGGTAATGTATATAGCCAATCCACCTAACCTGCACATCTTTGGACAGTGGGAGGAAATCGGAGCACCCGGGGAAACCCATGCAGTCAGGGAGAGAATGTACAAACTCCACACAAACACTGACCCAAGGCCGGAATTGAACTCGGATCTCTGGCGTTGTGAGGCAGCAGTGCTAACCAATATGCCACCATGCCGCCCTTTGTATTGGTAACATTAGAAATAAGACAGTTTTAAGTGGATTTAATGTTATGTTTCTGTGCTTGGAAGGGTAAAACCAGTTACTGTCCAGATAACCAGGGAATTAGGACAGAAACGACTGAAGTGAAAGCACATAGGCACCAACGATATAGGTAAAAAACGGGACGAGGTCCTACAAGCTGAATTCAGGGAGTTAGGAGTTAAACTAAAAGGTAGGACCTCAAAGGTAGTAATCTCAGGATTGCTACCAGTGCCACGAGCTAGTCAGAGTAGGAATGTCAGGATAGATAGGATGAATGCGTGGCTCGAGAGATGGTGCAAGAGGGAGGGATTCAAATTCATGGGGCATTGGAACCGGTTCTGGGGGGAGGTGGGACCAGTACAAACCGGACGGTCTGCACCCGGGCAGGACTAGAACCGATGTCCGAGGGGGGGTGTTTGCTAGAGCTGTTGGGGAGAGTTTAAACTAATGTGGCAGGGAGATGGGAACCGATGCAGGAAGTTGGAAGGGAGTAAAACAGGGACAGAAACAAAAGGCAGTAAGGGGGAAAGTGTAAGGCAGAGAAGCCATAGTCAAAAATCAAAAAGGGCGACAGTACAAGGTACAGTGACTGAGGGGAGCTCAGTCAATACGACCAGGAATACTAAAAGGAATAAAACGGGAAGTGAAAACATTAACGGTAAGCGACGCGGCAGGTTGTTACATGACGATATGGGTTCAACGACAAGGAAAATTAGGAGAAAGGTTAAGAGGAAATATAACTTAGGAGAGGTTACTGATCGAGGTGTTAAGATTCAAAACAGAGGTATAAAAGCCAGCATAAGTGTACTTTACCTGAATGCTCGTAGTATTCGGAATAAGGTAAATGAGTTGATGGCGCAAATCATCGTGAATGACTATGATTTAGTGGCCATTACTGAAACATGGTTAAAGGATGGTCACAACTGGTGGTTAAATATCCGAGGGTATCAATCTATTCGGAAGGACAGAGTGGATGGTAAGGGAGGTGGTGTAGCTCTGTTATTTATGGATGACATCCGGGCAATAGTAAGGGATGACATCGGTGCTATGGAGGATAAGGTTGAATCCATTTGGGTGGAAATCAGGAATAGTAAGGCGAAAAAGTCACTGATAGGAGTAGTCTATAGGCCACCAAATAGTAACATTATGGTGGGGCAGGCAATAAACAAAGAAATAACTGATGCATGTAGAAATGGTACAGCAGTTATCATGGGGGATTTTAATCTACATGTCGATTGATTTAACCAGGTCGGTCAAGGCAGCCTTGAGGAGGAGTTTATAGAATGTATCCGCGATAGTTTCCTAGAACAGTATGTAATGGAACCTACGAGGGAACAAGCGGTCCTAGATCTGGTCCTGTGTAATGAGACAGGATTGATTCAGGATCTCATAGTTAGGGATCCTCTCGAAGGAGCGATCACAATATGGTGGAATTTAAAATACAGATGGAGGGTGAGAAGGTAAAATCAAACACTAGAGTTTTGTGCTTAAACAAAGGAGATTACAATGAGATGAGAGAAGAACTAGCTAAGGTAGACTGGGAGCAAAGACTTTATTGTGAAACAGTTGAGGAACAGTGGAGAACCTTCCAAGCGATTTTTCACAGTGCTCAGCAAAGGTTTATACCAACAAAAAGGAAGGACGGTAGAAAGAGGGAAAATCGACCGGGGATATATAAGGAAATAAGGGAGAGTATCAAATTGAAGGAAAAAGCATACAAAGTAGCAAAGATTAGCGGGAGACTAGAGGACTGGGAAATCTCTGGCATAGACAGAGTGGATAGTCAGAGGCTTTTCCCCAGGGTAGAGGGGTCAATTACTAGGGGGCATAGGTTTAAGGTGAGAGGGGCAAGGTTTACAGTAGATGTACGAGGCAAGTTTTTTTACGCAGAGGGTAGTGGGTGCCTGGAACTCGCTACCGGAGGAGGTGGTGGAAGCAGGGGCGATAGTGACATTTAAGGGGCATCTTGACAAATACATGAATAGGATGGGAATAGAGGGATACGGACCCAGGAAGTGTAGAAGATTGTAGTTTAGTCGGGCAGCATGGTCGGCACGGGCTTGGAGGGCCGAAGGGCCTGTTCCTGTGCTGTACATTTCTTTGTTCTTTGTTTGTTCTTTGTTCTTTAGGGGGCAACAGAAAGCTACTAAAAACGCTATAAAGAGTAAGATAGATCATGAGAGTAAACTTGCTCAGAATATAAAAACAGATAGCAAAAGTTTCTACAAATATATAAATCAAAAAAGAGTGGCTAAGGTAAATATTGGTCCTTTAGAGGAGGAGAAGGGAGATTTAATAATGGGAGATGAGGAAATGGCTGAGGAACTGAACAGGTTTTTTGGGTCGGTCTTCACATTGGAAGACACAAATAACATGCCAGTGACTGATGGAAATGAGGCTATGACAGGTGAGGACCTTGAGAGGATTGTTATCACCAAGGAGGTAGTGATGGGCAAGCTAATGGGGCTAAAGATAGACAAGTCTCCTGGCCCTGATGGAATGCATCCCAGAGTGCTAAAAGAGATGGCGCGGGAAATTGCAAATGCACCAGTGATAATTTCCCAAAATTCACTAGACTCTGGGGTGGTCCCGGCGGATTGGAAATTAGCAAACGTGACACCACTGTTTAAAAAAGGAGGTAGGCAGAAAGCGGGTAATTATAGGCCAGTGAGCTTAACTTCGGTAGTAGGGAAGATGCCGGAATCTATCAAGGAAGAAATAGCGAGGCATCTGGATGGAAATTGTCCCATTGGGCAGACGCAGCATGGGTTCATAAAGGGCAGGTCGTGCCTAACTAATTTAGTGGAATTTTGGTATATCTGGATTTCCAGAAAGCCTTTGACAAGGTGCCACACAAAAGGTTGCTGCATAAGATAAAGATGCATGGCATTAAGGGGAAAGTAGTAGCATGGATAGAGGATTGGTTAATTAATAGAAAGCAAAGAGTGGGGATTAATGGGTGTTTCTCTGGTTGGCAATCAGTAGCTAGTGGTGTCCCTCAGGGATCAGTGTTGGGCCCACAACTGTTCACAATTTACATAGATGATTTGGAGTTGGGGACCAAGGACAATGTGTCCAGGTTTGCAGACGACACTAAGATAAGTGGTAAAGCAAAAAGTGCAGAGGATACTGGAAGTCTGCAGAGGGATTTGGATAGGCTAAGTGAATGGGCTAGGGTCTGGCAGATGGAATACAATGTTGACAAATGTGAGGTTATCCATTTTGGTAGGAAGAACAGCAAAAGGGATTATTATTTAAATGATAAAATATTAAAACATGCTGCTGTGCAGAGAGACCTGGGTGTGCTAGTGCAGGAGTCGCAAAAAGTTGGTTTACAGGTGCAACAGGTGATTAAGGCAGCAAATGGAATTTTGTCCTTCATTGCTAGAGGAATGGAGTTTAAGACTAGGGAGGTTATGCTGCAATTGTATAAGGTGTTAGTGAGGCCACACCTGGAGTAGTGTGTTCAGTTTTGTTCTCCTTACTTGAGAAAGGACGTACTGGCACTGGAGGGTGTGCAGAGGAGATTCACTAGGTTAATCCCAGAGCTGAAGGGGTTGGATTACGAGGAGAGGTTGAGTAGACTGGGGACTGTACTCGTTGGAATTTAGAAGGATGAGGGGGGATCTTATAGTAACATATAAAATTATGAAGGGAATAGATAGGATAGATGCGGGCAGGTTGTTTCCACTGGCGGGTGAAAGCAGAACTAGGGGGCTTAGCCTCAAAATAAGGGGAAGTAGATTTAGGACTGAGTTTAGGAGGAACTTCTTCACCCAAAGGGTTGTGAATCTATGGAATTCCTTGCCCAGTGAAGCAGTAGAGGCTCCTTCATTAAATGTTTTTAAGATAAAGATAGATAGTTTTTTGAAGAATAAAGGGATTAAGAGTTATGGTGTTCGGGACGGAAAGTGGAGCTGAGTCCACAAAAGATCAGCCATGATCTCACTGAATGGTGGAGCAGGCTCGAGGGGCCAGATGGCCTACTCCTGCTTCTAGTTCTTATGTTTAAAAGTGTCATTTAGAAAACCTGGTCTGGATTTTGGAATGCAAATCACTAAGGGAAAACATTGCTATGAGAAGATTTTAAAACAAGTTTTGGGGAGTGGAGTTTGGAAACTCTCATGTGACAACCATCTGGGGGGATTCGGAGGAGAAATCCACAGACATTAACTTGGGTTCAGAGCCGAGTGTGTATTTGACCACAATCATCTTGTATGCTTAAAAGGGACATTGTGTTAATGAGACCATTTAGGGGGTGACAATGGTGTAACGGATTGTCACTGGACTAGTAAGCCGGAGACCTAGGATAATGCTCTGGGGGCCCAGGTTCAAATCCCACCATAGCAGTGGTAAAATTTGAACTGAATAAAAATCTGACCATGAAACTACTGTTGAGTGTTGTAAATTCCATCTGGTTCACTCATGTCCTTTAAGAAAGGAAATTTGAAGTCTTTACCCCAGATCCACGACACTGGGGTTGACTCCTCGATGCCCATTCAAGGGCAATTAGGGACGGGCAATAAATGCTGGCCCACCCAGCAACACCCTCATCCAATTAAAGAATTTTTAAAAATTATAGTTGAAGATGTACTTTATAATCTTTGTTATCCTAAAACTTGTGTGTAATTGTTAGGATAAAGTGGGGAGTAAAGGAGTATTGTCTAATCAATTTTTCCATGTTTAATACATGTCATTTTCTTGATGTTAAAACGAATTAGTGGTCCTGTGACTGTTTCTCCATGGTATGTTACAAGAAAGTAGAATGGTCTTTTGAGCCAGGGTTCTATTCTGGAATCCTTCCACCCAGTTATAACATCAACTGGTATCACAACATTTTGTATTTATTTATTCATATTTTTAAAAATAAATTTAGAATATCCAATTATTTTCTTTCCAATTAAGAGGCAATTTAGCGTGGCCAGTTCACTAACCCGCACAGCTTTGGGTTGTGGGGGCAAAACCCACGCAGACACGGGGAGAATGTGCAAACTCCACACGGTCAGTGACCCAGAGCCGGGATTCGAACTCGGCTCGTCAGCGCCACATTCCCAGTGCTAACCACTGCGCCACCCCTACATTTTTTTTTTTAAAATAAATTTTTAGAGTACCCAATTATTTTTTTTTTCCACTTAACACGTTCCAACTTAACACGTCCAAGTGCTATCCATTGCGCCGCGTGCCGCCCTATATTTTGAATTTATAAAGATATCCCTCAGCTATGTTACATTATAGAAATTGAGACCTTCAAAACCAGAGTGCATCTACAGATTTATGACTGTCACCTGGTGCACTATTTCTAGTTAGGCTGTTAATGGCAAATATAATACTCAACTTAACAATGTGTTCAAGAAATGAAGTCATTGTATTACCTTGTGGCTGACTTGTACTATCTGGACAAAGATAGAGAGGGGAACACAGAGCAATATGTCACTAACGAGAGCCCAACCATGTCCAAACTCTCTGTGAATAGGCGTAGGAGGGGTGTATCTCTTCCACGATACCTCATCCACATAAACTGTTTATAAAAAAAAGTTAAATGAACTAATTGCAACTGCAAAAACCAGAATACAACTTCCTTTGATGGCTTTTAGCTTCCTTAAAACAGTCTTTGAACAATGGTCACACAAGCTTAGTTTCTTAATTTGTTTTTAGGAAGACTGACCTCAAGCATGGGGCAAGAGAAACGATCCAACTATTTCTCTCCAGAATGGTGTGTGTTTCTAACCACAAAACCAAGAGCTTAGAATTACAAACTCACAATTTTAAAAAAATTGATTTACAGGGTTGCAAATATTTTGAAACAGTAGTACAGGGTCAGATAATGTAATCTAGGTGGTGGGGCTGCGGAAAAGAAAATCACAAGTGAACGTACTCAGGTAATTTCAGATACTATCAATGCAATAGCCACATGCAGGTTTAAGAGCAATGATTGGGATCTTAGATGATCGGTGCGTTTAGCCCCACAATTTCCGTCTCGAGTTGTAACAGGGGCAGCACGGTAGCATTGTGGATAGCACAATTGCTTCACAGCTCCAGGGTCCCAGGTTCGATTCTGGCTTGGGTCACTGTCTGTGTGGAGTCTGCACATCCTCCCCGTGTGTGCGTGGGTTTCCTCCGGGTGCTCCGGTTTCCTCCCAGTCCAAAGATGTGCGGGTTAGGAGGATTGGTCATGATAAATTGCCCTTAGTGTCCAAAATTGCCCTTAGTGTTGGGTGGGGTTACTGGGTTATGGGGATAGGGTGGAGATGCTGAACTTGGGTAGGGTGCTCTTTCCAAG
Organism: Scyliorhinus torazame; assembly: GCF_047496885.1. NCBI lineage: Eukaryota > Metazoa > Chordata > Chondrichthyes > Carcharhiniformes > Scyliorhinidae > Scyliorhinus > Scyliorhinus torazame. The sequence continues at coordinate 172,673,296 of NC_092723.1, read as the reverse complement.
AGCCGGCGCAGACTCAATGGGTCGAATGGCCTTCTTCTGCACTGTAAATTCTATGATAATCTATGGTAACGGAAAAGATGATGATGAGAGAGCAATTAATGCTGGAGCAATTCTTGTTGCCTCAAAACTCTGGTTTAGAACAATCAAACTTGTTTTTTTAAAAGAATTTGTTAGGAAAACAAAAAGTAGTTTTGAGGGATTTATATTTGTACTGGTAAACATTAGAAATAAGGCATAGTTTTAGGTATGTTTAATATAATGCTCTGTGTAAGCCTACAGTTAAAGACTCATACTGGACAAAGATTTTGTATTTGTGGGGGTTGGTTAAGTTCCAACTAGTTTTTTAAAAATTGTGTTTAGAGAGGGTCATGGTGCAAAAAATAAACAAAAGGCGTAAGCATGCGACTGCTGCTTAGCAACTGGAGGTCCTTGAAAGGTAAAAAAAAATTAAAGTTTTAGTTTAGGTAATTTGAGAGCAGTTAGAGAGAGTATCTCGGGAAGTGAACATCACTCAAGAGTGCCAGAAGAAAGATTGGTCAGGGCAGGAGCTGAAGGGGCGGCATGTGGCGCAGTGGTTAGCACTGGGACTCCGGCGCTGAGGACCCGGGTTCGAATCCTGGCCGTGGGTCACTGTCCATGTGGAGTTTGCACATTCTCCCCATGTCTGCGTGGTTTCACCCCCACAACCCAAAGATGTGCTAGATAGGTGGATTGGCTATTCTAAATTGCCCCTTAATTGGAAAAGAAAAATAATTGGCTACTCTAAATTTATTTTAAAAAATTTTAAACAAAGGATTAGAGCTGCAAAGAGGCAGACTTCCTAAAGTACAAGCTAAATTGGGATACAAAGAGTGTCTAAGAAGTCTGGAGTTAAGTGAACATAGGCCAAAGGTATTGTTCAAAAGAATTCAAGAAAGATTAAATAAAGCATTCAGAATTAAAGAGACAATTACAGCAACTAGATTTAAAGTGGAACAGCAGACTTCAGAGGTGATGTCATTTTATTACCATCTGGGAATCGAACGTTAAAGCCATTATGAGCAGTTTGCAGAATTTGTAGGACAAAAAAAATCCTAAAGGAGTTGGTGTGAAATACAGGGCTGGAGTCGCTGTTAAAAGTGGAGAGGAAGCTTTGTTTGATGGTGTCATTTGTTAAATCTGGACTGGATTTCAGAATGCAAACCGCCAAGGGAGAGCATTATTATGAGAGAAGGATTTTAAGCGTATTTGTGGGATTGGAGTTTGGAAACTCTCATGAGACAATCATCTGGGGATCTAGAGGAGAAATCCACAGACACTAACTTGGGTTCCGAGTGGAGTGCGTGCATTTGATCACGGTCATCTTGTGTGCTTAAAAGGGACTTTTTGTGTTGAGACCACTGTAGTTTAAGATGTACTTAATCCATGTTAATCATTAAATCTTTGTGTATTTGTTAAGCTAAGGGGAAAGTAAAGTAGTACTGTATTATAATCCAATCTTTTCATGTTTAATAAACGTTTTGTTCCTTGTTGTTAAAACTAATTAGGGTCGACACGGTGGCAGTGTTAGCACTGTTGCCTCACAGCACCAGGGACCAGAGTTCAATTCTAACCTTGGATGATTGTGGAGTTTGCATGTTCTCCCCGTGTCTGCGTGGGTTTCCTCCAGGTGCTCCAGTTTCTTCCCACAGTCAATATGTGCAGGTTAGGTGGATTGGCCATGCTAAATTTCCCCCGTGTCCAAAGGTTAGGTGGGGTTACGGGGATAGGGCGGTGGATTAGGCCTAGGTAGGGTACGTTTTTGGAAAGTTGGTGCAGATACGATATGCCAAATGGCCTCCTTCTGCACTGTAGGGATTCTATGATAATTAGCGGTGCTATGACTCTCTTCCTCCGCGTTTTATTTTAAAAAAAAGTAGAAGTTACGGTCTTTTGAGCCAGGATTGGATTCTGAGATCTTTCCTTCCAGTTATAACATCAACTGGGAACGTAACCAAAAACTCTACCATGACCTGCTGAGTAACAATACAGGTGTTGGTCAATTGTAGATTTGAACGTCCAGCATGAATTCAAAAAATTATAAATCTCACCCTTGCTTAGATGATCAGTGGAAAGTCCAAATTTCTAGTATTGAAGTCATGTATTACAAATGCAAAATTGTTCGTTGATAATTTTTTTATTGTTTAAGTTGTTTGTCTATTCAGCATGCATGGAGAATGGGTGATGCCGGATAATCTCAAATGCCGGTTCTGTGTTTTCAGCCAATCAGAACACGGGGGGGGGGGGGGGGGGGGGGGGGGGGGAAGAGAAAGAGAGAGAGGAGAGAGAAGGCGCGCACAGAGAGGAGGGTAGAGCAGTTTAAAGATTCACCTATAGCGGCAAATAATCTTGCACCAGCCCTGATGATGCCATGTCTGTTGAAAGATGCAGTACCCAGACATGCTTTCAGCAGAATTCAAATAAATGATCCTTTTTCGACTTACATTAACTTTTGGAATGTATCTCAACATTTACTGCCTCAATGATAATATCCAGTCAGCATGGAGCTGTTTTCACAAGTCAGACTAAATTCTCATTTAAGGAAAACAATGCTACAATGCTAGTAGATGTGGATTGGGCATGATAGGGCAAGCACCATCATTTTAATATCTACATCAAATTAAGGTTGGTGGCAGTGCACACAATTATAGTTCCTACCCAATAAAGGTATACAATAAACCACAACACAAAGATGTGCACAGTAAGAAGTCTTACAACACCAGATTAAAGTGCAACTGGTTTCCCACCTCTTCATTCACCTGAGGAAGGAGTTGCGCTCCGAAAGATTCGAAACAAACCTGTTGGACTTTAACCCAGTGTTGTAAGACTTCTTACTGTGCTCACCCCAGTCCAATGCCGGCATCTCCACATCAAAGATGTGCAGGTTAGGTGGATTGCCATGCTAAATTGCCCCTTAATTGGAAAAAAAATAATTGGGTACTCTAAATTTATTTTTTTTTAAAGGTATGCAGTAAAAACAATCACATTGCACTTAAGCATTAGATTAATTTGATATCAGACCAATGCACACAGTTCTCAGGGGGAAACTCCCAATTTAATTCCAGTAACTGGAAATTCCTCGTTAAAATTTAATTGCCATTTTATTTTATTTTTTTTAAAATGAGGACGAGGGTGATGAAGTCCATCCATTCACCACTTGATTCCAACTGTGTGCGAAGACGACATCTTATTCTAATGGGTATAACATGAGAAGCATAAAACATTGGTCCAATGATATGAGAGTCATTTAAGGAGAATAATTTTAACCTGATACTGCTTGTCAACGTTGTCGGAATGAGCATGACATTGGAGAATAACAAAAACTCAAATTACCAGTCTCTTTCACATGCAGATATTCTATATCCCCCGCCCACTGGCAAGCTCCACCAATCTCAACGGTAGTCGATGACCTCCCAGGCGTTCCATTAGCGGCTGCTTTGTTCCCGCTTGTATTAACGTTAGTGGACTCATTTGATGTGGATGGGACAGCTGCTTCAAGTGCTGCGTCTGCAGCCAAAGCTTCTTTGGTGCCATCTTGTGGATCACTGGTCGACGGCTCAGACTCGGCCGCTTCCTCGCAGGCTCTTTGAAGAGGATGCCCGTAAACGATGTACCACAGGAACATGTGAACCAGGCGAAGCCGAGGCATTTTGGGAAGGAAGCCAAGTGACCGCCCAAGCCCGGGAACTGAAGGAAAGATGACATTTTTTAAAATTACAGGCAGAAGTGCAATTGTAACTTTGTTGATCTCTACATTCAGGCAAAATCATGAAATTAGTGCAACACAACAACTTTTGCATCAGGGAGAAGGGAACATAAAGAGTACGAGAGGAAATCATTGATAAATTAATGTCAAACAATAGCTGGGCCAAAGTTAAGAATGCTTTGTGCAAATTTGAGTCCCTATTATACAGAAATAATCCATACAGGGTCCAGTGCAGAGACCTGGAATTCCCCTCACTGGAGCAGAAAAGGCAAGGAGGAGATTAAATGGAGGATTCTGATGAAGTGAATTGGGAAAGATCACTTCTATTTGTTGGAGAAATTTCTTTGTAGAATCACGACTATCGGGAGGAGTGGAGAACAACAACACTGGACAAACTGGTTCAGTATCGGAAATGTAGGGAGATGGAGCAGAGAACAGGGTGGCGAGTTTAGTTTTGAATTGATCGAGCAAAGAGCCGAATATCGTTTATAGTATTATCATTTTTTCCTGACAAACAGGATTTAAAACAAAATTACGTCAGTTTTGCAACCGCTAATTAACAACAATGGCTCTCTCCAAATGCTCAGGCAGGTTATTTTTACCTATAAGAGGGCGGTAATTCTTGAGTGGAGTGACTCCCATTTTCTCATCCGTTTTACTCGTGGAGCATTTGTTGGCGATCTCTGCATTCCGTTTCTGCTCGGAGCCGGATGGTGAGACAGATGGAGTGTTTTCTTTTGTCTGTTTTTCCCTCTCTTTCTGAGCATGCAGCTCCAACACCTTCATTCTGCAAAATAAAAAGCCAGAGCAAACCACAGTCGCTGTTAGATTTACAACAAGTGTCATGAGAATGTCACTTTAAGAAATGTTTGGCTGCTCATGTTACTGCAGTGATGTCAGAGTGTGGGTGGAGCTGAGCTCTGGCTCTGCTTTTCAGTTTCACTTTGAGAAAAGCCTGGGTGTGTCGGTGTTTTTTTGGTTTCGTTTTCAGTGTTGGAGCTGAAGCCAGACAAAGCAGGTGTACTGTTGAACTCTCTGCCATGAAAAGACTATCTCTTGATCATTTGGTGAATTCAAAATTATAAATGTTTTCAGTAGTGTATGTTAAAAGGTGTTTCTTTTGTCTTCTGGATGTTGTTTGGGAAGTTATTAAGGATTACTTAGTGTTGTATTTGAATTGATGGTTGCTAAGACGTTCACCGTATGTTTTAAAAAGGTTAACTTGAGTTCATAGAATAAACATTGTTTTGCTTTAAAAAATACTTTTCCACTTCTGCTGTACCACAACTGTAGAGTGGGCTGTGTGCTCACCATACCACAATCTAGTAAAAGTTGTCGGTCAGGTGAACTCCATGATACACTTTGGGGTTCTCTAAACCCTGGCCCATAATACAAGTTAAACAAATACAGAAGACAAGGAAATGCAAGTAGATTACAGCGACCCGAATTATTTGACCAGTCTCAGTAATGGACCTGAAACAAAATTACACTGGTGGAATTGCTTACTCCATGTCCGAGCCCGCAGAATTTGCAGCATTTTGTGCTCGGAAAAATAAATCATCTTGTCCAGTATTTTAACTTAAGCTTTGGTAAAATGAAATGAAAATCGCTCATTGTCACAAGTAGGCTTCAAATGAAGTTACTGTGAAAAGCCCCTAGTCGCCACATTCCGGCAACTGTTTGGGGAGGCTGGTACGGGAATTGAACCCGTGCTGCTGGCCTGCCTTAAAAGCCAGCTATATAGCCCTGTGCTAAACCAGCCTGACTGACTGACTGAGTGGCTGCATTTGATATAACCATTAATTTGAATTAACAGAAGTACATTGCGCACCCTGTCAAACTAAGCGGCAACCCTCGTCATGATAGCTGCACTCGTCCGTTTTAGATGTGACACATTCATCGAGGTATATGAAAGACTAAACATCTGGAAAACAAAGGTTCTCTACCAGCCTGCTCCTGCCACACAAAACTGCCCCCCAACCATCAAGACAATGTGGATCACTTCCCATACCTTGGGAGCCTCCTCTCGGTGCGAGCAGACACTTACGAGGAAATCCAACCTCGACTCCAATGTGCCAGTGCAGTCTTCGGATGCCGGAGGGACTGAGCATTCGAAGACCAAGACCACAAACCCAGCACCAAGCTCATGGTCTACAGAGCAGCTGTGGTCTCCGCCCTGCTGTATGCATCAGAAACATAGACAATATGCAGCAGACACCTCAAATCTTTGGGAGAGATATCACCATCGCTGCATCCACAAAATCCTGCAAATCCACTGGCCAAAGTGAGCATCTCCTGCCAGGCCAATATCCCCAGTATCGAGGCATGTATCGACCAGCTGTGATGGGTGGGCCACATTGCCCGCATGCCCAACACAAGACTCCCAAAACAAATGCTCTACTCCAAGCTTCCGCAATGTCTAGTGATCACTTGGATGGCAGAGGAAATGCTATGAGGACACTCTGAAAGCCTCCCTAAATAAATGCAACATCCCCACTGACATGTGGGAATCACTTCCCTTAGCATGCACAAGCTGGAGAAAAATCATCCGCGAAGGCGCCAATCACCTTGAGCATCGTAGGCTGGAGCACAGGGAGGCCAAGCATAAACAGTGGAAGGAGAGCGCAGAATCCAGAGCATCCCACCTACCTCATCGAGCACCAAGAGTCTGTGGATCCAGGAACGGATTACTCAGCCACCGCAGAACCCCCCCCTAACCAATTCTCCTGTCATCTGCCAACTTAAATCACGAGGTACCAATGACACTTCTCTTCTGCCTCAATGCATTATTTTTTATACGGTCCTCTGTGAAGCACCTTGGGACATTCCTCCTACACTGAATGGACTATGTAGAGGCAAGCTGTTGTTCTCTCATAGGTTCATCAAGAACCTCTCCAGGTTTTTCAGGAACCCAGCTGCAGGTTATGCATCGTGCAATTGTCACCTCTTCTAAGGCAGTGGAAGTAGCAACTATAATCACTGGTTTTCAGGGATGCCCTACCCCTAGCAGGTGCAGAATTTATACTCAGAATATCAGAACCACTTAGCCACTAACCTGTGAACGGTGTAAGAACTGGAGATCCTAAATCGAACTTGCTCAATGGCGCTCTTTACTAGTGGATCATTGGGAAGCACAGACGGATGAGCCACAAACTCCACCTAGTTAGCACAGAAACATACTTTAACTTTCATGTACACTGAGAATGAAGGTTCCATCGTAAAAACTGAAAAATTAATGTACAAAGGTCCCCACTACAGTCCTTTATAAAATTCACATAAAGCAGTCACTTAATTTCACTACTAATATCAACATAAAGTAATTTTGCCAAAATTTGGCAAATTTGCACATGAAGATAATTAGCTTTAATTCTGACCTTTTTGCTGATGCCATCCTGTACAACTGTGGTACGGAAAAGTCGGAGCAATCCCTCCTGGGACAACTTTTGAACCATTCTTACTATAGATTTCTTGCAGCATCTGGTGGCCACACCGTCTTGCCTCTCTTCCTCCATGATCATCTTCTGAAGCCTGGAGAAGAAACAAAATAATGTTTCTCGAAAAGTAAAGCTCCTTTGTAGGAGCTAACCACGCCATTCCTGGAAGGAACATGGGCTTCATAGTTAAGCCCCAAACTCTCAAGTATAATTCTCAGCAACTTTGCTAAACCCAAAATAGTACTTTTCTTAAGGCGCAGTCTTATCCCCCCACCTAAGCAATTGTCTGCAATAACATAAGTTTCAGTTGAGACAATAAGTACTACTGCAGGTGTAATCAATTTACTCTTGCAATCAAGAATTGTACAAAGACAGGGGTGTGTCTTGGAAAAAAGGGAAAGCTGAACAATTCCGGGTATGATTTTAAGATTGAATCAAGTTAAATGGCATGTCAAAACAACTCACTGACGTTTAAAGTTAAGTGAGATTAAAGACCCAATCACAAAATAATCTTTACTATCTGCTAAAAACTAGTGTTTTCTACAAGAGACAAAGTATGGCATATCATGGTCAATTTCATTTATTCACTTATTGCAATATATCTGTTATTGCAGAATACCCCCCCCGTGTCCTAACAGCCAGAAATATTGAAATATGCTCCGCTGGGTTTTGTTTTAATCCAGGGCAAAGAACAGTTGTGAAGTTAATCTTTTCCAAAGGGGAAATAATACTGCATCAACCACTTAAAAAAAAAAACGTACCTAATGTTGGGAGGTTGGTTTAGCTCAGTTGGCTGGACAGCTGGTTTGTGGTGCAGAGCGAGGCCAGCAGTGTGGGTTCAATTCCTGTACCGGCTGAGGTGATTCATGAAGGCCCCGCTTTTTCTCAACCTTGCTCTTTGCCTGAGGTGCAGTGACCCTCAGGTTAAATCATCACCAGTCAGCTCCCCCCCTACCCCCTCAAAGGGTCATCTGGGACTATGGCGACTTTTAATGTTGGAATCTCTGACGTTAATTCATTTCCCTGACATAGTAATATTTTTGATAGGCGCTTTTCCATTGCCAATGATATTCGTGAAACAGGAAAGCTTCAATAAATGAGACAGATTTACATGTTGAAATCATGGACAAAAACTTACGAAAACAGACTTTCAATCAGTTTCAAGTTCCGCACGGCTTCTAGTATCAGGTTCTGTCGTTTTAACATCCTAAAAGTTTCATGAGGTCTTTTTAAATGAGTATTCTTGAATGGTTGCCTCTTCCTCCCCTCGCCCTTCTCCTGTGAAAATGAAGGCAAAACATAGGCATGAATGGAGACATTACCGTGATCAGTATTTATTGGTTACAGAAATAAATCCCCTTCACCCCTTTCAATCTCTGGGTGACCTGTATGCAACATAACGTATAGCAATTCCAACAGCAAACTTTCTGCCAATAATCATTTTGTTCATCCTGGACGATACCCCCCAAGTTACATCCTTTTAATAAACATTTGCAAATAATAGAAGCTGATAATTAATGCTCTATTGCAGCAATGCAATTTAGGATGCTATCAGAGTTCAACAGAATGGCAAGTCCAAAGCATTTATGTTAGTTAATACATACTACTGGTTAGAACATCCACTACTTCTAATAATTCCAACAAAATTATACCATGCAACAGAACAGGGACATCAATTAATGAAAGTAATGTTCCAGTCAGTCTGTGCTGATGCCACTTTATTACCATAAATACTGCAACAAAATGATCAACAATTGACTCCAGCAACCACACGGAAAACCCAAGATAACCCTGAAGTCTAAACTGATCTTCATACCTTTGCTTTTTCAACCGTAACCTCTTCAATAACAACATTCTCTTCAATTTGACCGTGCACTGATTTCGTACAAGAGGTGCGGCCTGGATTCTCCTGGGAGGAGTTTGACTGAATATCGATTTGCTGTGATTCTATGGATGACTCTGCTGCATGCTTGGCTATATTCCGGGAACGATCCATCCCGACGGTGGTTTTTACTGAACCAGATAATTTTCTACCTGTAAAAAACACAAATCAGGTAACTCCTGCTCCTACGTCGTATGTACGTACATGTTCTACTAGCTATCTCATTAAATTGTATTTAACAATGATTTTATCAAATGAAACAAACATTTTGGTCAGCATTTGGCTTTAGTTTGACTGAACTTTACCGATGCTCCAGTACTTTCGGGCCAAGTTCTCAATTTCCTACATGCAGCTTTTAGCTCTATTATTAACAGGCGTTAATCAACCATCCTAAAATGTGATGTGAACCTTGCCCTTACGTAGGACCTCAATACACTTTGGACCAAAACAGGCTGAAAGCCACAACAAAGCAGGAAAAATAGAGCACAGATATCCTGGAAGAACAACTCGGATATGGTTTCAGAGTGAGGAAGAGAGTCGGAAGACCGCACAATATGCATAATGCTTGGCTGGTACTCAAAGGTGTAAAACAGGACAGGATCCCTGTAGCTCTCTGGTATGGACAACTCCCATTTGTTTATGAAGGTACACAGCACATTCATCACTTTCAATGGATATTCAAATGTGACTTTTGGCAACTTTCAGCTGAAATATATTGCTTATTACAAAACATTATCATGCCATCTAATCATCATACAAAAGGAGAACACTTCTGTCCGAGTTATTATAAATGTATTTTAACATGCATTGTATGTTGTCTTGGTGATTCTCAGCTCGTTGCCCACCCTTGTTGTCTTGCAATACTTGAAAACAACATCAAATAACTTAGGAGACCATTATCTTCAACCATTAGCACCAATCTCGACCGAGCAAAAGACTTTGTCGCACAGGTTTGCATACAGCAATGCAAATAAATAATTCACTGTAAAGTACAAAATGACATAGGTTCACTGACCTTTGCTCAATTTTGACTTGTGACCTTTTTTCAGTTTGAATTTTCTAAATAATGCACTCTTCACTAACTTCTTTCCTTTGTGTATTTTCTGTGAAGTAGTGCATTTCTTTTCTCTGTACTCCGAATGAGAGGATTGACTGTTCTGCGCAGGGATTGTCGGTAACTTTACAGGTTCCTTTCGACCGTGATTTGCCTTCAATAAGCCCTCCGGTAAGCCCTCCGGCATGCTTTTGCTCTCTGCTAAGTTCTTCGCTAGAGCTTGCTGTCGAACATGTTCTGATTTAGCATGATCAAAGGGCAGGAAGCTAGTTGTCGCCAACTGCTCGCTTCTAGCTTTCTCCTTTTCAAACTGCTTGCTCAGTTCACTCTGCTTCACAAATGACTTGGCCACGTACTTAGTTGTGCGCTGCCGACCTTCATCCTCCATGAATCCCTGTTATGAAAAATATATACTTAGAAGTTAGGAATATGGTCTCTTTTGAGCCGATGATTTTAAAGCTTTATACCCTGAAATCTTTGGGGATAGAGCACCAATTTTTTCCCAGGCGAGCTAGGAAGAGGTGGTGGATCCTGGTTACACCCCCTTTAGGGGAGGTCATGGCTCACTAACTTGATCCAAGTTTTTCGAGGAAGTGAGAAGGTAGGGCGGGTGGCACAGTGGCTAGTACTGCTGCCTTGCAGCGCTGAGGACCCGGGTTTGACCCCGGGTCACTGTCCATGTGGCGTTTACAAATTCTCTCGTGTCTGTGTGGGTCTCGCCCCACAACCAAAGGATGTGCAGGCTAGGTGGATTGGCAGCGCTTTTGCCCCTTAATTGGAAAAGAATAATTGGGTACTCTAAATTTATTTTTAAAAATGAAGGTAGGACAGTGGATGTTGGCTACATGGACTTCAGTAAAGCCTTTGACAAGGTTCCTCATGGCAGACTGGTACAGAAGGTGAAGTCACATGGGATCAGAGGTGAGCTGGCAAGATGGATACAGAACTGGCTCGGTCATAGAAGGCAGAGGGTAATTGTGGAAGGGTGATTTTCTGAATGGAGGACTGTGACTAGTGATGTTCCGCAGGGCTCAGGGCTGGCACCTTTGCTGTTTGTAGTATATGTAAATGATTTGGAGGAAAATGTAACTGGTCTGAGTAATAAGTTTGCGGATGACACAAAGGTTGGTGGAATTGCGGAGAGTGATGAGTACTGTCAGAGGATATAGATCGTTTGGAGACTTGGGCGGAGAAATGGCGGATGGAGTTTAATCCGGACATAGTTAAAGTACTCTCCTATTACTGCCCTAATGTTTTTGCACTTCAGATATTTGCCTTCATATTTGCTCTTCTATCTCTCTCTGACTGTGTGAATGTAAATAGTACTCTCCCAGTAGGGCGCTTGCCACTTTTTTGTTCCTTATCTCAAACCATATGGTCTTATTTGATGATCTTTATATATCATCCCTCATTATTTCCACCAAAATTGCCACCCCCTCCGTTTTTGTTTTTTTAATCCTCCTCTCTATCTCGTCTGAAAGCCGTGTAACCAGAAATATTGAGCTACCATTCTTGGCCCTCTTTAAGTCATCTTCATGTTATAGCCATGATATCATACTGCCAGGTTTTGATCCCGTGCTCTTAGGTTGTCTGCTTTATTTGCTACACTCTTTGCATTGAAGTATATGCCCGTGAGCATGCCAAACTCTTTTGTGTTTTAATTTTCTAACCTGCGATTCCTCTGCCTTCCGGAAATTATCACCTTCCATTTCGGACTTTGTCCTCTATGAATTCATCCACGGGTCTCTTCCCCCGCCAAACTAATTTAAGCCCTGCCCAAGAGGGCGGAAACTCTACAGTTCAGGGTTCATGTGCTGCAGTTCCATTCTTTAGTACTCAATAGTGATGCAACGCCTTCAGATTAAGAGTGAAATGGACGCAAGTGCGTTCCCTTTACCGTAATAACTTTGTATCTTTCCAGCAGGCGGCACAGCATCCGACCTTCAAGTTTTCCAACGTTCAAAGCCAGTCGGATTTCGGTCTGCGAAATTCCTCTGGTGCCTCTCTTCTCAACTAGAAATGCCAAGATAAATAAATGATTGAAACTTTTTTTTTTTTGGCAGATCAAACTGCCATGGGGTTCTTCATAAGGCGTCGTAATACTGACTCACTTAAAATGGACTTAATTGGCTTTGAAGTGCTTTATGATATCCTGTGGATTTGAAAGGCGCTGTACAAAAATGCAAGTCTGTCTCTTATGTTTCTACCGCATCCCTTGTAAGATGGCCAACAAGTTTTCAAATATGAAAGGCGAACCCCATCACCACACTATATACGTTCCTATTGCTGGATTAATCTTTAATATTCCAAAGCTATTGAATGGCAATGGCAACTGTGGTTGACCGATCTTTTGATACCATCACTTTGCCAAAAACCGAGGCCCAGATTTACACTTAGAATATCATTTCCCCCTCACCTACCCAAATCAGGACCTTGCTATTCACATTATAATTACCCATTACTTGTCTGTTCTTACTGGCCCAGATTTTGCAGTGGTCATGTTGGCAGAAGCTTCAGGGGTCTGCACATGTGCAGAATAATGTGAAGATTCATTAAGTTGCTATCAGTGATGTTATGCTTCTCCAGAGGACACCAAGGTTAAGGTCTCCTCAGAGGACACCCCCCAGCAATTTGCAAACTTGCAGAACACCCACATTAACTGTTCGTCTCACTGTAAAAAACAATGAAAAAATTGCACATTGTGGAATGAACTAGAACTGGATTTTTAAAAGAAATATTAAGGTCATATTTACAGTTAAACTCCCTCACTATTTATCCCTGAAAAACAAAATTTATGGGTGCGATTTAACCAAATGGGAACAAAGTTCCAAAGCAAGTGTATTTAGCAGCGTGTTTCCAGGCACTTGCTACGCCGAGATACACCCCGCTATTTAACGCACTCCCGGTTAGATAGGGGGTCTTAGCAGAACATGCAGCCGAGGTCTCACATAGACCTGTTTTCTGCACTGAGGAGCCCCTTAGCAGTGCCAACCTGGTACCCTCGCAGTGCCAGGCTGGCATCTAGGTGGCACTGCCATGGTGCCAGGTTGACAGTGCCAGAGGGTCCAGGTGGCACTAGCAGTGCCATAGTGCTACCCTGCCCAGAGGGCAAGTACCCGAGGGCCTCCAATCCCTTGGACGATCCTCACAAATGCCTTTCCGTCTGATCCCCATTTGTGGAGTCCAGTGCTGAACAGCGCTTGCCTGAAGTTGCCGAGGCGATGGAGATGGATCTCAATGCCTTGGGAAACTGCATTTAAGAGTGGGGCTAGCTATCTCTCTCTAATATGCAGATTTGCCAAAGCGTGATCCCGCCTACAAAGGGGTGGGATTCACATTGCAACGTCTCGTGAGGTCCCGTTAGATCTTGCGAGGCATTGTGAGCCGGTAGATCCCAGGAGTGGGGTTTCCCGGCTTCTATCGGTTTCGTCCCACAAATCCCGAAAGACGTGCTCGCTAGGTGATTGGACATTCGGAATTCTCCCTCAGTGTACCCGACCAGGCGCCGAAGTGTGGCGTCTAGGGGATTTTCACAGTAACTTCATTGCAGTGTTAATGTAAGCCTACTTAGAACATAGAACATAGAACAGTACAGCACTGAACAGGCCCTTCGGCCCTCGATGTTGTGCCGAGCATTGTCCGAAACCAAGATCAAGCTATCCCACTCCCTGTCATTGTGGCACTAATAAAGATTATGATTATCAGGTAAGAGTAGCACATGTATGCACCACTTTAAAAAAAAGTGCTTGCAGTAGTTTCTTCAAAGAAATCTTGAAAACTTACTTAGTTCATAAGCTTGGGTAAGCATATCTCGTTCATAAACAACATCCATTCTTTCGACTGTCTTATTATCTTCATCGTCGTCGTCTTCATCATCTACTTTTTTCCCGTATGGCTTTACCAATTTCAGGCACCGAACAATAATCTGAGTTCCTGCAATCAATAATGGTCACTTAAAACACAAAAATCCACCTGAAATTCCAATGCATTCCCGACATATTAAAAAAAACGGATTTGTAACCTGATTTTTGCAAAGCTCACCTCATACTTCTCGTACAAAGAGAACTTTCAAAACCTGATCGGAGTTCAAAGGATGTCCCCTACCGCAAGTATTTCACCCCTGTCTTTGAGAAAGGTTTCATTCTGGGTAGCACAAGAGGTCAAACCCCATGGTATCCCCAGTAAGGTGAGGTTGGAAGAACAAGATCAAGTGTAGATTGGAATTCAGCAAATCATCGCCAATTGAAGGCCGCAATTAAGAAACACCAAACTCCATTATGCTGTTGAATACTGGGCTTCGTGATTGCAACAATCCACCACTCAGGATTCAATCCTATTGTTTCACATGAAACGTTAATAAAAGGACTTTAACAGTATGGCCCAGTGAAGCATTATGAATCTAATTGCTGGGCAGCACGGTGGCGCAGTGGGTTAGCACTGCTGCCTCATGGCACCGAGGTCCCAGGTTCAATCCCGGCAATGGGTCACTGTCCGTGTGGAGTTTACACATTCTCCCCGTGTTTGCGTGGGTTTCGCCCCCACAACCCTAAGATGTGCAAGATAGGCGGATTGAACACGCTAAATGACCTCTTAATTGGAAAAAAATTAATTGGGTACTCCAAATTTTTTTTTTTTTAATGAATCTACTTGCTGAAATAGGGATAGTTGAGGCACTGTACAAGACATGGAGACAATCCCTAATAACCTAGCGTACAGACTTCAACAGTTACAGCTACAGGTTGGACACTGTAGCCTGAGAAGAGCAGCTGGTGAGTTATGTCTACACCCTGCAAAGACAGCACTCTCCGCATTTTGTGCTCTCCTTTTGGTGTCAGAACATGGATGGCGATCATTTTCACAGACCGTTAAGACTCAGTGTCATGGTTAGAAAGTTAAGGAGCACTTTTTAAAACCCAGGTTCATAAGCTGAAGTACAAATCCAGTCCATCGAGGGCACATGCCCTCAATGCGTTCCGGAGTCAAAGCAGGTAGGGCCCCAAGTCTCAGGCTGCACCGACTCTCACATTCGGGTGCAGTAAATTCAGATGTACAAGCGACAGTATAATTACAGCCCAACAATGTAAGGTTACCCAGCCCTTCGAAGATTTTACAGCCGACCTCTAGCTACCCAAAATCAATATCGGACTTGCGTTTTGGAAAGCACACTATAATTATGGGTGATAAATCAAATCTAGATTACCTTTTTTCGTCAAACATGGTCCTCTCTCAGGATTCAGGTCTTTGAGGGGCACAGTGATCACCTTGGCTATGCCAGCAGCCACCATGTACTGATAAAGTTTTTTGAAAGTTCTCTCACAAAGACCCTGAGCAAAGGAAAAATCAAACAACTGTGAAGTGAAGAAAAGGTCTCTCACCTACACAGTGACAATAGTCAATCCATTACAGAATGGCAGTCGAGAATAACAGTGACTTTTTCATTCCTTGGCTTTGCAAAATTGTGAATCCGAATTTCCTCATTGTGGTCAAACGCTTTGACGAGTTGTATAACTGGCAAAAGATTTACATTTAACCTTTTGGTCGGGTACAATGAAGGGTGAACAGGAGTCCCATATGCAAAAAGATCTTAAAATTACAAAACCGTGTGCAATTGTACTAAAGTTTGATATCATTCAGGGTTGGATACCTAATATACTTTTGCCGCTTGGTGCCTTATGTCAAATTCTTCTCCCAAAGAAGAGATAACACTGCAGTTAAATTCCAGAGATCTTCCATGTTTCTGATTCTTTCATTCAAACAAAATGCTAATTTCTAGGCTCTCCTACAACGCACCATTAATATTCTCACTTTGTGATGTGCGGTGGCGTGATATCAGTGGGACAGCAGATTGATTAAATATGAATTTCTGTGGCTGGTTTCACAAAGAATTTTCTTAATGCATGGTTTCTCCCACCCTCTGCTTTCATATGCGTTGAAGGCTTAGTACTTGAAAATTAAGTCAGGGCAATGTTCCTTATCACTAGCCAATGGAAACTGAATCAGGATTGGCAATAATTCCAAAACCAACATGGAACGGATGCTGGAGCCTGAAAGAAAAGCAGAAAATGCTAGAAATACTCGATAGTTGAAGCTGCATCTGTGGAGATAGAGAGGAACAGAGTTACAATTGCATGTCTTTGACCTTTCGTCGGACCTCATTCAGGATTCTGACAAAAGATGATTGCTCTCCAACATTAACTTGGCTTTCTCTCTCCACAGGTGCTGCCCGAGCTGCTATGTACTTTTAGCATTTTCTGTTTTTCTTCATTCGCAGTAATGTCCCCCACCAGCCCTCCAGAAACCACCCCCAGAGTGGGCGGCACGGTAGCACAGTAATTAGCACTATTGCTTCACAGCTGCTGGGTCCCAGGTTCGATTCCCGGCTTGGGTCACTGTCTGTGAGTAGTCTGCATGTTTTCCCTGTGCCGAAGTGGGTTTCCTCCGGGTGCTCCGGTTTCCTCCCACAAGTCCCGAAAGACGCGGTGTTAGGTGAATTGGACATTCTGAATTCTCCCTCTGTGTATCTGAACAGGCGCTGGAATGTGGCGACTGGGGACTTTTCACAATAACATCATCGCAGTATTAATGTAAGCCTACTTGGGGGGGGGGGGGGGGGGGGGGGGGGCTCTGGGACACTGTCGGTGTGTAGTTTGCACATTCTCCCAGTGTTCGCGTGGGGTTCGCCCCCCACGACCCAAACATGTGCAATGTAGGTGGATTGAACATGCTAAATTGCCCCTTAATTGGAAAAAAATAATTGGGTACTCTAAATTTAAAAAAAAAAATGTAAGCCAACTACTTGTGACAATAATAAAGATTATTATTACATAGCTGATGACGGCCACACTCAAAGAATGCCTAATTGAAGGCAATGTAGCTTCTTCTCAATGTTAGCTGATGCTTGGTACAAACAGCAGCTTCCACAGGCAAGCCAGTATGTCTGAGGAACCAACGCAGCATGCCAATGATGGCTCTTGGTAACACTGATGTTAGCATCAGAGGCAGTATAAACACTTCCCAGAGTCCTCCAATGTCAATAGAAACTATCTGAACAAAAAGCTACCAACCAAAAGTAAACTGCCCAGAAGCAAGATGATACATGATCAGGTCAGATAGCACCATAGTGCTTCACCCCATCTGTTTATGCCACGATTGTGCTCAGGGAACACTTACCAGCTCTTCTCTAAGAGTTAGCATCACTTCCAACTGCTTTGGCCTATTCACAAGGATATTGGAGATTTTTTCCATTAAAATGTCATATTTGCTTCTCCTGCATATTACAGATAGAAACGGGAAGCAGTGAAATAAGTAGTTAACAAATTCAAGTATATTGTATATGCATACACAGAACCAACACAGGTCACATAATACAGGAGGCACACTTAATGCAGTGGATGCTCCATATTACAGCGATTTAAACATAAAAACTAGATTTCTGCATTGCACTCATGAACATTTTTCAGAAGGCATGAAGGATTAACACTTTTGTGATCCTTGAGCAGTACAGGCTCAATCCTAAAAGAACACTTATGATAGTAGCACCTGACAGGTTAATTAAGTCAAGAGTCTCAACTTACAACCCCAGAGTTACAGGTTTCTCGGAAATATGGAATGAGACGACAGGAAATAAGTGTAGAGATATGCCACACGGCCCCTTGAGCCTGCTCCGCCTTTCAATAAAGATCATGGTTGATCCTCAACTCTACTTTTGAAGAAGAATAAACTATGATTATCTACACTTACACTCTGAGCTATCACTCTCTGCTTCTAGTCACAATACACACGAAGAGGCGGCAACTCAGATTGAGTCTGTCTTTATACCCCTTGTTACTGCTGCCATCTACATAGATGGTGATCACTTAGCTGTAATGACCATACATTAACCCTTTGTACATAAACAGCTAGGCAGATCACTCCACTCACCACCACAAAATGTCCTGGAGGGCAGCAGCCCTAAGCAGGGAAAAACAGCAAGAGCCTTCAAACAAATGAAAAATCCTCAATGAGGCAGAGTCTAAATTTTTTTTAAAAATCATTTTTCCCAATTAAGGGGCAATTTAGCATGGCCAATCCGCCTACCCTGCACATATTTGGGTTGTGGTGGTGAAACCCACGCAGACACAGGGAGAATGTGCAAACTCCACACGGACAGTGACCCAGGGTCGGGATCGAACCTGGGACCTCGGCGCCCTGAGGCAGCAGGGCTAACCACTGCGCCACCATGCTGCCCTGACAGAGTCTAAATTAAGAGCATAAAGTATGAAGTGGAAAAGCATGACAAAAAGTAGTGGCATTTGCCACCTCTCAGCTGGGCTGAGAGGTGGCAAATGGAGTTTAATGCAGAAAAGTGTGAGGTGATTCATTTTGGAAGGAGTAACAGGAATAGAGAGTTCTGGGCTAATGGTAAGATTCTTGGTAGTGTGGATGAGCAGAGAGATCTCAGTGTCCATGTACATAGATCCCTGGTTGCCACCCAGGTTGATAGGGTTATTAAGAAGGTGTACGGTGTGTTAGCTTTTAATGGTAGAGGGATTGAGTTTCGGAGCCATGAGGTCATGTTGCAGCTGTACAAAACTCTGGTGCAGCTGCATTTGGAATATTCAGTGCAGTTCTGGTCGACGCATTATAGGAAGGATGTGGAAGCATTGGAAAGGGTGGAGAGGAGATTTACCAGGATGTTGCCTGGTATGGAGGGAAGATCTAATGAGGAAAGGCTGAGGGACTTAAGGCTGTTTTCATTAGAGAGAAGAAGGTTAAGAGGTGACTTAATTGAGGCATACAAGATGATCAGAGGATTAGATAGGGTGGACAGTGAGAGAGATCCTTCTTCCTCAGATGGTGATGGCTAGCACGAGGAGATATAGCTTTAAATTGAGGGGAGATAGATATAGGACAGATGTCAGAGGTAGGTTCTTTACTCAGAGAGTAGTAAGGGCGTGGAATGCCCTGCCTGCAACAGTAGTGGACTCGCCAACATTAAGGGCATTTAAATGGTCATTGGATAAACATATGGATGATAAGGGAATAGTGTAGATGGGCTTTAGATTGGTTTCACAGGTCGGCGCAACATCGAGGGCCGAAGGGCCTGTACTGCGCTGTAATGTTCTATGTTCTAACACAGGAACTGGCCTTTCACGTTGCCTGGTGCAAGCTGGTATTTATGTTCCTTAAGCCTCCTCCCATCCCAATTCATCTGACACAGTCAGCATTACATTCAATTCCATTATCCTTCATGTGCTTATCTATCTCCCCCTTACATGCAACAATTCTACTCGCCTCAATTCCTCATTGTGGCAGCAATTTGAATCGTGCACAGAGAGCAAAATAAAGATTGGGAAAGAAAGATGTGAGAAGCAGAAAAAGTATCTGTTTTTAAAAATGATTCATCAACAGGAAAGAAATAGAGCAGCAAATCTTTGACTGTAACAATCACCAATGCGATTTGATCCAGGTCGTTTGCCACTGAGGCTGCCATTAACTTGTCAGACAGAATTAATGCTCTCAATGTACAGCATTGCTCGACGATGGGGTGCTGCAGAGATTGCAATGCTCAGTTACACAAATACCCCCACACTGCCCTGCGTCCAGGCTAGCAGAACTCATTGTTAGTCGGTTCAGCAAATGCAGATGGGATCTAGGAGCTGGTACAGATGCCAATTCTTTTGCCAACATTCAAAAATTTATGTTTATAAAAAAACAGTCTCCTTTGCACAGGCTCTTTCTATACGTGATTTGGATAAGTTCCTCATATACTCATGTTACACATCTTGCATTGGAACGATAAGTGTGACTTGGCTACCTATTTAATTTTTTGCACATTATTACAACATTCTTCTACAGCAATGAACATGGACAGAAATTTTCAAAATGAACTATTTTACCGGTCAACATGGAAGCGTTTGAGGAGGAGCAGGATAGAGTATTGCTGGTTGCCATTCGGCTGCCGGATAACATGGGACTGGAGAGTTATCAGGTTGTTTTGGTCAAGGACTCTTCGATGGTAATGCATTTTACGGGCATCAACTCTACCGGAGAAAAAATAAAATGTGTTAAAAAAATTAAAGGAACAGTACGAAATAGGTCCAATTTCTCCGAATTGTAATTTGTCCTTACTTGAAAGCTCCACTGTGTAGGTCTCTTTGTAGCTCTCCCTGCCATCTTGCTCTGCCCAGCCTCTCCAGTATACAATACGAATAGTCAGGCAGGCTTAACTCTGGATCACTGTCCAACCCAATCAGAGCTCGACGACGAACCATTTGATTGGCGACGATGACCAACTTCTCTCCCCACCTATAGCACAAGGCAGAATAATCTCGTGAACGCGAGCCTTGGGAATATATACAAAAGGCAAGGTATGAAGCACTGAGATATTTGTCTACCCTGCCATAAAAGTGCCACATCATATCCTACCTTTTAATTACATGTACAGACTACTTCCATTGGTGCTGACCTTCTGTGTAATATATCACACTTCAGCGCCTGAATGAGTGCACACTGTGAAAACACTTATGTAAGTACTACATTCTGTTCCCCCTCCAAAAAGTGTCGTCTCGGTTGTCCAGCTCAAGGGACTGTCCCCATTGGTTCCAACCTTCAATTTCAGATCATAGACAGACAATGGCTTCTTATCCCACTTCCATAAGGTCACCTCTGGAACCGCCACAGGATTCCTTGGCCTCCCCTTCTAAGTCTTTCCTTGGGGACAGCAAGGGACCAGTTCACACATATACGCTGACAACACAAGGCTCTATCTCTCCATGGGCTCTCCACCCCAGCACTGGTCCATCAAAGCTTCCAATTTAAAACTCTCCTCCTTGGTTTTTAAAATTTGCCCCTGCCCTCTCCGTCCCAATTTCCTGCAGCACTAAGTCATGAAAGCAATAGTGCTCAGGTGTCAAAAAATCGGCTTTAAACCCGACAGCCGGTTTCATTAGGTTAGGCTGTTGGACAATATAGCCGTCATAAGACACAATGTCAGCTCGAGTGCCAAATTTGTGCAAATTCAATGCGTCAAATCCCGCAGATTTAGACAATCTTTTATAACTCACCTTTGTACAGCTTCCTGTAAAGTGCAGCATGGTACATACTGCTGAGTTCTTATCTCTGCAGTTATGTCTTTTCGTTTGTGAAAATACTGACAGGAGCCCTGAATTCCATGTTTACTATCTGAAACGATGCAAACAGGATAGATATCATCTCTAGGTGTAGGGTCTCTCCGCGTCTCTTGAATTCCAGTCTCTGGATCAATTTCTTCATATCTTACCAAGAAAACATAAAAAGATAAAAATGCAGTTGAACATACAAGGGACTAGTCACAGCATTTGTACTAACAATTTAGAATGGGCATTCTTCATTAGTAGCTATTATATTTAAGTGCACGATTTTGATTTCACGAAGGGTTTGAATTACATAGAACATAGAAAATACAGCACAGAACAGGCCCTTCGGCCCACGATGTTGTGCCGAACCTTTGTCCTAGATTAATCATAGATTATCATTGAATTTACAGTGCAGAAGGAGGCCATTCGGCCCCTTGAGTCTGCACCAGCTCTTGGAAAGAGCACCCTACCCAAACTCAACACCTCCACCCACCAACAAGGGCAATTTGGACATTAAGGGCAATTTATCATTGGCCAATTCACCTAACCCGCACATCTTTGGACTGTGGGAGGAAACCGGAGCACCCGGAGGAAACCCACGCAGACACGGGGAGGACGTGCAGACTCCGCACAGACAATGACCCAAGCTGGAATCGAACCTGGGACCATGGATCTGTGAAGCAATTGTGCTATCCACAATGCTACCGTGCTGCCCTTAAGAACAAATAAATCTACACTATATCATTTTCCCGTAATCCATGTACCTATCCAACAGCTGCTTGAAGGTCCCTAATGTTTCCGACTCAACTACTTCCACAGGCAGTGCATTCCATGCCCCCACTACTCTCTGGGTAAAGAACCTACCTCTGATATCCCTCCTATATCTTCCACCTTTCACCTTAAATTTATGTCCCCTTGTAATGGTGTGTTCCACCTGGGGAAAAAGTCTCTGACTGTCTACTCTATCTATTCCCCTGATCATCTTATAAACCTCTATCAAGTCGCCCCTCATCCTTCTCCGCTCTAATGAGAAAAGGCCTAGCACCCTCAACCTTTCCTCGTAAGACCTACTCTCCATTCCAGGCAACATCCTGGTAAATCTTCTTTGCACCTTTTCCAGAGCTTCCACATCCTTCCTAAAATGAGGCGACCAGAACTGTACACAGTACTCCAAATGTGGCCTTACCAAAGTTTTGTACAGCTGCATCATCACCTCACAGCTCTTAAATTCAATCCCTCTGTTAATGAACACGAGCACACCATAGGCCTTCTTCACAGCTCTATCCACTTGAGTGGCAACTTTCAAAGATGTATGAACATAGACCCCAAGGTCTCTCTGCTCCTCCACAATGCCAAGAACTCTACCGTTAACCCTGTATTCCGCATTCATATTTGTCCTTCCAAAATGGACAACCTCACACTTTTCAGGGTTAAACTCCATCTGCCACTTCTCAGCCCAGCTCTGCATCCTATCTATGTCTCTTTGCAGCCGACAACAGCCCTCCTTACTATCCACAACTCCACCAATCTTCGTATCGTCTGCAAATTTACTGACCCACCCTTCAACTCCCTCATCCAAGTCATTAATGAAAATCACAAACAGCAGAGGACCCAGAACTGATCCCTGCGGTACACCACTGGTAACTGGGATCCAGGCTGAATATTTGCCATCCACCACCACTCTCTGACTTCTATCGGTTAGCCAGTTCGTTATCCAACTGGCCAAATTTCCCACTATCCCATGCCTCCTTACTTTGTGCAGAAGCCTACCATGGGGAACTTTATCAAATGCCTTACTAAAATCCATGTACACTACATCCACTGCTTTACCTTCATCCACATGCTTGGTCACCTCCTCAAAGAATTCAATAAGATTTGTAAGGCAAGACCTACCCCTCACAAATCCGTGCTGACTATCCCTAATCAAGCAGTGTCTTTCCAGATGCTCAGAAATCCTATCCTTCAGTACCCTTTCCATTACTTTGCCTACCACCGAAGTAAGACTAACTGGCCTGTAATTCCCAGGGTTATCCCTAGTTCCTTTTTTGAACAGGGGCACGACATTCGCCACTCTCCAATCCCCTGGTACCACCCCTGTTGACAGTGAGGACGAAAAGATAATTGCCAACGGCTCTGCAATTTCATCTCTTGCTTCCCATAGAATCCTTGGATATATCCCGTCAGGCCCGGGGGACTTGTCTATCCTCAAGTTTTTCAAAATGCCCAACACATCTTCCTTCCTAACAAGTATTTCCTCGAGCTTACCAATCTGTTTCACACTGTCCTCTCCAAAATATCGCCCCTCTCATTTGTAAATACAGAAGTACTCATTCAAGACCTCTCCTATCTCTTCAGACTCAATACACAATCTCCCGCTACCGTCCTTGATCGGACCTACCCTCGCTCTAGTCATTCTCATATTTCTCACATATGTGTAAAAGGCCTTGGGGTTTTCCTTGATCCTACCCGCCAAAGATTGTTCATGCCCTCTCTTAGCTCTCCTAATCCCTTTCTTCAGTTCCCTCCTGGCTATCTTGTATCCCTCCAATGCCCTGTCTGAACCTTGTTTCCTCAGCCTTACATAATTACTGGTAACAAATTTAATGCAGGAGATTAAAGTAGTTAAATCTGAGTCGTTTATGAAGTCATACAGCGCAGAAAAGGCCCTTTCGCTCACTGAGTCTGCACTGACAATAACCTCTAGTCTCATCCTAATCCCATTTTGCAGCACTTGCCCATATCCTTGAATGTGAGGGTGCTTCAAGTGCTTATTCAAGTGCTTTTTAAAGGTTGTGAGGTTTCCAGCCTCCACTACCTTCCCAGGCAGCGCATTCCAGATTCTCACCACCCTCGAGTGAAAATCTTATTTTCTCAAATCCCCTCCTGCCCCCACCCTAAAACTACGCCCCCTTGTGATTGGCCCCTCAACCAAGGGGAACAGCTGCTTCCTATTTACTCTCTCCAAACCCCCATAATCTTATAACCTCAATCATATCCCCCTCAGCCTTCTCTGCGCTAAAGAAAACAATCCAAGCCTATCCAGTCCCTCCTTATAGCTCAGATGCTCCATCCCAGGCAACATCCTGGTGAATCTCCTCTGTACTCCCTCCAGTGCAAACACCCCCTTCCTATAGTGAGGTGACCACAACTGCACACAGTACTCCAGCTGTGGCCTAACCAATGGTCAGTACAGCTCCAACACAACCTCCTTGTTCTTATATTCTATGCCACGACTGATATGGGTAAGTGCCCCACATGCCCTCTTAGCTACCCTACTCACCTGCTCTGGCACCTTCAGGGATCTGTGAACAAGTCCTGCCATTCGTTATGTACTGCCCTTGACCTGCTTCTTCTTTCAAAGTGCAACATCTCACACTTACCAGGGTTAAATACCACCTGCCAGTGCTCTGCCCATCTGGTTAACATTTGACCTTCATCTTTACTATCATTCCCCACCCCCCCCAACTCACCCGCCCTCCCCAGTGTTTGCCTGTCCTGTGTGTGTGGGTAGATGGTGGGACAGTTAAAAGAGGGCGTCAGGTATTCGCTCACTGTTAACTCGTTGTTTTACCGCATTTTCTGTATTTGTTCTTGTTATAAATAAGAGCTTGTCTAGTATAGCTGCAACACTGGCATCTACCTGCAAGATGGAAATTTGCCCAGGTCTGTCCTGTCCACAGAAAGCAGGAGAAATTCAATCCAACCAACATTAGCAAATTGATGGATGATGTCACATTCCTTGACAACATTCCAGGGCTAACACTGAAGACAGATGTTCCAGAACTAGCTGCATCCTTAGACAAGCAGTGCTCCGAAAGCTAGTGATTTGAAACAAACCTGTTGGATTTTAACCTGGTGTTGTAAGACTTCCTAGAAGGACAGCAAATACATGGGCATATCAACGCTGACAATTTGCCCTCAAAATTACACACAAGCTTGACTTGGAACTATGGGCTGGATTTTACAGCTTTTGGAAGTTTCAGGTGGCCTTTAGTAACCACTTACCAGGGAAACGGCCAATTAGCAGTGTGACAGGGGGAATTCCTTGCCCAATTTGCAACTAGTCCAAAGCGCCAGGCGGGATTAATAAGGGGATCAGAAATTGTGGGGAGAAGGCAGGAGAATGGGGATGAGAAACATATCAGCCCAGATTGAATGGCAGAGCAGACTCGACGGGCCGAATGGCCTAATTCTGCTGCTATGTTTTATGGGAAGGAGGTTATCCTGCAAACCAGAAGTCAGTCATAGCCACCAGTTTAAAAGGCTCCCTTGTCTTCACACTCGATCCTCATTGATTATATTTATTCCCTGTTTCTAGACTGTTACAATATAAAAACAGCCAACACTGCCACCTTTCCAAGCAGACTCTGCTGCTACACACAGCCATGGGTCTGTTTTCAGATCTTTCATCCAGATGGAGTCATCTCTTCATACAAACATAGAACAGGAGGACGCCCTGCTGCTGTATGTTGCGGACCCGGTGGGAGGAATGCCAGAGGTAATGAGGATCCTTAGGGAATTCGGGGACTTTTTGGGGTACAGGCTCAATATGGGGAAGAGCCAGCTGTTCGTAATTCAGCTAGGGGACCAGGAGAGGGGGATTGGCGAGCTCCCACTAAAAAGGGCGGAGAGGAGCTTCAGATATTTGGGGGTCCAGGTGGCCAGGAGCTGGGGGGCCCTGCATAGGCTTAACTTTACAAGGCTGGTGGAGCAAATGGAGGAGGAGTTCAAGAGGTGGGGCGCGTTGCCGCTGTCCCTGGCGGGTAGGGTGCAGTCAATCAAAATGACGGTGCTCCCAAGATTTTTATTCCTGTTCCAGAGCCTCCCCGTGTTTATCCCGAAGGCTTTTTTCAGGCGGGTTAACAGGAGTATAATGGAGTTTGTGTGGGCGCGAGGGACTCCGAGGGTGAGAAGGGTGTTCCTGGAGCGGAGTAGAGATAGGGGGGGCTGCCGCTGCCCAACCTCTGTGGGTACTACTGGGCCGCCAATGCGACAATGGTGCGCAAGTGGGTGATGGAGGGGGGAGGGGGCTGCATGGAAGAGGCTGGAGACGGAGTCCTGTGTGGGTACGAGTCTGGGGGCGCTGGCAACGGCGCTGCTGCCGCTCCCTCCAAGGAGGTATACCACGAGCCCGGTGGTGGTGGTGGTGGCGGCCCTCAAAATTTGGGGGCAGTGGAGGCGGCATAGGGGGGGAAGTTAGGGCCTTGGCGTGGACCCCATTACGGGGGAACCACCGGTTCGCCCCAGGAAGAACAGGTGGAGGGTTTTCGGGGTGGCACAGGGCAGGGATACGAAAGTTGGGGGACCTGTTTGTGGACGGGAAGTTCGCGAGCTTGGGTGAGCTGGAGGAGAAGTACGGGCTCCCCCCCGGGGAACACCTTCAGGTACTTACAGGTAAGGGCGTTTGCCAGGCGGCAGGTGGTGGAATTCCCACGGCTTCTGCCACAAACAGTACAGGACAGGGTGCTCTCGGGGGGGTGGGTGGGAGTGGGGAAGATCTCGGAAACTTACCAGGTGATGCAGGAGGAGGAGGAGGCCTCAGTGGTGGAGTTGAAAGGTAAGTGGGAGGAGTTGGGAGAAGAGATCGAAGAGGGGAAGTGGGCAGATGCCCTAGGGAGGGTGAACTCTTCCTCTTCATGCGCGAGGCTCAGCCTCATACAGTTTAAGGTGCTGCACAGGGCACACATGACCGGGACAAGGATGAGCAGGTTCTTTGGGGGTGAGGACAGGTGTGTTAGGTGCTCAGGGAGCCCAGCAAATCACACCCATATGTTCTGGGCATGCCCAGCGCTGGAGGAATTTTGGAAGGGCGTAGCGAGGACGGTGTCGAGGGTGGTAGGATCCAGGGTCAAACCAGGCTGGGGGCTCGCAATATTTGGGGTGGCAGAGGAGCCGGGAGTGCAGGAGGCGAAAGAGGCCGGAATTCTGGCCTTTGCGTCCCTGGTAGCCCGGCGAAGGATTCTCCTTCAGTGGAAAGATACGAGGCCCCCAAGCGTGGAATCCTGGATCAGCGATATGGCAGGGTTCATTAAATTGGAGAGGGTGAAATTCGCCTTGAGAGGGTCTGTACAAGGGTTCTTTAGGCAGTGGCAACCGCTCTTAGACTTTCTTTTTTTTAAAAATATATTTTATTCAAATTTTTCGGCCAAACAAAACCATACAAAGGTTTTTCCTTTTTACAACAATAAAACAATATAAATAAGTGACCGTTTTTTAACAAATAGATAAATAATATATAAACTAAATGGCAACTGTTATAGCAAAAATAATAACTCTCCCAAATAATAAAATCAAACAATCCAGTATACATAACCAAGTACAAATATCTATACAAAAACACCCGAGGACCCACCCGAGCACCACCCTCCACCCCCCCCCCCCCCCCCCGAGCACCACCCTCCACCCTCCACCCCCCCCCCCCCCCCCGGGTTGCTGCTGCTGCCTTCCCATTTCCTTTATCGTTCTGCGAGGTAGTTAATGAACGGTTGCCACTGCCTGGTGAACCCCTGAGCCGAACCCCTTAGTACAAACTTCATCCGTTCTAGTTTTATAAACCCTGCCATGTCGTTTATCCAGGTCTTCACGCCCGGGGGTTTGGCTTCCTTCCACATAAGCAATATCCTTCGCCGGGCTGCTAGGGACGCAAAGGCCAAAACATCAGCCTCTCTCGCCTCCTGCACTCCCGGCTCTTCTGCAACCCCAAATATAGCCAACCCCCAGCTTGGCTCGACACGGACCCCCACCACCTTCGAAAGCACATTCGCCACCCCCACCCAGAACCCCTGCAGTGCCGGGCATGACCAAAACATGTGGGTGTGGTTTGCTGGGCTCCTCGAGCATCTCCCACACCTATCCTCTACCCCGAAAAATTTACTGAGCCTTGCTCCGGTCATATGCGCCCTGTGCAAAACCTTGAATTGTATCAGGCTAAGCCTGGCGCACGAGGACGAAAAGTTTACCCTACGTAGGGCATCTGCCCACAGCCCCTCTTCAATCTCTTCCCCCAGCTCTTCTTCCCATTTTCCCTTCAGCTCATCCACCATGATCTCCCCCTCGTCTCTCATTTCCCTGTATATATCCGACACCCTACCATCCCCCACCCATGTCCCCGAGATCACTCTATCCTGAATCTCCTGCGTCGGGAGCTGCGGGAATTCCCTCACCTGTTGCCTCGCAAAAGCCCTCAGTTGCATGTACCGAAATGCATTCCCTTGGGGCAACCCATATTTTTCCGTCAGCGCTCCCAGACTCGCAAACGTCCCGTCTAAGAACAGATCCCTCAGTTGCACAATCCCAGCTCTCTGCCAAGCTCTAAATCCCCCATCTATTCTCCCCGGGACAAACCTATGATTATTTCTTATCGGGGACCGCACCGAGGCTCCCGTCATTCCCCTATGCCGTCTCCACTGCCCCCAAATTTTCAGTGTTGCCACCACCACTGGACTTGTGGTGTATTTCTTCGGGGAGAACGGAAATGGCGCCGTCGCCAGTGCTTGTAGGCTGGTTCCTTTGCAGGACGCCATCTCCAATCTCTTCCACGCCGCTCCCTCTCCTTCTCCCAGCCACTTACACACCATTGAGATATTGGCGGCCCAATAGTACTCACTTAAGCTCGGTAGTGCCAGTCCCCCCCTATCCCTGCTACACTGCAAAAACCCCCTCCTCACTCTCGGGGTCTTCCCAGCCCACACAAAACTCATAACACTTTTCTCGATTTTCTTGAAAAAA
The DNA here is from genome assembly GCF_047496885.1 of Scyliorhinus torazame. Lineage (NCBI taxonomy): Eukaryota > Metazoa > Chordata > Chondrichthyes > Carcharhiniformes > Scyliorhinidae > Scyliorhinus > Scyliorhinus torazame. Next base: position 172,644,378 of record NC_092723.1, on the reverse strand, counting down.
GCCTTCGTGACCATCACCGGGAGGCACTGAAACACAAAAAGGAATCTCGGGAGGACTACCATTTTGACCGCCTGCACCCTACCCACCAGTGACAGGGGCACCATGGCCCATCTCTTAAAATCCTCCTCCATCTGTTCCACCAATCATGTTAGATTAAGCCTATGTAAGGTTCCCCAACTCCTGGCTATCTGAATCCCTAAGTACCGGAAATCTCTTGCTACCTTCCTCAGCGGTAGATCATCTATTCCCCTGCTCTGCTCCCCCGAACGCACCACAAACAACTCACTCTTCCCCATATTCAATTTATACCCCGAGAATTCCCCAAACTCTGAGTGTCCGCATTATCTCTGGCATCCCCTCCACCGGGTCCGCAACATACAGCAATAAGTCATCTGCATACAATGATACCCGGTGTTCTTCCCCTCCCCTGAGTACTCCCCTCCACTTCCTGGAGCCCCTCAGTGCTATGGCCAGGGGCTCAATTGCTAATGCAAACAGTAACGGAGACAGGGGACACCCCTGCCTCGTCCCTCTATAAAGACGGAAGTAGTCAGACCTCTGCCTGTTCGTGGCCACACTTGCCACCGGGGCCCTATATAGCAGTTGTACCCATTCAATAAACCCTTCTCCAAAGCCAAATCTCCTCAACACTTCCCACAGATAATCCCACTCCACTCTGTCGAATGCTTTCTCGGCGTCCATCGCCACCACTATCTCCGCCTCCCCCTCTGGTGGGGGCATCATCATCACCCCTAGCAGCCTCCGTATGTTCGTGTTCAGCTGTCTCCCCTTAACGAACCCAGTTTGATCCTCGTGGACCACCCCCGGGACACAATCCTCTATCCTCGTCGCCATCACCTTGGCCAGGAGCTTAGCATCTACATTCAAAAGGGAAATGGGCCTGTCGGACCCACACTGCAGCGGGTCTTTTTCCTTCTTCAAAAGTAGCGATATCGTCGCCTCCGACATAGTCGGGGGCAACTTCCCCCCTTTCCCTGGCCTCATTAAAGGTTCTCGTCAAGAGCGGGGCCAGTAGGTCCATATATTTCCTATAAAATTCCACCGGGAACCCATCCGGTCCCGGGGCCTTCCCCGCCTGCATGCTCCCAATCCCCTTTACCACCTCCTCCATCTCAATCTGTGCTCCCAGCCCCGCCCTCTCCTGCTCCTCCACCTTCGGGAATTCCAGCTGATCGAGGAAACACATAATTCCCTCCTTCCCTTCCAGGGGCTGAGCCTTATATAACCTCTCATAGAATGCCTTGAACACCCCGTTTACTCTCTCCGCTCCCCGTTCCATCTCTCCCTCCTCGTCTCTCACCCCACCTATCTCCCTCGCCGCTCCCCTCTTCCTCAATTGGTGGACCAGTAGCCGACTCGCCTTCTCTCCATACTCATACTGTACACCCTGTGCCCTCCTCCAGTGTGCCTCTGCCTTACCCGTGGTCAGCAGGTCAAATTCCACATGTAACCTTTGTCTTTCCCTGTACAGTCCCTCCTCCGGTGCCTCTGCATATTGCCTGTCCACCCTCAGAAGTTCTCTCAACAATCGCTCCCTTTCTTTACCCTCTTGCTTCCCTTTATGTGCCCTTATGGATATCAGTTCCCCTCTGACCACTGCCTTCAATGCCTCCCAGACCACTCCCACCTGAACCTCTCCGTTGTCATTAAGCTCCAAGTACCTTTCGATACACTCCCTCACCCTTAGACATACCCCCCTCATCCGCCAATAAGCCCATATCCATTCTCCAGATTGGGTGCTGTTCTTTTTCCTCTCCTACCTCCAGATCTACCCAATGTGGAGCGTGGTCCGAAATGGCTATGGCCGTATACTCCGTCCCTGTCACCTTCGGAATCAGTGCCCTTCCCAAGACAAAAAAGTCTATCCGTGAATATACCTTGTGAACATGGGAGAAAAATATGAGAACTCCTTACTCCTCGGCCTAATAAATCTCCAGGGGTCTCCTCCTCCCATCTGTTCCATGAAGTCCTTGAGCACCCTGGCCGCTGCCGGCCTCCTCCCGGTCCTGGACCTCAACCGGTCCAGCCCTGGATCAAGCACCGTATTGAAGTCCCCCCCCATTACCAACTTTCCCGCCTCCAGGTCCGGGATACGCCCCAACATACGCCTCATAAAGTTTGCATCATCCCAGTTCAGGGCGTATACATTCACCAGAACCACCGCCTCCCCTTGCAATCTGCCACTCACCATCACCATCACCCCCACTATCCGCCACTATGGTCTTTGCCTCAAACAGTACCAGTTTCCCCACTAGGATAGCCACCCCCTTATTCTTCGCATCTAAACCCGAATGAAACACCTGCCCCACCCATCCTTTACGTAGTCTGACCTGGTCTATTAGTTTCAAGTGCGTCTCCTGCAACATAACCACATCTGCCTTTAATTTCTTTAGGTGTGCGAGTACCCGTGCCCTTTTATTCAGCCCGTTCAGCCCTCTCACGTTCCCAGTGATCAGCCGGGTTGGGGGGCTCTTTACCTACCCCCCCTTGTCGACTAGCCATCCCCTCTTTTAACCCAGCTCCTCACCCGGTTCCCACGTACCTGTATATCCCACCGACGGTGCCCCCAACGTCTCGACCACCCCGTCCCATAACAGCTCCCCCTTCTCCTTGGCAGCAGCAACCCAGTTAACTCCACCCCCCCCCCCCCCCCCCCCCAATCACCCTCCGCTAGATCCCCCTCTAGCGTAGTTGCACCTCCCATGTTGTTCCAGAAGTCAGCGAACTCTGGCTGACCTCGGCTACCCCCTTTGCCCTCGGCCCCTCACTGTGCGAGGCCCCCTCCTTCCTGCGTCCCTGTTCCAGCCATAATTTTCATAACGGGCTCTTAGACTTTCTGGCAGAACGATAGACATTGGTCAATGGCAGCAGCAGCTCGGGGGGGTGGGGGGGGGGGGGGGGGGGGGGGGGGGGAGTTTACTTTATTTTTGTTTATGTTATTTACACTGGAAGGGTCTGAGGGAGTGTATACACCTGTTGTCTTAAGTCGGGGTGTTAATGTTATTTTATTATTTAGGTACGGGGGGGGGTTTGGGCGTTGCTTTTTTAGATTGTGTTTTGTACTTAACCCCGTTGGGTTCTTTTTTCTTTCTCATTTTGTTATTGATATTTTATGAAAACCTTTAATAAAAAATTTTTTTTTTTTTAAAACATAGAACAGGAGTAGGCTATTTGGCAACTTGAGCCTGCGCCACCATTTAACCAGGCCATGGTTGAACTGACAGGAAACTCAAATCTGCATCCCACTGATCCCATTGACGCATCTCCAAACCGTCCCCTTTCCCAGAACCCGGGCAGACCCAGATTTCCTCCCTTCCCTCCCAGCCCTAGTAGTCGCCAGAGACGTGGGAGCCCCCAATACCATCCCCCCTCTCCCTACCAGAGCCCTGCAGCCCCCCAGCCCAGGCACCCCCCCCCTCCCCTCCCCAGCCCCCCCTGATGCCCCCTCCCTAGCCCCTTCCCCACCGTTAGACCCCTTCCCTACACCCCGCCCCCCTCCCCAAACCCCCCATCCCCTCCCCAACCTCTTCCCCACCCATTAGTCCCCTCCCCAACCCCTTCCCCACCAGTTAGCCCCCTCCCCAGCGCCCCTGCCCCCTCCCCTCAGCCCCTTCCCCACCCGTTAGCCCCCTCCCCAGGCCCCCCTTGCCTCCTCCCCAGCCCCCCCCCCAGCCGCCCCCCTGCCTCCTCCCCAGCCGCCCCCCCCCTGCCTCCTCCCCAGCCTCCTCCCCAGCCCCCCCCTTGCCTCCTCCCCAGCCCCCCCCCTTGCCTCCTCCCCAGCCCCCCCCCCTTGCCTCCTCCCCAGCCCCCCCCCCTTGCCTCCTCCACAGCCCCCCCCCCCTTGGCCTCCTCCCCAGCCCCCCCCCCCTTGGCCTCCTCCCCAGCCCCCCCCCCCTGGCCTCCTCCCCAGCCCCCCCGCCCACCCCCCCCTTGGCCTCCTCCCCAGCCCCCCCCCCCCCCCCCCCCCTTGGCCTCCTCCCCAGCCCCCCCCCCCCCCCCTTGCCTCCTCCACCCCCTCCCCAGCCACTTCCCCACTCCTGGCAACCCCCTTCCCACCCCTGGCAGCCCCCTCCCCAGCCACATCCCCACCCCTGGCAGCCCCCTCCCCAGCCACATCCCCACCCCTGGCAGCCCCCTCCCCAGCCCCTTCCCCACCCCTGGCAGCCCCCTCCCCAGCCCCTTCCCCACCCCTGCCAGCCCCCTTCCCCACCCCTCGCAGCCCCCTTCCCCAGCCCCTTCCCTTCTCCTGGCAACCCCCTCCCCAGCCATTTCCCACCCCTGGCAGTGCCCCTCCCCACCCCTGGCAGTGCCCCTCCCCACCCCTGGCAGTGCCCCTCCCCACCCCTGGCAGTGCCCCTCCCCACCTGGCAGTGCCCTTCCACCAGCCCCTTCCCCACCCGTGCCAGCCCCTTCCCCACCCGTGGCAGCCCCCTTCCCCACCCCTCGCAGCCCCCTTCCCCACCCCTGGCAGCGCCCTTCCCCAGCCCCTTCCCTTCTCCTGGCAACCCCTACCCAGCCACTTCCCCACCCTGGCAACCCCCTCCCCAGCCACTTTCCCACCCCCTGGCAGCCCCCTCCCCAGCCCCTTCCCCACCCCTGGCAACCCCCTCCCCAGCCACATCCCCACCCCTGGCAACCCCCTCCCCAGCCCCTTCCCCACCCCTGGCAGCCCCTTCCCCACCCCTGGCAGCCCCCTCCCCAGCCACTTCCCCACCCCTGGCAGCCCCCTCCCCAGCCACTTCCCCACCCCTGGCAACCCCCTCCCCAGCCACATCCTCACCCCTGGCAGCCCCCTCCCCAGCCACATCCTCACCCCTGGCAGCCCCCTCCCCAGCCCCTTCCCCACCCCTGCCAGCCCCCTTCCCCACCCCCTCGCAGCCCCCTTCCTCACCCCTGGCAGCGCCCTTCCCCAGCCCCTTCCCTTCTCCTGGCAACGCCCTCCCCAGCCATTTTCCCACCCCTGGCAGCCCCTTCCACACCTGGCAGCGCCCCTCCCCAGCCACTTCCCCACCTCTGGCAGCCCCCTCCCCCCTGCCAGACTGTGGCTCCTTTCTCTGGGTGAGTCTTGTAGCCACAGCCCGGGGCTGAGGGAAGGCGGTTCAGCTGCAGGCCGGGCCTGGGCCCTGCAGCCTGGGCCTCGCTGCTGAATTCAGCCACTCACTCACCGGTCATGGAAAACCAGGAAAGGCCTGTCCCGGGGCAGCTGGAAGAAGCGGAGCTGCGGGCAGGCGGCCAGCGCCTCCCACACGAACTGCTTGGTGGCGGCGTCGAGCAGCAGCGGGCAGGGGGGGAGGCAGTTGTCCAGGCGGAACCACAGGGTGGAGAAGGTGATGCCGTCCAGCCCCTCCAGAGCCACTTCATCCAGCAGCCAGTCCAGCGCCGCCATCACCGCCACCCAGAGCCGGCGGCGGCTCAGCAAAGACACGCGTTTGTGCTGCAGAGCGGCTCAAAACCCCGGCCCGGCACCCGTATACACACTCACTCATATACACACACCCGTATACACACTCACTCATATACACACACCCGTATACACACTCACTCATATACACACACCCGTATACACACTCACTCATATACACACACCCGTATACACACTCACTCATATACACACACCCGTATACACACTCACTCATACACACACACCCGTATACACACTCACTCATACACACACACCCGTATACACACTCACTCATACACACACACCCGTATACACACTCACTCATATACACACACCCGTATACACACTCACTCGTATACACACACCCGTATACACACTCACTCGTATACACACACCCGTATACACACTCACTCGTATACACACACCCGTATACACACTCACTCGTATACACACACCCGTATACACACTCACTCGTATACACACACCCGTATACACACTCACTCGTATACACACACCCGTATACACACTCACTCGTATACACACACCCGTATACACACTCACTCGTATACACACACCCGTATACACACTCACTCATATACACACACCCGTATACACACTCACTCATATACACACACCGTATACACACTCACTCATATACACACACCCGTATACACACTCACTCATATACACACACCCGTATACGCACTCACTCATATACACACACCCGTATACGCACTCACTCATATACACACACCCGTATACGCACTCACTCATATACACACACCCGTATACGCACTCACTCATATACACACACCCGTATACGCACTCACTCATATACACACACCCGTATACGCACTCACTCATATACACACACACCCGTATACACATAGAACATATAGAACAATACAGCACAGTACAGGCCCTTCGGCCCACGATGTTGCACCGAAACAAAAGCCATCTAACCTACACTATAATACTCACTCATATACACACACCCGTATACACACTCACTCATATACACACACCCGTATACACACTCACTCATATACACACACCCGTATACACACTCACTCATATACACACACCCGTATACACACTCACTCATATACACACACCCGTATACACGCTCACTCATATACACACACCCGTATACACGCTCACTCATATATACACACACCCGTATACACGCTCACTCATATATACACACACCGGTAAACATACACACCCGTATACACACACCCGTACACACTCAGTCATATACACACACCCATATACACACACACCGGTATACACACACACACGTACATACTCACTCATATACACACACCCATATACACACACACCGATATACACACACACCCGTATACACACTCACTCATATACACACTCACTCATACACACACACACCGGTATACACACACACTCACTCATACACACACACACCGGTATACATTCACTCATATACACACACCCGTATACACACACACCCATATACACACACACCCATATACACACTCACTCATACACACACACACCGGTATACACACACACTCACTCATACACACACACCGGTATACACTCACTCATATACACACACCCGTATACACACACACCCATATACACACACCCGTACACACTCACTCATATATACACACCGGTATACGCACGCACCCGTATACACACACACCCATATACACTTACTCATATGCACACACCCATATATAGACACACCGGTATACACACTCACTCATATACACACACCCGTATACACAGTCACTCATATACACACACCCATATACACACTCGCTCGTATACACACACCCGTATACACACTCGCTCATATACACACACCCGTATACACACACCCGTATACACACTCACTCATATACACACACCCATATACACACTCACTCATATACACACACGGGTATACACACTCACTCATATACACACACCGGTATACACACTCACTCATATACACACACCGGTATATACACTCACTCACATACACACACTGGTATACACACTTACTCATACACGCTCACTCATATACACACACCGGTATACACACTCACTCATATACACACACCGGTATACACACTCACTCATATACACACACCCGTATACACACTCACTCATGTACACACACTGGTACACACACTCATATACACACACCCGTTTACACGCTCACTCATATACACACCCGTATACACACTCACTCATATACACACATCGGTAGACACACACTCATATATACACACCCGTATACACACTCACTCATTTACACAGATACACACACCCGTATGCTCACTCATATAAACACACCCGTATACACACTCACTCATATACACACACCTGTATACACGCTCACTCAAATACACACACGTGTATACACACTCACTCATATACACACACACATATACACACACCCATATACATACTCACTCATATACACACACCCGTATACACACACCCACACCCATATCACACACCCATATACACGCACACACACCCGTATACACATTCACTCACTCATGTACACACACCGGTATACACACACACTCGTTTACACACACACCCGTATACACACATATTACGCACTCACCTTTATACGCACACCCGTATACACACTCACTCATATACACACACCCGTATACACACTCACTCATATACACACACCAGTATACGCACTCACTCATATACCACACTCATACATACACACATTGATATACATACTCATACATATACCCACACACATTGATATGCACACTCACACATATCCCACACACTCATATACACAATTACATACCCACACACACACTCATATACACAATTATATACCCACACACTCTTATATCAAACACAGACATATACCCACACGCTTATATAGCCACACTTTAAAAACATTTTTTTTAGAGTACCCAATTATTTTTCTTTTCCAATTAAGGGGCAATTTAGCGTGGTCAATACACCTAACCTGCACATCTTTAGCTGTGAGGGTGAAACCCCACACAGACACGGGGAGAATGTGCAAACTCCACACGGACAGTGACCAAGGGCCGGGATTCAGACCTAGGTCCTCAGCGCCACAGTCCCCAGTGCTAACCACTTAGCACAGTGTGTGCCCCTACACCACACACTTATACCCACACATCATATACACACACATGTACACATACACTCATATACCCACATACTCATATACCCACACAGGCACTCCTGTACCCCCCACACACACACATACTCATATACCCACACACACTCAAAGACACAATTATATATCCACACACTCATATCCACATACTCATATACACATTCATAAATCCACACACACACATAAGCAATTATACACACACACTCATATTCACAATTATATACCCACACACTCATATACATACACACACCCGTATACACACTCACTCATATACACACACACATATACACACTCATATACCCACACACTCATATACACAGTTATATACCCATACACATATATACACACTCGTACACCCACACACATATACACAGTTATATACCCACACATTCATATACAGTTATATACCCACCCACTCATGCAGTTATATACCTACACTTATTTACGCACCTATACACACACACACTCATATACATACACACTTTTGTACACACTCATAACAAAGTATTCACATACACCTATACTCATATACATAGACATTCATATACACAGTTTATAGCCACACACTCATTTACACAATTATATACCCACAGACTCATATGCACAATTATATACTCACACACACATCCACAAATATATACCCACACACTCATATACACAATTATATACCAACACACTCAGAAACACAATTATATACTCACACACTCATGTACAAATTGTATACTCACACATTCATATACACAATTATATACCCATACACACAATTATATATCCACACTCATGTACACAATTATTTACACATACTCTCATATACACAATCCTATACACACATACATACACACTCACTCATGCACACAATTATGTACACCCAGTCAGATACACAAACATTCACACATATTCATACATATACACACTCACTCAAATACATATTCATGTATATACACACACATTAAAACATTTACACACAGTTACTCATACACATGCTCATATACACACTCACTCATATACGCAATTATATACCCATGTACTTACATACCCTCACTCATAACACACACCCACATACTTGTAAACACACAGTCTTATACACAATTATATACGCACACAATCAGACACACACATTCCCACATATACAGTCATATATACCCACTCACATACATGCACACGCAAATATATGTACACTCTGGATGCTCCGGTTTCCTCCCACAGTCCAAAGATGTGCGGGTTAGGTGGATTGGCCGATAAATTGCTCTTTGTGTCCAAAAAGGTTGGGTGGGGTTACTGGGTTTACGGGGATAGGGTGGAGGTGTGGGCTTGGGTAGGGTGCTCTTTCCAAGGGCCGGTGCAGACTCGATGGGCTGAATGACCTCCTTCTGCACTGTAAATTCCATGATTCTGTGACCTCTGCGCCTTGAGTGGTGGTGCCCAAGGCTTGGCTCAGTCTCTGATGACCATGGCTGAGGGCCTCGATATCATGTCCCAGTTGATGAGGGACATGTCCCAGACACAGGTGGACATTGCCGAGGCCCTGCAGAGCACGGCCCAGCCGCTGAGAACCAGCTCCAGGTGACTCCAAGGCTTCTGGAGTTCACTCCAGCTGCCCCCCTCCGTCCCAGGGAGTTACCCAGTGCCCTACGGGCACCTTCAGGAGGAAGAAATGCTGGAGCCCAACCTGGAACCTTCCACCAAGGATATTACAGTGGTCTCCAGTTCCTCTGAATCCCCCCCCCCCCTCTTGACTCCGGCACATCTGGAGGTCATGCGGATAGAACAGGGTGGCACTGCGCTGCCTGTGATACCGATAAGTCAGCAAGGTCCCTCTGGCCACAGGCCCTCCAGAGGACATCCGGCAAGGCCCACAGGGCACAGAAAGCAGGAGGCAGCCTCCACCACTGATGTGCATCCTGGGGACACACCTAGATGTAGCAGTAGGCCACGGAAGATCAGGAAGAGTGAGGAGCACTGGTGAGGTCACTGTCCTTAGCCGGGGGGAATGGAAATCTGTCACAATGAAATGTTCACCATTAAAATATGTCACTATTATTTTAGTCTTCACAGCAAGCAAGACTTCACATCACCCCCCCCCCCGCCCCTGCCACCAACACCCTCCCCCCCCCCCCCCCCCCCCCCCCCCCCCCCCCCCCCAGTCCAAGATCAAAAGCCCCCGATGCACAGACTCCATCCTGAGGATGGGTGTGAGCGTGCTGTCAGCAGAAAGACAGGAGTCAGACTCCATCAGTGCTTTAAGAGCTTGAGAATCTGGAGATGATGAAGGCCTCCCTGGTCCTCCTGGCATGTCGGACCCTTGCCCCGGCCTGTCCTCCATCCTTCGGCTCCTCCTCGACCTCGTCCTCCAGCCCCTCGTGGTCCTCCTCCTCAGATGAGGCAGGATATCCCTCCGCCCCCTCCTCCTCCTCCTCCAGCGTGTCACCCCATTGCCTCACCAGATTGTGGAGGGCACAGAGCGACCACCACAAAGCAGGAGACCCTCTGGGGGTGTACTGTAGAGCCCCGCCAGAGTGGCCCAGGCATCGGAAACCGTATTTTGAGAGCAGCCCGGGATGCACCGCTCGATGACAGCACGGGCGACAACGTGGGCCTCATTATAACGGGTACTCTGCCTCGGTCTCAGGCCCCCGCACCGGCATCATCAGCCATGTCCTAAGCAGGCATCCCTTGTCTCCCCACAAGCCAACACATTATTCTGGAGTGGTCCTAAAAGACACTGATAATCTCTTGAGTGCCCCAGGATGTAGCTGTCATGCATGCTCCCAGGGTAGCGGGCACACACGTGTATGATACGGAGATGGCGGCCGCACACAATCTGAACATTCAGGGAGTGGAACCCCCTCCTGTTAAAATAGGGCACATGTGTGCTCAAGGCGACATGCGTGCCATCGATCGCCCCCTGGACCTGGGCATCCCGGGGATGGCGGAGAATCTTGCTGGGCCTGATACAGTTGGTATAGTCGGCTGCCGGGCATCCATCACCTCCCGAATGCAACTGTGGGCTGAAGATTGCGATATGCCACACTGAATCCCACTCGAGCTCTGGAATGACCCGGTGGCATAGAGGTTGAGGGCTGCAGTGACCTTCACGGCCACCGGGAGCAGGTATCCTCCTCCACGGGGGTGCCACGTCCGTGAGGATGTGGCATAGCTGTACCCACTGTCTCTCTTTGTTGAGACGCAGTCATCTGCGGCATGTGCTGTCCGTCAGCCCCTGGAAGGACCAACGGTTCCTGTAGAGTCATAGAGCCCTGCAGCCACAGTTTCTATCACTAAGCTAGTCCCACTTGCCCGCATTTGGCCCATATTCCCCTATACCCACATTGCCTATGTAACTGACTAACTGTTTTATAGCAAATTACATCCTGGCACGTCGCTGTCCTCCCCTTCTGGTCCCCCTCCTCAGCCTGATGGGTGGCTGGGTCCTTCAGGGTGTGCGGCAGCCCCCTGCACATGTGGAGCCACGTCCAGCCTGCGTTGGCCTTGCCACAAGCACAGCGAAGGCAGCCCCGGTGGGATCCACACCAGCAAACATATTTCTACCTGGAAGGAATTGGAGAAGGAGAGAGAGAGAGACCCACCAATCAGTTTGGGCTTCCATCCCGGACCCTCAAATCCCCCGGCCTCCCATCCTGACCATGACTGTCCCGACTTCTCCCAATGTGTCATCCAGCGAGCCGGTTGTGCTGGAAAAACCTCGCTCTGTACACTCACCCCCGGCCAGATCTGGAGTCCCTGTCCCCAGACCTCTGCCAGTAACATTAGGGAGCTTGTGCTCAGCTGCTCACCCAGACACTTACCCTTTGGCCACAGGAGGGTCCTCCGTGGTGATGCTCCTAGAGTACAGGCACACTGTTCAGGCATCAAAGGTTGCAAGGCATCCAGTCCACCATCATCCTTTCAGACATGGCACCTGTTCATTCGCAGAGGCACTTGAGGTTCAGGAGTGTGACGTACTCTCACAACTAACAAGGCAAATCCTCCTTTGAAATAGCCTTCAGCTGTGAAGCTAGAGGCTGCTCACAGTCAAAGGGAGTGAAATAACTTTTAGGAGAGAAACTCAGCAGGGCTTTGTCCTGGGAGAGTTGGTAGAACAGACAGGTTGCAGCTGCAGTTGCCCCTGTTATGGGTCTGGATGGCTTGGAGGCTTCACAGATGCAAAGTTCCTCCCCCATGCCCAGGGGCGACCCCAACCTGGGCCCCTCTAGACCCCTAAACAACCCCAACACCTCGCGATTCACGCAGTGTGCCCGGATCGGCACTAGGTGCAATGCAGTGGGAAAATAGCGCCCCATCTCTGTAATCAACTATCTACTAAAAAATGAATACCCTTATATAGCCCAAAGATTGTAGTTAAGGGTTGACGGTCAGTCAAAAGTGTAAAATGATGTCCAAAAGTGTAAAATGATGTCTTCCCGACCCGGACAGGCCCCGCCCAGCACCCCGACTCGGAGAGGCCCCCGCCCAGCGACCCGACCCAGAGAGGCCCTGCCCAGCACCCTGACTCGGAGAGGCCCCCGCCCAGCACCCTGACTCAGAGAAGCCCCACCCAGCACCCCTGACCCGGAGAGGCCCCACCCCAGCGACCCGACCCAGAGAGGCCCTGCCCAGCACCCTGACCCAGAGAGGCCCTGCCCAGCACCCTGACTCGGAGAGGCCCCGCCCAGCAACCCGACTCAGAGAAGCCCCACCCAGCACCCTGACCCAGAGAGGCCCCACCCCAGCGACCCGACCCAGAGAGGCCCCGCCCAGCACCTCGACCCAGAGAGGCCCCACCCAGAGACCCGACCCAGAGAGGCCCCCACCCAGCACCCTGACCCAGAGAGGCCCTGCCCAGCACCCTGACTCGGAGAGGCCCCGCCCAGCACCTCGACCCAGAGAGGCCCCCGCCCAGCACCCTGACCCGGAGAGGCCCCACCCAGCGACCCGACTCAGAGAGGCCCCTGCCCAGCACCCTGACTCGGCGAGGCCCCGCCCAGCACCCTGACCCAGAGAGGCCCCACCCAGCACCCTGACCCAGAGAGGCCCCCGCCCAGCACCTCGACCCAGAGAGGCCCCACCCAGAGACCCGACCCAGAGAGGCCCCACCCAGCACCCTGACCCGGAGAGGGCCCCCACCCAGCGACCCGACCCAGAGAGGCCCCGCCCAGCACCCCAACCCGGAGTGGCCCCACCAGCACCCTGACCCAGAGAGGCCCCGCCCAGCGACCCGACCCAGAGAGGCCACGTCCAGCACCTCGAGCCAGAGAGGCCCCACCCAGCGACCCGACACAGAGAGGCCCCACCCAGCGACCCGACACAGAGAGGCCCGTCCAGCACCCCAACCAGGACAGGCCCCACCCAGCACCCTGACCCAGAGAGGCCCCGCCCAGCACCCTGACCCGGACAGGCCCCGCCCAGCGACCCGACCCAGAGAGGCCACGTCCAGCACCCGGAGCCAGACAGGCCCCGCCCAGCACCCAAACCCGGAGTGGCCCAGCACCCCGACCCGGACAGAGTTCTGCCCAGCACCCCAACCTGGAGTGGCCCCGCCCAGCACCCCGACAGGCCCCTCCAGCACCCCGACTCAGACAGGCCCCGTCCAGCACCCTGACCCAGACAGGCCTCGCCCAGCACCCCGAACCGGACAGGCCCCGCACAGCACCCTGACCCAGACAGGCCCCACCCAGCACCCTGACCCAGACAGGCCCCACCCAGCACCCCAACCCGGAGAGTTCTGCCCAGCACCCCAACCTGGAGTGGCCCAGCACCCCGACCCGGACAGGCCCCGCCCAGCACCCTGACTTAACGGCAGATGGAGGAAAGGAGGAGAATCCACCTGCAGGCCCGACCAGGCTTACCCCAAGGCTCAATTCAGGAGCATCCGACCAGACCACCAACGCTGGAACCCAACATGGGACCTGCCCAACCTGACCCTGCCTGCGATCCAAACCCGGACTAAAGATCCCCAAAATGGTGGAGACACCACGCGAGGACCCAAATGCGCTGAAAGTTAGACCTGTCCCTCACAGAACCCTGGGGCCCAACCAGACCACAAATATCCCCCCCCCCCCACCGGCGACACCGAAATCGCAACTAGCACCCGGGACTCCTCCAGACGCGACGCTGCAATCGAAACCAGCGCCCTGGACCCCCACCAGATGCAATCACACACCTTCCACAAGGTCAGCCATCTCCCTTTGGATCCCAGGTCCATCCAGAAGCAGCCACCGACGGAGGAAGCGAGGGAAAAGCGGCGGTCTGCAGGTGAGACTTCTCTCCCCAGCATACTCCTGGCAAACATCCAAGCGATTGAAAACAAGCTGGACAAGCTTAACGCCAGACTTACCATTCAGAGGGAGTAAGAGACTGCTGTGTGCTCTGGTTTCACGGAGACATGGCTCACCCCTGCCTCACCGGACTGTACCATACAACCTGACGGCTTCTCATACACCGGATGGACCGCCTGGCCTTATTGTGCAAAGCAAAGCGTGGAGGGTTACCTCCTCATTAACTCCTACTGGTGCGCAGACGTGGCGACCCTGGTGAACTACTGCTCCCCGGACTTGGAATACCTGACTGTGAAGTGGCTACCCGTACTACCTTCCACAGGTGTTCACTTTTGCCATCAGCTGGGAGCATGCAGCCTTCCAGCCCACAAACAAACTAGGTCCTCTCTTACCTGGACTATCGGTTCCCGAGAGGTAGGTTGCAGAGTCGGCAGCCTCCGAGGTTCCCGCTCCCGCAGCCCATTTACAGAGCCACGGATGCAGTCTCCACAGCTTCTCCCCACTACAATCAGTAAGTACGCCCAAACTTTATTTTGTTCTTAAAGATATGCTCGTTACTCACAGTTGTGTCCCGAGTTATTTTTCGAAACGCTCTTTGCACCAGCCGCGGTCGTGATCGATCAGTTTACTCATCAACGTCTTTCCGAGATCTGAACAGTTTTTGAAAAATTTAGGTCTGCCTTTTTTTCCACTTGCCACAATCTCATTGATGGTTGTTTCCAGTCCGAATTCTCATCAAAGATTCTCTCTGGCTCGAACTTCGCCGATGGTTATTATGGCCCGTATCCTTATCGCCAATTTTCTCTGCTGTAATATTTATGTTGTTAGCCAGAAAGAGAAGATGAAGTAGAGGTGTCATGGAATCATAGAATTTACAGTGTAGAAGGAGGCCATTCGGCCCATCGAGTCTGCACCGGCCCTTGGAAAGAGCACCCTACCTAAGCCCACATCTCCAACCCCCCCCAACCCAGTAACTCCACCTAACCGTTTTGGACACGAAGTGCAATTTAGCATGGCCAATCCACCTAACCTGCACATCTTTGGACTGTGGGAGGAAACCGGAGCACCCGGAGGAAACCCACGCAGACATGGGGAGAAAGTGCAGACTCCACACAGACAGTGACCCAAGCCGGGAATCGAACCTGGGACCGTGGAGCTGTGAAGCAACTGTGCTAACCGCTGATCTATCGTGCCACCCTTAAGTTCGTAAAAACACAGGGCAGGGTTTATTAAGAGATGTTTATTCTACACGGTAAAGTGGTGAACTCCGCTGACATCACGACAGATCACGCGGTGTTCCACTAGCAGGCAATGGTACGTGAATACATAACACTAACCATCACACTGTGTTATGGCATGGCATTACCATCATTGAATCCCTAACCATTCTGGGGGTTACCATTGACCAGAACCTGAACTGGACTAACCCTATAAATACCATGGCTACAAAACAGGTCAGAGGATCCTGTGGTGAGTAACTCACTTCCTGACTCCCTAAAGCCTGTCCACCATCTATAAGTCAGGCGTGTGATGGAATACTCTCCACTTGCCTGGATGAGTGCAGCTCCAGCAACACTCAAGAAGCTCAACACCATCCAGGACAAAGCAGCCCCGCTTGATTGGCACCCCTTCCACAAACATTCACTCCCTTCACCACCAACGCACAGCGGCAGCCGTGTGTACCACTACAAGATACTCTGCAGTAACTCACCAAGGCACCTCAGACAACACCTTCCAAATGCACAACCACTACCATCTAGAAGGACGCGGTCATCGGATACATGGCAACACCACCACCTGGAAACTCCCCTCCAAACCACTCACCATCCTGACTTGTAAATATATCGCTGTTCCTTCACTGAAGTTGGGTTAACAATCCAGGAACTCCATAACAGCACTTAGCTACATTGAGCGATCCTACACCACATGCACTGCAGCGGTTCAAGAAGAAAGTTCACCACCACCTTCTCAAGGGCAATGAGGGATGGGCAATAAATGCTGGCAGTAAATGATGAATCTATTGCATAATGAAATACTAACTATGCTAAAGACTAATGTATCAAAATACCACATGGTTCGAAATAAAATGCCTATTGGCACTCATATTTTTCACTTAAAAAGCATTGTTTTACTGATATTTGGGAATCCAAGGAGACCATTTGGCCCATCAAGTATGCATTGACCCCCAAGGATGGCACGGTGATGCAGTGGTTAGCACTGCTGCCTCATGGAGCATATGACCTGAGTTCGATCCCGGCTCCGGGTCACTGTCCGTGTGGAGTTTGCGCATTCTCCCCGTGTCTGCGTGGGTCTGAGCCCCACAAACTAAAAAGGTGTGCAGGGTAGGTGGCTTGGCCACGCTAAATTGCCCCTGAATTGGGAAAAAAAAAAAGAAATCGGACACTCTGAATTTATTTTTAAAAAACAGTATGCATCGACCCCCCGGAAAGTGCATCCCTTCTGGGTGCTCTCCCCCGTCCTATCCCCGTAACCCCAGTTAACCTGCACATCTTTGGACACTAAGGGGCAATTTAGCATGGACAATCCACCTAACCTGCACATCTTTGGAACCAAAATGCTGAGTACATAGGAAAACACGGAACAGGAGATTTGGAAATGATATGGACAACACACTCAGTGTCACTTGCACCTCAAAATTTCCCAATGCGCCACTGTGTGTACATCTTCGAATGAGATCGGCCAGATAATAGTGAACATCGCGGCCACCAATTGTACTTCTTACTGCAAAGGATAATATATTTAATAGTCAAACAATATGCGTTTCAATCATAACAGAGCAATCATTAACTAAAGTGATTTCACAAAATAGTTCAGGGAACTTAGATTGTTCTGCTTAAGGGAATCATTTGCTTAAGGCATCAGGAACTCCCTAACCCAAAGCAATTAATTCCTTTATGAGATTACTTCAATTTTTGTACCTGAGCACTATCTGAAAATATAGCGACACTTAGTGGCAGATAGCATGCACTGCAATTAAAGCTGGCTCTATCCTCCAAATCCCATGATTAGTTAAAAGCATTTCAGTCCAGTTTTGGGGCATTCAAATAGTTCCCCAGGACCGCCTTTCAGAATCTGGGGTACATTAATACTTCAGCTTAGGTGATTGAGAATCACTTTTGTCCAATTTCCCAGCAATCAGTGGAGCAAACCTCAGGTCTCTGTCTTCGGCCTACAGTGTTCCCTGAAGCCCAACGCAAGCGTGAGGAACATCGCCTCATCTTCCGGTTAGGAACTTCACAACCTTCTGGACTCATCATTGCGCCCAACAACTTCAGGCCGTCAACTCCTCCATTTTGTGGGGGTTTTTTTGCCAAGCGCCAGTACGCATCTTGTTTTCATGCTTTTGCTTTCAGACAGAGCTCTTAGTTAGGGAAAATAATAATGTACTAACACACATTTTGTTCTCCCTATTTTGCTCTATGGATATGCCCAACAGGTCAGGCAGCATCGGTAGACTGCTGGCCCTCTATCCAGCTGGGGAGGGTGTGAGAGTTCAGGGATCGGTCCTCTGGTGGGGGTTTAGTTTTTTTCGGGTGGCAGGGCTGATGGATGGGGTGGAGAGGTTTTGATTCCTTCATCTGAGTGGAGGGGAAGGGGACTCTGGTGGAAGGGCGCCCACGCTAGCAAGTTTTGGTTAGTTAGCGAAAGGGTGCAGAGTGGGGGGAGGGGCTGCGGCCTGCTGAACCTGTTCAGGCAGGCTTTGGTGAGCCCAGAAGGTGTGAATAGTAGGGGGGTGGGGAATGTGGCGGTTTTAAGAAAAAGTGGCTTGGGGGTGGGATTCCTGGGAAGGGGAAGGGGGGATGTATTAGTTTGCTGACGGTGACTTGGAGGGAGGGAGAGGAGGGGTGAAGAGTGGCTGGGCCATCCATTGGGTGGGGTAAGGTGCCATCCTGTATGAGCACCGGGATGTGAAAGTTGGGGGGGGGGGGGGTTGTGGTAACATCGCCCAGAAAGATAATGGTTGAGAGTGGGCGTGGGGGGAGAGCTAAAGTCAAGAAAATAATACATTTCTTCTGAGGTCATATAATTTCCTATTAAAAGCCGAAGGGCCAGATTCTTCTGCCGCGCCCACCGCAGGATCGCCACGGGCGGGACGCGGACCACGTAAAGGTCCATTCACCTCGGGTAGGAATTTACTCCCGCCTGGCAGGCATGGCCGGGGAATCCCGCCCCTCAGTCTTTCTTCTGATTAATAGCATGTGCCTCTTGCTGGGAAATGTGTGATCCACCTGGCGAGGACCGGACTGATTCTGCCGAGGTGGCCTCCATAATTCAACGCTCCATTCCCATTCGCGCCCAGGATTCCCAAATTAACAATGGCTACTTTGGCTCAGTACCAAAACCAGCTGCTGCCTGTGGAGTAGTTCTCCCAAGAGTTGGCACCTTTTGGAAAGCGGGGGAAAATCATGCGGTATTAAAATTTAAACTGCCGCAAAATGCAGTTCCATAAAGAGACAGCAGCACCTGTTTGTCCAAAAGCATGGTCGTTGGGAGTAATGAAATATGCCAAAAGGTAAAATCCAAGAAACTGCTCATTAATCCTAGGACCCTCTGGTGTAAAAGTACTACAAAATAGTTTTTTAAACGCTCTACATGTATCTTTGACGTTTAGGTATGTAAGGTTGAACTGGTTATTAATAAATGTAGACATCCGTCTAATCAGCAAAGCCTTGTATTGTAGTTTCACTCTGAATTTGCTACAAACTCTGTTTTTTCCCCCTATGTCATTACAGTACTAGGGTCCTAAAATCTAAACAAAGGAAATGACAAAGGTATTGAGGCTTGAGTTGGCTCAGATAGATTGGGAAACTTCACCAAAAGCCATGACGGCGGATAGGCAATGGCTAATATTTAAGGAACAAATGTATGCATTGCAACAATTAGACATTCCTTTCAGGTGCTCAATAAGAAAAGCGGCCCAACCATGGATTGCAAAATAAGTTTGATCCAAGGAGGAGTCATATGAAGTGGCTAGAAAAAGTAGCAAGCCTGAAGATTGGGAAAAGTTCAGGGTTCAGCAGAGGACGACAAAGATTGATTAAGAGGGTGAAAAAAAAAGTATGAGAGTAAACTTGCAAGTAACATAAAAATAGATTGTAAAAGCTTCTAGGTGTATATAAAAAAAGATTAGAGAAGACAAATGTAGGTCCCTTAAGAGTCTGAAACAGGAGAATGTATTTATTTATTTTTTGAAATCTTTTTATTGGCATTTCTAATATTTATAAACAATTGTACATATGCAGCACATTTTTCTTACCCGAGTTAATTTACTTTACTGTAAGGACAGCACAGTGGTGCAGTGGTTAGCATTGCTGCCTCACAGTGCCGAGGTCCAAGGTTCAATTCCTGCTCTGGGTCACTGTCCGTGTGGAGTTTGCACATTCTCCCTGTATTTGCGTGGGTTTCGTCTCGTTAACCCAAAAGATGTGCAGGGGAGGTGGACTGGCCACGCTAAATTGCCCCTTAATTGGAAAAAATGAATTGGGCACTCTAAATTTATTTTAAAAATAAACCAGAAAGGTTTATTTTGTCTTTCCTTTAATTGACCCTCCATACATTTCGCCCCCCCCTCTGGATCGGTATATGGTCCCTCCCCATCCCGCCCCCTCCCCTGCGTAACTCCCCCCCCCCCCGCTGGCTACAGCTGCACTTTTATCCCCCCCCCGTGCCGGTTCGCTACAGCTGCACTTTTATCCCCCCCCCCCCCGTGCCCGCTGGCAACAGCTGCACTTTTATCACCCCCCCCCTTGCCGGTTGGCTACAGCTGCACTTTTATCCCCCCCACGCCCGTTGGCTACAGCTGCAATTTTATCCCCCCCCCGCGCCGGTTGGCTACAGCTGCACTTTTATCACCCCCCCCCCCCCCCCCCCCCCCGCGCCCGTTGGCTACAGCTGCACTTTTATTTTCAGGGGGTGGGGGTTAACTCCCCTCCCTCTTTTCTTCTTTTGTGGTTTCCCCACCTTCCTTCTGTCTTCCCCGGGTTGCACAGTCCTTTGGCTCCTCATCTACCTTGGTTTTTATTCTTAACTCACTCCTCGTTGCTGGCCTCGAACAGGTTTTGGAACAGGCCGACAAACTGCCCCCAAGTATCTAGGAAACCTTCCTCAGGCCCCCATATGGCAGAACCAGGAGAATTTATAATAGAGAACAAGGAAATGGAAGAACAAATAAACAATGACTTTAGTTCTGTCTTCACAGAGGAAGGCACAAATAAGTTCCCAGAAATGCTAAGCAATCGAGGGTCTAGTGAGAAGTTGAAGGAAATTAGTATTGTTAGAAAAATAGTGCTGGAGAAATGAATGGGATTGAAAGCCAATAAATCCCCAGAGCCTGATAATCTACACCCCAGGGTGCTAAAGGAGGTGGCCATGGAAATAGTGGGTGCGTTGGTTGTCATCTTCCAAAATTCTGTAGCTTTTAGAACAGTCCCGGCACAGTGGAGAACGGAACCCTGCTATTTAAAAAAGGAGGAAAGAAACAGAAAAGTACGGTCAGGCTAGCCTATCATCAGTAGTAGGGAAAACACTAGAGTCAATAATAATAATAATAACCTTTTATTGTCACACGTATGAAGTTACTGTGAAAAGCCCCTAGTCGCCCCATTCCGGCACCTGTTCGGGTAAGCTGGTACGGGAAGTGAACCCGCGCCGCTGGCCTTGTTCTGCATCACAAACCAGCTGTCTAGCCCGCTGAGCTAAACCAGTCCCTAAAAGGATGCGCTAACGGAACACTTCAAAAGTATGAATGGGATTGGACAAAGTCAACATGGATTTATGAAAGGGAAATAATGTTCGACAAACCTACTGGGGGTTTTTGAGGACCTAACTAGTAGAACAGCTAAAGAGAACGGTTGGATGTGCTGTATTTGGATTTTCAGAAAGTTCTTGATAAGAGTCCCACATAAGAGGTTAGTGTGACAAATTAAAGCACATGGGTGAAGTCAGGTGACCAGATGGCGGTACTACAGGAGGGGCAGGGGGGGTGGCACGGTTCGACTCAGAAACTTGGAGGTCATGAAGAAATGCCCTTGTAGATTGCTGGTGGCTTTATTGTGTTGGTGACTGTTTACTGTTTCAGGTTTGGAAGCTGTGCAAATTGCCAGTGCTTTTTTGTACTGTTGCCTTTTAAAGTTTAATGTACTGTTGCTGTTCAGCTGCAGCCTCATTTGTCTGAAGCCTAGAGCCCGGATAGGGGTGCTCTCTTGCTCTTCTGTCATGCTCTGCGTCAGTATGACTTTCTGGTGTATTGTTATCCACGGGTGACTTTCCACTGAAGCGCGTCTCCTGCTGGGAGCTGTGGGGTTTGGGGGGGGGGGGGGTGAGTTGCTTTGGATGCTGATAACTTCATTGTGCTGTTGACTGTTTAATGTTTGGAGGCCACATGTGTTTGTTTGCTGCAGCCTTGGTTCTGAGGCTTGGTCCCGGAAAGGGATGCTCTCTCACGCTTCAGCTATGCTCCGCATCAGTGTGACTTTCTGGTGTATTGTTGCACTACCCCCAAGCCGCTTTCCACTGATGTGGGTCTGCTGCAGAGAGCTGCGGGAGGGGGAAAAGAGTGGCGGGTTGATCTAGATGCTGCCAACTTCATTGTACTGTTGCCTGTTTAATGTCACTGTTAAGTAGTTTGTTTTGTCTCTTTTGTATAAAGGCATTGTTGACCGTTTAATAAACAAAATCTTATCCAGTGGTGCTGCTGGTTGTGTTTGCTGCTTGCTGCTGCTTGTAGCTGCAAATGCCTGGAGGCTCCTGCTGCTGTTTCCTTCTTTTTCCCCAGCCTGAAAGAAGGATTTATTTTCCACAATACCTGGAACACTGGGCTCAGGGGGGACATACGAGTCCAGAAGGCAATCAGCTTTGAAGCAAGAAGATGCTGCAGGACCTGGTGCACGACCTTGATCCAAATGAACAACATGAAGATGCTGAAGAAATGCGTTCACAGATTGCCGATGCTTTTGTTGCTGGTGAGGTGAGTGCTGCGTGCAACTGGTACTTCACCGCGGGTCAAACACACTGGAAATCGAGGATGTTCAACTGCACCTTGAGCACAGGTGGACTATGTGGATGCCAGGATTTGGTTCCGGTGAGATTGGGTCGTGTTGGAGGGTCTGCACAGCTGCGGCTCATAGACGGAGAAAAGCACTGATACGTGGAACAACCAACAAGTAACAGATTGATGGACAGATAATTCCTATGGCAAATTTCTGGACATGATAAAAGCGTCCTCAGGCTGATCCTGTCGAGGAACCTGCGTGGCGTGATACCGTGTGTTTGGTTTGTTTCACGAAAATGAGCTGATATAGCTTTGTATTGGTACTAATATCGAACGGTGATGTTTCCTTGTTGATTAATAGTGCGCTGTGTGGAATGTTACGAAGTTGATTTTCGGATTGTTAATGTTAATGAAAACTCAAGTGCATTGTCATGGGTACATGTACCATGTCTCAAATGAGTGTTATTGCCTTGCATTCCAATCCAGCTGTGAGGCCTGGACATTTTGCCAGAGCACTGGAGGCATCAGCACCACATTGACAGCAGCCAACAATCAAACACCCAAGAGCTGGCTTCAGCACTGGGGATACCCCATCAACCAGAGGGCGATTGTACCTGGCCACGGTCTCTCTAATGTTCCCAACAAAGGTCTGGGGTCTAAGAGCTCCTGATGTGGCCTGGGGTGTGCCGCAGAGTGGGGTCCTCCAGTGCAACTGGCTCAGTGGATGGCACTCTGAGATAAGGCAGGACGTAAGGGTGGGGGAGGCCCAGGAGATACGAGGGTCCCAGGGCAGAAGCCCTAATTATAGCAAACAAAATGGATGGTGTTATTGACCGTGCAGCGGCAACCCTCATGGTGCTGGAGGCAGCCCAGGCACTGGAAAAGGCAGCAGCTTCAATACAGGCTGGAGTCAGCACGCCATGTTGTTGCCAATCGGCACCGGAGTAATGCTGCCAATTAATAATGATGCTTTTTTTATTGAGTGGAATACAATCCCACCAGCGTCACCAAATTAACTAGATATGGCAGTTATTAGTGATAATATTGCCTTTCAGAGTCGCCAGGTATCAAATGATACCACCACAAGGTTTTACCGGATATCGATCAAAGACCAAACAACCAGTTAGTTAGTTCAAGTTCAATGATAGTTTATTTACACACAAGAATGACTTCGACATGCAACATAAAACGCTACAAGTTAAATTACATCTAATACTACAACAACCTGTACTTAACGTCAGACACCCGGCTTTATGCAGAGGAACAAGGCCTTTGTTCGGATCTTGCGTGGCTGGGTCTGGAGAAGTGACTTTGTTTCTGCTGGGCTCATCCGTCTGGTAGCGATCGTTGGTCTTGAACTTGTTTTCTGGTCGTGATGCTACACTTGGTCTTCGGCATAGGTCGGGGGCCAAGAGAGACCAAGCGCCGGGGCCAACAGAGACCGAGCGCCGGGGTCAAGAGAGACCGAGCGCCGGGGTCAAGAGAGACCGAGCGCCGGGGTCAAGAGAGACCGAACACATGGCAGTGTCTCTCTTTATCCTTCTGGGGTTTCGCGCTCTTTTGGGCGGTCCTTAGCTTTCGACCCAATAATTCGGCAGGCTTCGATTACTGCCTTTGATTTTGGTCAATAAAGGGGCGGGTGCCTTGATGGCGGGGCGTGTCCTGAGCAGTTATTGACCTTGGCTTTTTGGGCTCCCTGAGCAAAGGGAGTGGCGCCGATGAGTCTGTTTCTGTATCTGTTACCCGAGTACAGGTCTTTTGTTCTGGGGAATTGGGCTATTAGAATGCAAATGAGCGGGGGTTTCGATCGTGCCTAGCTATCTGGGTTGCAAATACACACACAAGCTCTGAGTGTGTCTGAGTCCTGGGTTGGCCATAATTCCCATGGTCCTTTGCAGGTGGCCATCTCAGATGGCTACATCCCGTCCTCTTGATCCTGAATGCGAAGCGTGGTGGATCACATTCATCCGTCCTTGGTGTGCCGGTTACCCTTGGTCAAGGACAGGTTCCACACTACTCTGTCCTATGTTTTTGGAACATTTACCTAAGTTTTATTAACACATCATACATTCATAATCTCTAAGGGGTCACTATAAAACATTCAACTATTACACATTCAACTTATTCGCACAAGGGAATGTCTAACTATCACTATCTAAGCTACTCTCATGCTGCTGGCAAATATAAAAAGGAACGTATGTACAATACAAAATTTTTAAACCAACGGCAGCATCACATTTCTACTTAACTTATCAACGTTACAGAGGTGTACAATCTTTATTTTTATCAGTGGTTACATTGTTTGTTGAGTTGGGTGAATTCCGAAAGAGGGGGCTCGGAGAGTATATATCGGGGAGCGGGGGGCTCTTTTTCGCCATTTTCGGAGTCTGGATGACACTGCAGATTATCGCTATCACCAGAAGGGCCTCTACTGTATATGAAAGGGAATACCATTTAACAATGTTTTCGCACTGAGTGGGGGTATCAGTGTTTATCTCTATGTGTGGTGTGGTGTCCGGGCTAGGGGTATCATGTTGTGTGGGAATGTTCGGGGCTGGTGTGGTGTAGGGTACAGAGGCTTGTAACGCGCGCAGTTGTAGGAGTCCAGCGATGATCACAATGGAGGTCATCAGTCCTGTCTTCACCTTGTCTTCTGTCTTCGTTCTTCATATATTCCTGGGGGTGCAAGCATAATATCTGTTATTATCTTCGGTTAATATCTCATTTTGTTTGTCTTTCTCTCTTTAACTTCAATTACCCATTAGAATCATGTGTGACTCCCTCATTTATTTTTTGAAATACCATTTTTTAGAGACAAGACATGCAAATGTTTAAAGTACAGAGACTCTCTGGTCGATGCTTGGAGTGGGCAGACAATTTCTTCGACCAGTCTTTCCTAAATCACAACCATGGGAGGTTGAGGCTTATCTTAACCAGCCAAATGTTATGGCGGTCGGTTTTATAAAGTTTCTTCGTCCCAGGGTCCAGAGATAGTTCGCGCATAGAAGCATATATGTGGCAACCAAGTATGTCAAACGTGTAAATAGCAGGCGGGGAAGCGACCAAAGAGTCGGGGAAGGTAAAGAGTTGAATGTACAGACTGTGGCAAAGGGCATTCTTTAAACCACAATAAGAGCAGAGAAGGGAAACCTAAGACCTGCCAAAGACAGTGAAACGTGTAAAGAACCATTCCAGAGTACTCAAAGTGACGGGAACATGAGGTGCGTGTGGGCCGCGGCAGGGCAAGAATGGGTGGGATTCCCGGGTAGGGCGGTGATCAGTGTCGTTGCACCACTACCCGAGCTTAGCTGACCAGATGCATTTGGGGTCCTCAGGCAGGGCGGGGATTAGTGCTGTTATTCCACTACCTGGGTGACCGAAACGAGCGGAAAGAATTTGTAACATGTGAGATCGAACAATTGTTCCTTTAACAGCCATTGGTCAGTAAATGGCGTTGGAAGAGTAACTATGACTGTTTCAAGAAATTGGGTGTCAGGCCGACATTAATTAAAACCATGTAGCAATAAAAAAGAAAGAAGGAAAGAAGGCGGGCAGGCTCCATCAGTAAATAGGAAACCGTAAATCTCATGCAGTTCCTTTTTCGCATCATCTGGACACCTCAGTGTTCTGTATCAATAAGCGTTGTAAAAGGGTTACCGTAACGGGAGTCAGACTAGGAATCGTCACCATTTCCCGGTTGCCAGAATCGAGTCTGCCGTATTTGTGCCGTGGCCGCGTGGGCTGTCGTGGAATCCGAATCGTCATGTCTTACCAATCTACAAAAATTGTTGCGGTGCCAAAAAGGGGTTCATTTGTCGTGAGGGGCGGTGGCAGCAAAGGGGAAATTACTGTTCTTTGGCGGTGGCGGTGGCTCTGGCTGTGGAAGGGGATACTGGGGGCCAAATATGTCCTGGTCGTGGTTCCAGGGGCTGGAATGACTGGGGCAGGGGAGATTGTACCAGTGGTCAGTGATCGTGGTCAATTCGGGAAGGCTGGCGCTATCGTCTGAATCAAGCTCAAGGTGGAAAGGCGTACCTGTGGGCGGAGACAAGGTCGGGTCTGTGGGCGTGGACGTGCTGTCCTGGCTGGGGTGGGGGGGGGGGGGGAGGGCTAGTCTAAGTTGTCGATGGGCAGGGCGGAATCATCTGCCATTGCTAGGGAGACATGGTGGGAGTGGCTACATTGGGTTCCAGAAACTTTAAGCTGGTTGATATGGAATCAACCTGTCTTTCCATTAGGGTACGTTATTTTGTACACAGAGGGGCTCACTTTATCCAAAATTGAGTAGGGTCCTGCAAATGTAGGGGCGAGGAACGAACTGGGATTATGCAGGGAAACCATCACTTGCTGACCGACTGTATACTCTACTGGGTGGACTGTTTTATCAAAGCAGGCCTTACTCTGCTTTTTCCTAGCACCTAGTCGAACAGCTGCAGCAAGCTGGGCTGCTTTAATATTTTCCGTGAGTTGTTGGACTGCTTTTTCGTGGGTGAGGGCAGTGACTGTGGAGCTGGCCAAATCAAGTCCTAATAAATATTCAGTTCCTTTCATGGGTCGTCCGGTCATGAGGGTGTGGGGGGTGAATCTTGTGGAACTGATACTGTGTTCCTAATAAACATAAGGGCGAATGGGAGAACTATGTCCCATGTGGTGTTGTGCTGTTGCACCATTTTCCAAATAGTTGCTTTCAAAGGTGCGATTCATTCTCTCAACAATGCCGCTGGATTGGGGGTGATACGCTATGTGGAAATTTTTGCTTGATTCCAAAAATCGTTGGGACATTTTGCATGACTCTGCCAGTGAAATGGGAACCTTTGTCTGACTCAATGCTGCGGGGAAGACCCCAGCGTGTAAATATCTGTTGGGTCAAAATCTTAGCTGTGGCTTTCGCTGTGTTCGTCCGGGAGGGAAATGCTTCTACCCATTTTGTAAAGGTGTTGATTACCACTAATACATATTTAAAACCATTTCTGTAGGGGGGGGCCCAATGTAGTTGAGCTGTAAATTTGTCCATGGGCCATTAACAGGTCGGGTGTGTCTTAATTGTCCCTTCTTGGAGTACCTTTCAGGATTGTTCTGTGCACAGATTAAACAATTCTCGACATAATGCATGACATCCGCTTTTAAATCGGGCCACCAACACAAAGGTCTTAAATGGGCAATGGTATTGTCTATCCCCTAATGTCCGTGTCCGTGATGAAACTGGCAAATTATCTGGTTTCTGTCCTGGGTGGGGACCACATAAATTCCATTTCTCAAAACTATTCCGTCCTGTACCATCAGTGTGTCTTTGAATTTGTCGTAGGGGGCTGGGAAGTTATCGTCTAAAACTTGCTTAAGAGTGTCGTCTGCCTTTTGGGCCTGGGATAGATCCTCGATATTGGTCTGAGAAACCTGAACTGCGTGTATCGGTTCACTTTCGGGGGGTTGCCAAAAGTGTCCATGGCGTGATCCTGACATGGCTAAGGCGGCTGCCTTTACGTTACCGGGTGGGGAGGAACGATGATGGCTTCTCACTTTGATTATGCCATATGTGCAGTCTTTTGCTGTCTTAAGGATATGCTTCAACAATGGGGCTGAGGGTAGGGGTTTATCATCAGCGGATATGAATCCTCTAGATTCCCACAGGGGCAGGAATTCTGTCAAACTATTTCAGACATATAAACTGTCCGAATATATATCTGCGGGGGTCGGGAAAGAATCTGGGTGCTGCACTCCATATGCTATTGCTGCTAATTTGGCTGCTTGTGATCCTAGGTGGCCGGGCAATTTAAAAGATATTTCCTCTAATGCGCGTCCCTGCGCATCTTCCACATAAATACCGCATCCTGTTATTCTTTTTCCATTGTCAATGGTGGAGGAACCATCTACATAAATTTTTTAAGAGTTATCCGTGGTCGGGTATTCTGTGTTCTGATGCTCGCTTGTGTGGGTAGTGATTTCGGAATAAAGGGTCCTGTGTGGTATTTGGCTGCAATGATCTGACGCTCATGTGGGGTTCCTTCATACTGCAGGTTGTCCGCTAAAAATGTGTGGGTCTTTATCTGTTTAACTGTGATGTCCCTTCCTTGTAATAACTGTGTCCAGTGAGCTGCTCTGATCTGGCTGACTGAACCGTCCTTTAACCTACCACCTAACAGTAGCTGCGTTGGAGTGTGCTCGGTTAAAATCGTTACGGGGTTGAGGCCTGTGATATATGCAAAATATTGAACTGCCCAAAAGACTGCGAGCAAGTGCCATTCGCAGGCTGGAAATCCGTGCTCTACGGGATCCAAAATTTGTGAGGCATAGGCTATGGGTCCTAATCGGTCATGTCTTTCCTGGAGGAGTACTGCTGATAGGGTTCAGTCGGTGATCGCTACTTCTATGGTGTAGGGAGAGTGTGGGTCTGGAACTTGCAAAGATTGGGGCTGTGCCTAGGGTGCGTTTTAATTCATCGATGGCGTCCGTGTGCTGAGGAAGCCATTCCCCATGGGGCGTTCTTTTTTAGGAGCTCTGAGAGTGGGGCTGCTTTTGTGGCAAAACCATCTATATGGTTCCTACAATATCCAACTAATCCTAAGAATGACCGGAGTGCAGTGACATTGTGGGGCAGGAGCAATTTAACTATTGACTCAATTTGTTTGTGTTCAATCTCTCTCTTCCCGTGGGTGGTAATGGTGCCTAAATAAGGGACCTTTTCTTTTAAGATCTGGGATTTTTTCGGGTTGACTTTGCATCCAATTGATTGTAAGAGACCTAGCAATTCGGAAGGAAGCTTAAATGCTCTTCCGTTGTGTCAGTCTGTAGGAGTAAGTCGTCCACATACTGAATAAGGCATTCGGGTCGGGAAAATTTGGAAAGTCCGTTGGCCAATTGTCGGTGAAAGATGGAGGGGGAGTTGTGGAAACCTTGCGGGAGGCATGTCCACGTATGCTGCTGTCCTTGAAATGTAAACGCAAACTTGTATTGACAGGCCTTATCTAAGGGAATGGACCAAAAGCAATTGCTAATGTCCAGCACAGTAAAGTACTTAGCATGTACTCCCTGCTTCAGCATGGATTCGGGACTCGTGGCAACGGTGGGGGCTGCTAATGGGGTGACCTTGTTGAGCTCTCGGTAGTCAATGGTTAATCTCCATGAACCGTCGGGTTTCTTTACGGGCCAAATTGGGGCATTGTTTATTGAGGCTATGGGCCGAATTACTCCTTGATCTAGTAAGCTATTGATAACTTTTTCAATCTCACGCTCGGCTTGCTGTGGGAAACCATATTGCTTCTGGGGCTTGGGATCGGGACCTGTAATTGTGACTGTTCCCGGAATTTTTCCACAATCGTGCTTGTGCTGGGCGAAGGAAGCTTTATGTTTTCTTAGGACCTCTCTAATCGTCCTATCTGTACTAATTATTTGCGGATCAAACCAATAGTCGCCTACTGAGCAGATTCTATGTTCGTAGTCTCCTACGGTGAGTGCGGCGGGGGCGCTTGCTGTTTTGGCCATTTCCCATACACACCTATTCACGGGGTCAAAGGAAAGTTTGTGGGAGCTCAAAGTCGATTCCTAGAATGTGCTCGGCTGTTTGGGGCAAGTCGACTAAAACAACGGGGTGCCTGGTGTTTACGTTCCCATCTGAATATCTACGGGGGCTGTAATGTATCCCTGCTGTACATGTCCTGTAAATCCACTAAGGGTGATGGTGTCTGTGGTGGGCCATTTGTCGCGCTGATACATTGTTGCGGAGTTTAAAGTGGTGCGTGACCCTCCTGTGTCCCAAAGGAACTCTACTGGGTGTCCCCGGACTGTGTCTGTGGCTACTGGTCTGCCTGGTTTGTCCCAGAGTGTGTCGCAGACCCAAGTTGGGGAGTCCGAACACCGTCAATCTGTGCTATTAATCACTGCATTATCTGATCGGGCGCTAATGCTATGTATGGGCCTAACATTGTTCCTAGGTGGGGCGTTCGATTGCTGGTTCCGTTGCTGGTTCGGGGGGGGCGTTTCATTCGTGGGCGTAATGTCCCTTTTGTCCACAATTATAACAACCTCATGGTGCCTGTGCTTTGGGGTGCTGACCTTCATTTCTGCCCTCATTTACCCATGCGGGGTCCTGATTAGTCCTGACTGGGTTCATAGTCGCTTCTGCCTTCTCCTGATCTGCCTTCCTGTGTAGGGATTGTTCCCAAGCCCTGGAGAGTCTCTTTAAAACCCAAACTTCATTATGTGTGGCGTCTGCGGGATCGCAATTTACACAGTCGTTTTGACCTGCTTCTGTGGCGTGGGAGACTAAAGTACGAGCCCATTTAGTTGTGTTGGCGTTATCTAAGTTTGTGCGGTTCAATTCCCCAAATACCGCTTTAAAATGGATCCAAAGGCCACCTGCGTATGCAGTCGGATGCACCCCCTTCTTTTGTCTACATCAGTTCAAACCTTCTACGGGATCTCCTCTGTTGTATCCAATCGCGTCTAAAATAGCTGCCTTCATCTCCTGGAGGCTTCCTCCTCCAACATTCTGGGGTTCTGGTAAAGCTGAGGTAACGGATGGGTCAAGGCTCATGACTATAAGCTTAACTTCCTCCGTTTTGACCAGACCGTACATAACTGTTTGCTGTCGTACTCTCTCAAAGAAACTATGCGGGTCTGCTGTGGTTTCAAATGGTTCAATTTTGGCGCAGGCATCTCTCAATTGGGTGATGGTTAGTGGGGTGGTGTAAACGAAATCAGGCTCATCCCGATCCGATGACTTGCGCTGTGTCGTGACTGGATTCATGGGGGTGTGTGCTGCCTGTGCAGTCGGTGGTGCGGGTGCTTTCCTTTTCAGGGCCTGGGAGCTCTATTGTGATTTTCGGTATCCTCCACATACCTATGGGCGGATTTGGATTGGATAGGATTTATTTATTGTCACGTGTACCGAGGTACAGTGAAAAGTATTTTTCTGTGAGCAGCTCAACAGACCATTAAGTACATGGGAAGAAAAGGGAATGAAAGAAAATACATAATAGAGCAACACAAGGTACACAATGTAACTACATAAGCACTGGCATCGGATGAAGCATACAAGGTGTAGTGTTAATGAGGTCAGTCCATAAGAGGGTCATTTAGGAGTCTGGTGACAGTGGGGAAGAAGCTGTTTTTGAGTCTGTTTGTGCGTGTTCTCAGACTTCTGTATCCTGCCCGATGGAAGAAGTTGGAAGAGTGAGTAAGCCGGGTGGGAGGGGTCTTTGATTATACTGCCCGCTTTCCCCAAGCAGCGGCAAGTGTAAATGGAGTCAATGGATGGGAGGCAGGTTCGTGTGATGGACTGGGCGGTGTTCACGACTCTCTGAAGTTTCTTGCGGTCCTGGGCCGAGCAGTTGCCATACCAGGCTGTGATGCAGCCCAATAGGATGCTTGCCATGGTGCATCTGTAAAAGTTGGTAAGAGTCAATGTGGACATGCCGAATTTCCTTAGTTTCCTGAGGAAGTATAGGCGCTGTTGTGATTTCTTGGTGGTAGCGTTGACGTGGGTGGACCAGGACAGATTTTTGGGGATGTGCACCCCTAGGAATTTGAAACTGCTAACCATCTCCACCTCGGCCCCGTTGATGCTGACAGGGGTGTGTACAGTACTTTGCTTCCTGAAGTCAATGACCAGCTCTTTAGTTTTGCTGGCATTGAGGGAGAGATTGTTGTCGCTACACCACTCCACTAGGTTCTCTATCTCCCGCCTGTATTCTGACTCGTCGTTATTCGAGATCCGGCCCACTATGGTCGTATCGTCAGCAAACTTGTAGATGGAGTTGGAACCAAGTTTTGCCACGCAGTCGTGTGTGTACAGGGTGTAGAGTAGGGGGCTAAGTACGCAGCCTTGCGGGGCCCCGGTGTTGAGGACTATTGTGGAGGAGGTGTTGTTGTTCATTCTTACTGATTGTGGTCTGTTGGTCAGAAAATCGAGGATCCAGTACACTCTTGAGGTTGGCCTTGTTGAAGTCTCCGGCCACGATGAACATGGCCTCTGTTTCGTAGTTGTTTATAACTGTGTACAGTTCGTCCAGGGCCTTCCTCACTTCTGCCTGGGGTGGGATGTAGACTACTGTGATCATGGCTGAAGTGAACTCACGTGGAAGATAGTATGGGCGGCACGTCACGGTCAGGTATTCCAGGCCCGGGGAGCAGTAGGTCGCCAGGGTCGCACATCCAAGCACCAGGAGGAGTTGATGAGGAGGCAAACCCCTCCACCCTTCACTTTGCCTGATGACGCGATGCGGTCCGCCCGGTGAATTGAGAAGCCTTCAGGTTGTATGGCACAGTCCGGTGAGGCGGGGGTGAGCCATGTCTCTGTGAAACAGAGCACACAGCAGTCTCTTACTTCCCTCTGAGAGGTAAGACTGGCGTTAAGTTCATCCAGCTTGTTTTCGATCGCTTGGACGTTTGCCAGGAGTATGCTGGGGAGATGGGTCTTGAAACCACATTGCTTCAGTCTAACCTGCAGACCATTGCGTTTCCCTTGCTTGCTCGGTCGGCGGTTGCGGCTGGATGATCCTGGGATCCGATGGGAGAAGTCTGACCTTGTGGAAGGTAGGTGGTTGCGTCTGGCGGGGTCCAGGGTGCTGCCGGGGACCAGGGCGCTGGTTACATTTCCGGGGTCGCGTCTGGCAGGGTCCCGGACGCTGGTTGAGGTCGAGCGGTTGCTAGGGGGGCATGTTTGCGATCCAGATGGGTCCCGGCGTTCTACGGGCACGTGAATACCTTGCAGTGCGTTCTGGTCCTCGCACGGGGTCTCCGCCATTTCAGGGGTCCTGGGTCGTGGGCAGGGGCTTCCTGAGGCAGGTTGGGCTGAGTCCCGTGGCCTGATCCCTCCCTGGGGTCGGGTCTTGAAGTAGGTTTCATTTAGTTCTTGCCAATTGGGGCCATTCTCCTCATCTAAATCTTGTCCAAAGGTATCTCTGAATCCATTTTGCACTGACAGCAGTGACTGCAACTTCTCTATTTGTCGTCTACATTTTGTGTGATCTACTGTGCTCTGTCTTTGTTCTGTAGTGGAGCTATGGAGCGCTCGTAAAGCTGCCTTTAAACCTGCGCATTGTCTTCTTAACTGTGCTACCTGCTGTTGTGTCACTTCTTGTACCAACATTGCGCGCTGTGTATCTTGGTAGGCCTTATTGTACTGGTTCTGAAAGCTGCTAAGGTGAATCAAACAAGATTGGTGTGCCCGTTTGGCACCAGCCATTTCTTTATCTTTAGCTGCCAACTGTTCCCGGAGTTGCTCATTAATTTTCTCACTTTCACTGTAGTTTCCCTCATTCTTCTCCTCTTTCTCAACTAGCTGTCTGCGGAGCGTCCTCACGACCTCCTCTGTGCCTCGCAATTGTGCCAAACAGGACACGATTGCCATCGGCTTACGAACTTTCACTGCATTCTTTTTATGTACCTCGGTTAGGTTGTCCCACCAGGTTTGTCCTTCGCTTCCTGGACCTGACTCTTCATTTGAACAAAACTCAGACCAAAGGGGCCAACCTTTCCCCTTCAAATACTTCCTCAATTCCTCTCCCCATATGGGGCACTGCTCTACTGGTCGCTGCGACCTCGGGTTCCTGCGGGTTCATTAGGCGTTCCATTGCCTTTGCTTCTATTATCTCTTTTCCTACTGTTAATTTGGGACAGGGGGAATAAGGCGGTGATTCGAACAGCGGGTATGGCCCAGGCTATTTTCCGGTTCACAATACTGATAGTTTTACGCAACAAGATCTACCGAGTTTACCTTATATCCCTGTTAGTACGCATGCAAGTTAATACACACTTCCGAATCTTGGTGATTTGATCGATACGGGCCTTACACTTGTGGTTTCTTTCACTTTTCTCAATTGGGTTTCTAATGCAAAGTTTTGTGGGTTCTCTCGGAGTGACAAAATCACTTCCAGGTCAAGTCCCGTCAGATGTCACCAATAATGTTGCCAAATTAACTAGATATGACAGTTATTAATGATAATATTGCTTTTCAGAGTCGCCAGGTATCAAATGATACCACCACAAGGTTTTATTGGATATCGATCAAAGACCAAACAACCAGTTAGTTAGTTCAAGTTTTTTTTGTTTTTTAAAAAATATATTTTATTGAAATTTTTTTCCGAACAACAACTTTTTCCCTCTTACAAAGCAAACGTAACAGTAAAGAAATTTTTAACAATACGCAAATAACTAAACCCCATAAACTTTTAACATAAACTAAACTAAGACCCCCCCCCTCCCCCCTGGGTTGCTGCTGCTGGTCATCTGTCTTCCCTCTAACGTTCCCCTAGGTAGTCGAGAAATGGCTGCCACCGCCTGGTGAACCCTTGAGCCGATCCTCTCAGGGCAAACTTTATCTGCTCCAATTTAATGAACCCCGCCATATCATTTACCCAGGCCTCCAGTCCGGGGGGTTTTGCCTCCTTCCACATGAGTAGGATCCTGCGCCGGGCTACTAGGGACGCAAAGGCCACAATGTCGGCCTCTTTCGCCTCCTGCACTCCCGGCTCATCCGCAACTCCAAATAGAGCTAACCCCCAGCCTGGTTTGACCCGGGCCTTCACCACATTCGAAATCACTCCCGTCACTCCCTTCCAATACCCTTCCAGTGCCGGGCACGCCCAAAACATATGTGCGTGGTTTGCCGGGCTCCCGCCACACCTCCCACATTTGTCCTCCACTCCAAAGAACCTGCTCAATCTTGCTCCCGTTGTGTGCACTCTATGTAGCACCTTAAATTGAATCAGGCTAAGCCTGGCGCATGAGGAAGAGGAATTTACCCTGCTTAGGGCATCAGCCCACATACCCTCCTTTATCTCCTCCCCCGAATTCTTCTTCCCACTTTCCTTTTAGTTCGCCCACCGACTCCTCCCCCTCTTCCCTCATCTCTCGGTATATCTCTGACACCTTGCCCTCTCCGACCCACACCCCTGAAAGCACTCTGTCCTGAATCCCCTGTGTCGGGAGCAACGGAAATTCCCTCACCTGCTGTCTAGTAAACGCCCTCACCTGCATATATCTCAAGAAGTTTCCCCGTGGCAACTTATACTTTTCCTCCAATGCTGCCAGGCTCGCAAAAGTCCCATCTATAAATAAATCTCCCACCCTCTTAATTCCCAACTGGTGCCAGCTCTGAAATCCTCCATCCATTCTTCCTGGGGCGAACCTATGGTTGTTCCTAATTGGGGACCCCACCAGGGCACCCCGCACCCCTCTCTGTCGCCTCCATTGTCCCCAGATATTCAATGTTGCCGCCACCACCGGGTTCGTGGTAAACTTTTTTGGCGCGAACGGTAGCGGCGCCGTCACCAGCGCCTCTAAACTCGTCCCTTTACAGGACTTTCTCTCCAGTCTTTTCCACGCCGCTCCCTCACCCTCCATCATCCATTTACGTATCATTGCCACATTGGCGGCCCAATAGTAATCACCCAAGTTCGGTAGTGCCAATCCTCCTCTGTCCCTGCTACGCTGAAGGAACCCCCTCCTTACTCTCGGAACTTTCCCTGCCCACACGAAGCTCGTGGTGCTCCTGTCTATTTTATTAAAAAAGGTCTTAGTGATTAGTATAGGGAGACATTGAAATACAAATAAGAACCTCAGGAGGACCATCATCTTAATTGCTTGCACCCTGCCCGCCAGCGACAGTGGCTGCATGTCCCACCTCTTGAAGTCCTCCTCCATTTGTTCTACCAGCCGTGTCAGATTAAGTCTGTGCAAGGTTCCCCAGCTCCTAGCGATCTGAATCCCCAGGTATCGGAAGTTTCTTTCCACTTTCCTTAGAGGCAGGCCTTCTATCTCTCTACTCTGGTCCCCTGGATGTATCACAAATAATTCACTCTTCCCCATGTTTAGCCTATACCCCGAGAAATCCCCAAACTCCCTCAACATTCGCATAATCTCTATCATCCCCCCTGCTGGGTCCGACACGTATAACAATAGGTCATCTGCGTATAACGAGACTCGGTGTTCTTCTCCCCCTCTAATCACCCCTCTCCATTTCCTGGAGTCTCTCAGCGCCATGGCCAGAGGTTCAATTGCCAACGCGAACAACAATGGTGACAGCGGGCATCCCTGTCTTGTTCCCCTATATAGTTGGAAATACTCCGATCTTTGTCGACCCGGAACTACACTTGCCGTTGGAGCCCCATAAAGAAGTTTAACCCAGCTAATAAATCCGTTCCCGAACCCAAACCTCCTTAACACTTCCCATAAATACTCCCACTCCACCCTATCAAATGCCTTCTCTGCATCCATTGCCGCCACTATCTCTGCCTCCCCCTCCACTGGGGGCATCATTATCACCCCTAATAGTCGTCGCACGTTAACATTCAGTTGTCTCCCTTTTACGAACCCTGTCTGGTCTTCGTGCACCACCCCCGGGACACAGTCCTCTATCCTCGATGCCAGTACCTTTGCCAACAATTTGGCGTCCACGTTCAATAATGAAATAGGTCTATAGGACCCGCACTGCAACGGATCTTTATCCCTCTTCAAAATTAGCGATATCGTCGCCTCCGACATCGTCGGGGGTAAAGTCCCTCCTTCCCTGGCCTCATTGAACGTCCTCACCATCAACGGGGCCAACAAGTCCACATATTTTCTGTAATATTCCACCGGGTACCCGTCTGGTCCCGGAGCCTTCCCTGCTTGCATGCTTCCCAGTCCCTTAATAACCTCGTCCACCCCAATCGGTGCCCCCAGGCCTGCCACCTCCTGCTCCTCCACTTTCGGGAACCTCAATTGGTCCAGGAACTGCCGCATCCCCTCCTCTCCCTCTGGGGGTTGAGACCTATACAGTCCCTCATAGAAGGTCTTGAACACCTCATTTATCTTTCCTGCACTTCGCACCGTGTCTCCCTTTTCGTCTCTAATTCCTCCTATCTCCCTCGCTGTGGTCCTTTTTCGCAATTGATGAGCCAACAGACGACTAGCCTTTTCCCCATATTCATACCTCCTCCCCTGTGCCTTCCTCCACAGTACCTCCGCCTTTCTGGTGGTCAGAAGGTCAAACTCCGTCTGGAGTCTTCTCCTCTCCCTGTACAATTCCTCCTCCGGGGTCTCTGCAAATTCCCTATCCACCCTTAAAATCTCCCCCTGTAATCTTTCCCTTTCCTTGGCCTCTGTTTTCCTTTTGTGGGCCCCAATGGAGATCAGCTCTCCTCTGACCACCGCTTTTAGTGCTTCCCAGACCACTCCCACAGGGACCTCGCCGTCGTCATTGACCTCCAGGTATCTCTCAATACACCCCCGCACTCTTGCACACACTCCCTCATCCGCCATCAATCCCACATCTAATCGCCAGAGTGCTCTCTGCTCCCTTTCCTCTCCTAATTCCAGGTCCACCCAATGTGGGGCATGGTCCGAAACCGCTATGGCTAAATACTCAGCTTCTTCCACCCTAGAGATCAACGACCTTCCCAAAACAAAAAAATCTATCCGGGAGTACACTTTATGGACATGGGAGAAGAAGGAGAACTCCCTAGTGCCCTAGGTCTAAGAAATCGCCATGGATCCACTCCCCCCATTTGGTCCATAAACCCCTTAAGTACCTTGGCCGCTGCCGGCCTTCTTCCGGTCCTTGAGCTGGATCTATCTAGCCCCGGGTCCAGCACAGTATTAAAGTCCCCTCCTAAAATCAAGTTTCCTACCTCCAGGTCCGGTATACGCCCCAGCATCCGTCTCATAAATCCCGCATCGTCCCAGTTTGGGGCATACACATTAACCAACACGACCTCCATTCCCTCCAGCCTGCCACTCACCATTACATATCTACCTCCGCTATCTGCTACGATGTTCTTTGCTTCAAATGCTACCCGTTTCCCCACCAAAATGGCCACCCCTCTGTGCTTTGCATCTAGTCCTGAGTGGAACACCTGTCCCACCCATCCTTTCCTTAACCTAACTTGGTCCGCCACCTTTAGGTGCGTCTCTTGGAGCATAATCACGTCTGTCCTTAGTCCTTTCAAGTGCGCAAGCACTCGGGCCCTTTTTATCGGTCCGTTCAGGCCTCTCACGTTCCACGTGATCAGCCTCACTAGGGGGCTACCTGCCCCCCTCCCGCGTCGACTAGCCATTACCTTCTCTCGGCCAGTCCCATATCCCGCCTCCGCGCTCCCGCTCGCTCCCCCAGCGTCGCATACCATCCCCGTCCACCCACTCTTTAGCCATTTCCTTTTGGATTTCCGCAGAGGCAACCCAGTTGTCCCCCCCCCCCCCCACCCACGCTAGATCTCTTTCTAGCGTGATTGCTCCCCCCATATTACTTCCGTAAGTCAGCTGACTTCAACTGACCCCGGCTACTCCTGCTCACTCCTCGACCCCCCCGTGTGGGGAACTCCCATCCGCCTTGCGCCTGTCTTCCCGCCATATCCTTTCTGGCGCGGGAACATCCCTTTACCTGACCCGCCTCTTATGGCGCAGCTCCCTTTCCCCTCCCCCTCTCCTTCCCCATTCTCGAACTGTGTCCCGTCTTTCCCCCCTCACCGGCGCCCACATTTCCCAATGCTTCCCCCCTTCCCAATTTACTTCTCAATTAATTTCAACCATAACATTAACAATAACATTTCCTGCAGCATTTGTGTCTCCTTGAGCCCCTCAATTGCCTGTAGCATCGGGGTCAGCACCTCCCTCTTCAGCAGCTCCACGCACCGTCTCAAAAATTCATCCTGCTCAGGCCCCCATGTCCCCTGCGCTTTCTCCGCCGCCATCTTGTGCTTCTCCCTTTCTGACCCTTTGGTCGATGATTCCTCGCGCTGCAGCCGCCGCCGCCGGTTTTTTCCTCCTTCGTTGGGGGGGGGGACTCCCTTCTCACTCACCCCACACCGGGTTGCGTCGTCAAATAATTTCCCGTTGGGGCTCTTAAAAGAGCCCGAAGGTCCGTCGGAGCTGGAGCCGCCGGAACGTGCGGCTAGCAAGGCATCACCGCAACCGGCTAGTTAGTTCAAGTTTAATGATAGTTTATTTACACACAAGAATGACTTCGACATGCAACATAAAACGCTACAAGCTAAATTACACCTAACACTACAACAACCTGTACTTAACTTCAGGCACCAATGAGTCTGTTTCTGTATCTGTTACCCGAGTACAGGTATTTTGTTCTGGGGAAATAGGCCATTAGAATGCAAAGTAACTGGGGGTTTCGATCGCGTCTAGCTATCTGGGTTGCAAATACACACACAAGCTCCAAGTGTGTCTGAGTCCTGGGTTGGCCATAATTCCCATGGTCCTTTGCAGGTGGCCATCTCAGATGGCTACAATGTGCAGGGGGCCGGTGCACGCACCGCAGAACTGGCCGCCCATCAGGCCGTGGAGGAACCCAGAGGAGGACGCCAATGACAGTCCATACAGGCGACTTTGATCATTCCAGGAGCATGTGCCGTAGGAGGCTCCGTCTCAACAAGGAGACAGTGCACCTGTCGGTCTCCTGTGACCTGTACTTGCGGACTTGGCCCCCAGTGGAGGATGACACCTGCTCCCAGTGGCCGTGAAGGTCACCGCAGCCCTGAACCTTTATGCAAAAGACTTCACTCTAGATCTCGAGCAGGGACCTGCCCGGCATTTCCCAACCCAAGAAATCACGGATGCTCTGTATGCCCCGGCAGTGGACTAAATATAGAGTACCCAACTATTTTTTTTTCCAAATAAGGGGCAAAGTTTTTTTAAAAAAAATAATTTTTATTCAAATTTTCACAAAATATCAACAACAAAATACAGAAAGAAACCCCTCCCCCCATATACATAAATAATAAATTAACAACCTTCATCAACACAAAGGCAAAAATACACACCCACTCAAGAAATCCGAAAAACGAACCAACTCCCCCCCCCCCCCCCCCGCCACTCGGGTTGCTGCTGCTGACCATCTTCTGACGTTCTGCCAGGAAGTCTAGGAACGGTTGCCACCGCCTGAAGAACCCTTGTACCGATCCCCTTAAGGCGAATTTCACCCTCTCCAATTTAATGAACCCTGCCATATCGCTGATCCAGGATTCCACGCTTCGGGGCCTCGCATCCTTCCACTGAAGAAGAATCTACCAGGGACAGAATACCGGCCTCTTTCACCTCCTGCACTCCCGGCTCCTCTGCCACACCAAATATTGCGAGCCCCCAGCCCGGCTTGACCCTGGATCCTACCACCCTCGACGCCGTCCTCGCTACGCCCTTCCAAACGTCCTCCAGCGCAGGGCAGGCCCACAACATGTGGGTGTGATTTGCTGGGCTCCTTGAGCACCTAACACACCTGTCCTCACACCCAAAGAACCGGCTTATCCTTGCCCCGGTCATGTGTGCCCTATGCAGCACCTTAAATTGTATGAGGCTGAGCCTCGCGCAAGAGGAGGAAGAGTTCACCCTCCCCAGGGCAGCTGCCCACATCCCCTCATCAATCTCCTCACCCAACTCCTCCTCCCACTTACCCATTAGTTCCTAATGCAGGCCTCCTCCTGCATCACCTGATATTTTGCCGAAATTCTTCCCTCTCCAACCCACACCCCCGACAGCACCCTGTCCTGGACCCCGCGTGGCGGTAGCAGTGGAAACTCCACCACCTGCCGCCGAACAAACGCCCTTACCTGCATATATCTGAAGGTGTTCCCCGGGGGGAGCCCAAATCTCTCCTCCAGCTCACCCAGGCTCGCAAACTTCCCGTCCACGAACAGGTCCCCCATCCTTCTAATGCCTACCCTGTGCCAGCTCAGAAACCCTCCATCCATCCTCCCGGGGACAAACCGGTGGTTCCCCCGAATCGGGTACCACACCGAGGCCCCCACCTCCCCCTGTGACGTCTCCATTGCCCCCAAATTTTGAGGGTAGCCGCCACCACCGGGATCGTGGTATACCTCGTTGGAGGAAGCGGCAGCGGCGCCGTCACCAGCGCCTCCAGGCTCGTGCCCACACAGGACGCCATCCCCAGCCTCTTCCATGCCACCTCATCCCCCTCCATCACCCACTTACACACCATTGCCACGTTGGCGGCCCAATAATACCCACAGAGGTTAGGCAGCGCCAACCCCCCCCCCCCCCAATCCCTGCACCGCTCCAGGAACATCCTTCTCACCCTCGGGGTCTTCTGCGCCCACACAAACCCCATAACGCTCCTGTTAACCTGCCTGAAGAAGGCCCTAGGGATCAGGATGGGGCGGCATTGGAACAGGAACAAAAACTTTGGGAGCACCGTAATTTTAACTGATTGCACTCTACCCGCCAGGGAGAGTGGCAGCACATCCCACCTCTTAAACTCCTCCTCCATCTGCTCCACCAGCCTCGTGAAGTTAAGCTTATGCAGGGCCTCCCAGCTCCTAGCCACCTGGACCCCCAGGTACCTCTCCGCCCTTTTTAGCGGGAGCTCACCAATCCCCCTCTCCTGGTCCCCTGGGTGCACTACGAACTCGCTCTTCCCCATATTAAGCTTGTACCCGGAGAAATCTCCAAACTCCCTAAGGATCCTCATCACCTCCGGCATTCCCCCCACCGGGTCCGCCACATATAGCAGCAAATCATCCACATAGAGCGACACCCAATGCTCCTCCTCACCCCGCACCAGCCCCCTCCAGTTCCTCGACTCCCTCAACGCCATGGCCAGGGCTTCAATCGCCTGTGCAAAGAGCAGGGGGGACAGGGGACACCCCTGCCTCGTCCTCCGGTGTAGCCGGAAATACTCTGACCTCCTTCTGTTCGTGGCCACACTCGCCACCGGGGCCTCATACAGCAGCCTCACCCACCTGACGAACCCCTCCCCGAACCCTTCCACCACCACCCACAGGTACCCCCACTCCACCCTATCAAAGGCCTTCTCCGCATCCATCGCCGCCACTATCTCCGCCTCCCCTTCCATCGCCGGCAACATTATAACATTTAAGAGCCTCCGTACATTGGTATTCAACTGCCTCCCTTTCACGAACCCCGTCTGATCCTCGTGTATGACCTGCAGCACACAGTCCTCTATCCTCATGGCCAAAATCTTTGCCAGCAACTTTGCGTCTACATTTAAGATTGAGATCGGCCTGTATGTCCCACACTGTAGGGGATCCTTGTCCTGCTTCAGGATCAGGGAAATCAGCGCCCGAGACATCGTTGGGGGCAGAGCCCCCCTTCCCTTGCCTCGTTAAAGGTCCTTACCAATAGCGGGCCCAGCAGGTCCGCATACTTCTTATAAAATTCAACCGGGAACCCATCCGGCCCTGGTGCCTTCCCCACCTGCATGTTCCCTATCCCTTTGACCAACTCCTCCAACCCAACTGGCGCCCCCAGCCCCGCCACCTGCCCCTCCTCCACCATCCGAAACCCCAGCCGGTCCAGGAAGCGACCCATCCCTCCCTCTTCCAGTGGGGGCTCAGACCGGTACAGTTCCTCGTAGAAGTGCCTGATGACCACATTGATACCCACCGCACTTCGCACCGTGTTCCCTCCTCCATCCCTAACTCCCCCGATCTCCCTAGCTGCCTCTCACTTCCGAAGCTGGTGCGCCAGCATACGGCTCACCTTTTCTCCGTATTCATATACCGCCCCCTGCGCCTTCCTCCACTGCGCCTCCGCCTTCCTGGTGGTCAACAAATCGAACTCAGCCTGGAGGCTACGCCGCTCCCGAAGCAATCCCTCCTCCGGGGCCTCCGTGTACCTCCTATCCACTCCTATAGCTCTCCTCTGACCACCGCCTTCAGCGCCTCCCAGACCGCCCCTACTTGCACCTCCCCATTGTCATTAGCCTCCAGGTACCTCTCTATACACTTCCGGACCCGCCCGCTCACCTCTGCGACCGCCAGCAACCCCACCTCTAGGTGCCACAGCGTGCGCTGGTCCCTCTCCTCCCCCAACTCGAGGTCCACCCAGTGCGGAGCATGATCAGAAATGGCTATCACCGAGTACGCCGTATCCTCCACCCTCGGAATCAGCGCCCTACTCATGACAAAAAAGTCAATCCGGGAGTAGGCCTTGTGAACATGGGAGAATGAAAATTCCCTGGCCCCCGGCCTTGCAAACCTCCATGGATCCACCCCACCCATTTGGTCCATGAACCCCCTCAGCACCTTGGCCGCCGCTGGCCTCCTGCCCGTCCTAGACCTAGAGCGAACCAATGTCGAATCCAGCATCGTGTTGGAATCTCCCCCCCATTATCAGGTCCCCTGTCTCCAGGTCCGGAATCCGGCCCAGCATACGCCGCATGAACCCCGCATCGTCCCAATTTGGGGCATATACATTGACCGACACCACCCGCTCCCCCTGCAGCTTGCCACTTACCATCACATACCTATCGCCATTGTCTGCCACAATGACACTCGAACGACACTCTCTTCCCCACCAACATCTCCACCCCCTGATTTTTTGCATCCAAACCCGAATGAAACACCTGCCTTACCCACCCCTTTCTCAACCTTACCTGATCCGCCACCCTCAGGTGCGTCTCCTAAAGCATGGCCACATCCGCCTTCAGCCCCTTCAGGTGCGCGAACACCCGGGCCCGTTTGACCGGTCCATTCAGTCCCCTTACATTCCAGGTTATCAGCCAGATCAGGGGGCTACCCCCCTCCCCCGCCGACTAGCCATATCCCTTCCTAATCCAGCCACGTGCCCGCACCCACTGACGGCCCCTTCTCCACAGCGGCAGACCCCCGCCCCGACCTCCACTACCAACTCCAGCTCCTCCTTGGCCATTCCAGCAGCAACCCGCCCCCCCCCCCCCGCCCCACCTCAGCTAGGTCCTCCCCCTAGCTGCATTGCTCCTCCTATCGCACTCCCGTAAGTCAGCTGACTCCTGCTGACCCCGGCCACTCCCGTCGTTCCATCGACCCCCCCCCCCCAACCAGCAGGATCTCGTCCATTCCACTCCCAGCACGGCAGAAAAAGCCCGCGCTTCCCAGCTCCGGCCCCGCCCCTTCAGCCCTAAACACCCCGCCTCCCCTGGCGCA
Source organism: Scyliorhinus torazame (assembly GCF_047496885.1). Classification (NCBI taxonomy): domain Eukaryota; kingdom Metazoa; phylum Chordata; class Chondrichthyes; order Carcharhiniformes; family Scyliorhinidae; genus Scyliorhinus; species Scyliorhinus torazame. The sequence continues at coordinate 172,599,650 of NC_092723.1, read as the reverse complement.
GCACCCTTCCCAGGCCCGGCCCCACTACCCCCAACGCAGGCCTCTTTCCTCCGCGGGGCCCCATCTCCTCCACTGACCATCGTCCCCTCCAAGCAGTCCACCCACCCCCCCCCTCCACGAGCCCGCCCGGCGGACCTAATTAAAACAATGCCCAACCAACCCCCAAAAAACAAAGAAACCCCCCCCTCAAAACACAACCCAACAATCCCCAACCAGCCCTCCACCGCAACCCCTCATATCCGACCCTTAGTCTGAGTCCAGTTTTTCGGCCTGAACAAAGGCCCACGCCTCCTCCGGGAACTCGAAATAATGGTGTCGATCCTTATATGTGACCCACAGACGCGCCGGCTGCAGCATACCGAACTTTTCCCGCTTCCTGTGCAGCACTGCCTTCGCCCGGTTGTAACCGGCCCTCTTATTCACCACCTCCGCACTCCAATCCTGGTAGATCCGAACCTCCGCGTTCTCCCACCTGCTGCTCCGCTCCTTCTTGGCCCACCTTAACACACACTCTCGATCAGCAAACCGGTGGGACCGCATCACCACCGCCCACGGCGGCTCGCTGGGCTTGGGCCTCCTCGCCAGCACTCGATGGGCCCCCTCCAGCTCCAAGGGCCGCTGAAAGGCCCCCACCCCCATCAGCGAATTCAGCATGGTGACCACGTAGGCCCCCACATCCGATCCCACCAGCCCTTCCAGGAGACCCAGGTTTTTCCGCCTCGACCGGTTCTCCATCTCCTCGAACCTCACGTGCCATTTCTTGTGGAGCGCCTCAACCTTCACCGCCAGGCCCAGGATCTCGTCCTCATTCTCCGAGACCTTCTGCCGGACCTCCCGGATCGCCGCCCCTTGGGCCGTCTGGGTCTCCAGCAGCTTATCGATTGAAGTCTTCATTGGCTCCAGCAGCTCTGATGCCGACTGCCTCCACGCTGCCTGGTCTCTGTCCGCCGCCATCTTGGTCCTCCTCCCTCGCACCTTTCTTTGCTTCAATGCCACTTTTTAAAAAATAAATCGCCCCACTCCTGGTCCACTCCATACACTATCGGGGGAATGTTGCGGTCCCCTTCCCACACCGGGAAACGTCGAACAAGCGCCGTTGCAGGCCATAAAAAGAGCCCAAAAGTTTAGCAGGAGCTGCCGAACGTGCGACTTAGCTCCGCATAGCCGCAACCGGAAGTCGGGGCAAATAATTTAACGTGGTCAATGCACCCACTCTCGATTTCTTTGGGTTGTGGGAGTGAGACCCACGCAGACACTGGGAGAATGTGCAAACTCCACACAGTGACCCAGGGCCAGGATCGAACGAGATCCTCAGCGCCAGGAAGCAGCAGTGTTACCCACTATGCCACCCCCCTAGCAAGCAGCTGACTATATTAACTTTGAGCTGGACCAAGCACATCAAGATGCCCGAGCTGCAGAGTTCTCCGTCACCGGGATGCCCCAAGTCTGGGGGTAATTGATGGCATGCATGCTGCCTTGCGCTCCCTGAATGTTCAAAGTGTGGGCGACCACCACTTATGGATTATGGCACAGATACGCATGCGGGGAGCGAACAGGACATCTACATCCTGAGACACTTGGGACATCCCTGGTGTCTTCAAGGACCACCCCAGGATGACCGATTGGCTTTTGGGGGATATGAGGTCCTGGCTGGTGATGCCAGTGCAGAGGCCGGAGACCCAATATAACGAGGCCTATGTTGTTGCCACCCGGGTTGTCATTCGGACTGCTCAAAATGCGGTTCCAATGCCTGGACCTCTCTGGTAACCCCCTCCCCCCCCCCCAAACCCAAGAGGGTCTCCCACTTTGTGGTGGTCTGCTGAGCCTTCCACAAAATGGCACAGCAGCCAACCCCACAATCTCCAGCACCCGTTCCTCATAGTGGGTGAAGACGTTTGATGTCCGGTTCCCTGCCGGTTGTGTGCCAACTGCCCCTGTGGGGTTGAGTCGCACGCTTGATGCATCGGGAGGTTGATGGCAGGTGTAAGCACTGCTCCTGGAGAGGGAAGTGCTGTGCTGGTGGGTGCCAGGGTGTTCTGAGCACAATGACGGTGATACAGTATTTTCTGGGGGGGGGGGGGGGGTGCGTGCGTGCTGTGTGCCAGCTGCCAACTTGTTGGGGGAGATGGGTGTGGAGGTCAGCGGGGTGGCAGACTGGACTGATGCAAGAAGGCTTGTTAACTGATCCTTGCAGCCCGATGGAGTTTGTTGGTCTTCTTACGACATTGGACAGCAGTCCTCCTGGTCACACTGATGGCCGCTAGCACTACCTCGCTGGTGACATTGACAGCCCTGTTGCTGATCCCCTTGGCAGAATAGGGTGTTTGGTCTCACCTCCATGGCACCCAGCAGCCTGGCCAGATGGTGTCCCCGAAGTGTGGAGCAGGTCTGAATGGTGCCATGGTCATGTGCTGCCTGGGAAGGAGTTCCTGGCAGGAGCCAGTTCCACCGTGAAGCTCATGGTAGATCATTTCAGGCACTAAGTGCCGTTAAATACAAGCACCTGGGAAGTCACGCCCAATATGACACTTGGGAGAACTTTTCCCGTTAAATCGCGCCTTAGACATTTACTCTATGCCAATTCTACTGGACTATTTCTGTGCAATGTGAAACACATTTTTGCTTTCATTATAAATGAGTTAATGACCCCTGTCATCAATCCCTTCTGTAATTTCCTCATGAACAGTACGAATATTTTTCTTCCATCGAATCACAGAATTACTACAGAATAGGAGGCCATTTGGCCCATCAAGTCTGCACCGAGCCTCTAAAAAGAGCAGCGTACCTAGGACCACTCCTACACCCCATAACCCTACGTAACATGCACATCTTTCGACCCAAGGGGCAATTTAGCATGGTCAATTCATCTAACCTGCACATCTTTGGACTGTGGGAGGAAACTAGAGCACCCGGAGGAAACCCACGCAGACACGGGGAGTGCAAACTCCACACAAGACAGTCACCCAAGGTCGGAATCAAACCTGGGTCCCATGCTGTGAGACAGCAGTGCTAATCACTGTGCCACCCCTGTAACAGGGTAATGTAACAGAACAGCACAGTGGTTAGCACAGTTGCTTCACAGCATCAAGATCCCAGGTTCGATTCCCGGCTTGGGTCACCGTCTGTGCGGAGTCTGCACGTTCTCTGTGTCGGCGTGGGTTTCCTCCACAGTCCAAAGATGTGCAGGTTAGGTGGATTGGCCATGCTAAATTGCCTTTAGTGTCCAAAGGGTGGGTGGGATTGCTGGGTTATGAGGATAGGGTGGAATAGAAGACAGATGTGCGAGGTGTGCGGGAAGCCCAGCAAACCATGTCCATATGTTTTGGGCATGCCTGAAGCTTGGAGGGTTCTGGCAGGGGTTTGCCAAGGCAATGTCCAAGGTGCGAGGTACGCGAGTGGTGCCAAGTCCAGAGGTGGCGATCTTTGGAGTGTCAGAAGATCCGGGAGTTCAGGGGGTGAAAGAGGTCGGCGTTCTGGCCTTTGTCTCCCTCGTAGCCTGGAGATGGATCCTTTTAATGTGGAGGGACTCGAAACCCCCGAGTGTAGAGACTTGGGTCAATGACATGGCTGGGTTTCGCAGCCTCGAGAAAATAAAGTTTGCCTTAAGGGTTCTCCCGGAGGTGGCAGTCGGTCGTCGTCTTTGTTGGAGAAATTTAAAATGTCAGCAGTAGCAGCATTCCGAGAGGGGGAGGGGCGGGTAAGTGATATTTTATGTTACTGCATGTGGTTTGTGAAGATAGAGACGATTGGGAAATGTCTAATTTTTCACCATGTTAATGTTCAATGTTTACTGTTTCCTTTTTGTTATTATTATAAAGTTTTACAAATACTTCAATAAAAATATTTATTAAAAAAAGAGGATAGGGTGGAGGTGTGGGCTTGGGTAGGGTGCTCTTTAAGGGCCGGATGGGTTGAATGGCCTCTTTCTGCACTGTGATTCTATGATAGCAAAAACATCTAGAAATGTTAGCATAAATAGGTGGCATTCTCCATGTGAATAAAGAAATGTTTCATCTGCATTTTGGGATGGAAAATGCATAATAAACGAAGTCAATTTCCATCAGCAGAATGATTAAGAAAATTATCTGCACCAATACAGAAAATACAGCATACACAGAATTCACATTATTTTTTTCTTTATTGTCCAAGTACCTTTTAAAAGATAATTGTACAAGTCAGCACACTGAAAGATGACTGAAACCAGGTAACTAAATCTTTTGACGTGCTGCTACTTGAAGACATCATCTTTAGAAAATGTACATATTTACAATGGAAACCCTTAGAAAAAAGGGAAATGCAAAACCCGTGAATGCAGGGCCACATAAAAATCCCGCTGGACACCAAATGCAGGAGGAGAAACCATACTGCGGATCCCTGGATGAGGAGAGCTAGTCCTCAGTCATGGGGGTCACATAGCGTCGGACAGGTAACAGCATTGAATATAAAAGGCACTCTGTGATGTACTTTTATTTACACAATACCTTTCAGAAACACATGTTTTAGGCTGCTCCTTGGACAGTCGGATTTTGGGAAAATTTGTATCTAATTATCCTTTCTGTGTAACAGATTGAAGACCCATCATTAGTTTTAAACACAGCTTCTACACAATTAGACAGCCAAATGGCAGTAAATAAAACTGTGGGAGGAACAATGCCATCAGAACAGAGTTTGGATAGGTGGCGATGGGGCAGCGACATAACAGTTTGATTGTTTGCATTAATAAATTGGCAGAGTGATGAAAGTCCAACTTGCAGTGTGAAATTTTAAAACCCGAATCAAAGCCCTTTTGACATCAGGGACACCTGTTATAAATGAACCAGCATACAATGAAATCTGACAGATGAAAACATAATTTTTCTCTGGCAATTTCCGTCTCAATAGCCTGATTAAAATCAAAACAGTAACTTTTACCGTATAGGCCTTTTCACCCCCATGAGAAAGTTTGTCACGGGAAGTGAATTTACTTATGCACCATTAATTTGAAACGGAGTACCAATAACTGTGGCAGATTGATTTGTGAAAAAAATGCTCAAATAGAAAATGTAATAAAATGAGTGATTATTGAGCATTTAAATTGAGTAGTTTGGCCAGCAGGGGATTTGTTACTGTTTTTTGTTACTAAGAGCAGTTAAAATTTGGCAGAGGGCAGTTTCAGTCCTGCAACAGTGTAACACCAGTTCAGTCCTGCAGAATACACATCATTTTAAAGATATTGCCATTCAAAGATGCTCTCGACACGGTTACTTATGATTTATTAAGTTAGTTGTAAGACTTGGGTACGCCAAGAATAAAATGAATGGAGGGCAAATGTAATGGGAATGGCTTTTTGGTCTCCTTGTTAGACCTGCACCAAATTTTGAAAAATATTCAAATTTACGATAGCTCCAAAACTATTCTGGGGCCATTAAACGGAGGTCAACTTGCAGGAAAATAGATAAGTATTGGTATCCAATACAAATCAATGTTAACACTGCATGCAACAGTATTTTAGTTTGGCAATGGCAACAGAAGAACCACATATCAGTTACATTGTAAGCTGTACACTCAGCGGATGATGTTTCCAAAATAAAATCTCAAGTGTTGCTGGCTGCTAAGTTGTGATATCAGATTCAAACTGGACATAAAGATTTGGAATCAAGTGTAAAATATTGTAAACAATTTGAGTCTAATCAGATTTGACATGCTGACGGACAAAACTGTTACACAAGCTTTAGGAGTAGGTAGGGCTAGCAAACTGCTTAAACAGCTGCAGCACAATGTTGTAAAATGGCAATCGGACTCATCCAAGTTTTCAACGGTTTGGGATTCATCAGCTTCGGTTTTCAAACTGGAGCTGTGTGCCGTGCAGAACATGCAGGAACTGGAAAGCAGCATCAGTATTATAAGTGCTAGGTACCAACAAAACATTGGTAGGGGTTGCGGAATTGAAACCAGTCAATCACTCCTCAACAGACATTCCTATAATATTGGGTCTTCCGAAACCGTGCAACTTTTTCATATGAAAAGGCCTATACAGCAGTATTTGCAAAGGTGGCCTATGTAAACTTTCTTGATGGACATTTTGTCCTGATAAGACAACGGAATCACTGATAATCATCCATTCTACAAGTGGAAAAACAATTATCAACGGTTTGAAATAGGGACCAAATAGCTATTATTACAGATGGCTGTACACATTTGGTGAGCTCAAGTACCTGTATGTATGTTTAAAATAACATAAGAGCACTGTTACATTAAAAATGCTATTTTCCTCAGATTACATTATATCAAAAATATGCAGCTTTAGTAAACAGTTTCATATTACAATTTCTAATACAATTTTACAATGCTACATTACACTTAGTGTTTGAAATATACTGATAAAGAGAAGATAATGCTGCAAACATTCCCATCAAAGGGCTGCAATGGCAGACCTTGGTGTTGAAAGCACCATTTTTTCTGCTGCAACGAGCAGTTGTAAAATATCCCTGTGGAGAGTTGGAAGCCTTAATATGTCAGCATGATGCATTTTCCACAGTTAACTACCATGACCCCCAGTAATGTAGTCCAAAGTACTCCAAGCAGCTGAAACTTCTCTTGTACCATTACATACTCCTCTTCATGGCCGTCTTGCATTTAGTCAATTTTTTCAACTTTTCCAATAATTTTCTCCTCAAAAATTGGCAGAATTGCTTCCTCATCACGCACCTCTTCAAATACCACCCCACAGTCAAACTCATCACTTACTTTCTTGAAATAATACCTGCAAAACAAAAACGAAAAGGTAAGTTTTCTCGGTATACCAGCAAATGTCGCTACTCGTTCTATGCTGGCAATTTTAAAATCAAAATCCGTTACAAAGTTAAGAAAAGACAGCACTTGAAAAATAATCACAGGGCTCAATAACGTTTCGCAACTATTTCATATTTTCTTCCTTTAATTCAAGTGTTTCGGTTCCGTGCATTATTTCCAGACAGAAACAGATAAGACAACATTCCTTTGCGATTACCCAGTAGTGAAGCGGATCGGAAGCCCGTTCTCTGAAAATTACGGACACTGTAAAACTTTTACTTTTCTCATCCAATTTGTTAAACGGTAGCCTTGTGGAGAGCACAATTGCTTCACAGCTCCAGAGTCCCAGGTTCGATTCCAGATTGGGTCACTGTCTGTGTGGAGTCTGCACGTCCTCCCAGTGTGCGCGTGGGTTTCCTCCGGGTGCTCCGGTTTCCTCCCACAGTCCAAAGATGTGCAGGTTAGGTGGATTGGCCATGATAAATTGCCCTTAGTGTCCAAAATTGCCCTTAGTGTTGGGTGGGGTTGCTGGGTTATGGGGATAGGGTGGCGGTGTTGACCTTGGGTGGGGTGCTCTTTCATAGAATTTACGGTGCAGAAGGAGGCCATTCGGCCCATCGAGTCTGCACCGGCTCTTGGAAAGAGCACCCTACCCAAAGTCAACACCTCCACCCTATCCCCATAACCCTGTAACCCCACCCAACACTTTGGGCAATTTTGGACACTAAGGGCAATTTATCATGACCAATCCACCTAACCTGCACATCTTTGGACGGTGGGAGGAAACCGGAGCACCCGGAGGAAACCCACGCACACACGGGGAGGACGTGCAGACTCCGCACAGACAGTGACCCAAGCCGGAATCGAACCTGGGACCCTGGAGCTGTGAAGCAATTGTGCTATCCACAAGGCTACCATGCTGCCCAAAGAGCCAGTGCAGACTCGATGGGCCGAATGGCCTCCTTCTGCACTGTAAATTCTATGAAAAAATTCTTGAACAGACCAACTTCCCAGTTTCTAATGTAGCAGTAAGACCCCGCTCATACAAAATGGCTGACTACAGGCATGATGCGATAAATGGTCATTTTTGCAGGCTTTTGAGATGACCTATTTAAATGGAATTTGCAGAGCAAAGTGCAAAGCAATATCTACTTGCATCCAAAGTTGCAACATGAAAACAATTATGATCATTAAAGATTAAGAATTGCATACATGGTGTATTAAGTTTATGTAATAAAATAGTGTTGACTCATAAGTTATAATGTAGAGCATTTGTTTGATACATAAGAGGGTAAACAATAACAAATTAATAGACAATAGAACATTACAGCACAGTACAGGCCCTTCGGCCCTCGATGTTGCGCCGACCTGTGAAACCAATCTAAAGCCCATCTACACTATTCCATTATCATCCATATGTTTATCCAATTACCATTTAAATGCCCTTAATGTTGGCGAGTCCATTACTGTTGCAGGCAGGGCATTCCACGTCCCGACTACTCTGAGTAAAGAACCTACCTCTGACATCTGTCCTATATCTATCTCCCCTCGTGCTAGCCATCACCATCCGAGGCTCTCACTGTCCACCCTATCTAATCCTCTGATCATCTTGTATGCCTCTATTAAGTCACCTCTTAACCTTCTTCTCTCGAAAGAAAACAGCCTCAAGTCCCTCAGCCTTTCCTCATAAGATCTTCCCTCCATACCAGGCAGCATCCTGGTAAATCTCCCTTTCCAATGCTTCCACATCCTTCCTATAATGCGGCGACTAGAACTGCACGCAATGCTTCAAATGCGGCCGCACCAGAATTTTGTACAGCTGCAACATGACCTCATGGCTCCGAAACTCAATTCCTCTACTATTAAAAGCTAACACACCGTACGCCTTCTTAATAACCCTATCAACCTGCGTGGCAACCAGGGATCTATGTACATGGACACTGAGATCTCTCTGCTCATCCACACTACCAAGAATCTTACCATTAGCCCAGTACCCTGTATTCCTGTTACTCCTTCCAAAATGAATCACCTCTCACTTTTTTGCATTAAACTCCATTTGCCATTTCTCAGCCCAGCTCTGCAGCTTATCTATGTTCCTCTGTAACCTGCAACATCCTTCCGCACTGTCCACAACTCCACCGACTTTAGTGTCATCTGCAAATTTACTCACCCATCCTTCTACGCCCTCCTCCAGATCATTTATAAAAATGACAAACAGCAGTGGCCCCAAAACAGATCCTTGTGGTACACCACTAGTAACTGGACTCCAGTCTGAACATTTCCCATCAACCACCACCCTTTGTCTTCTTCCAGCTAGCCAATTTCTGATCCAAACTGCTAAATTACGCTGAATCCCATGCCTCCGTATTTTCTGTAGTAGCTTACCGTGGGGAACCTTATCAAACGCTTTACTGAAATCCATATACACCACATCAACTGCTTTACCCTCATCCACCTGTTTGGTCACCTTCTCAAAGAACTCAATAAGGTTTGTGAGGCACGACCTACCCTTCACAAAACCGTGTTGACTATCTCTAATCAAATTATTCCTTTCCAGATGATTATACATCCTATCCCTTATAAACCTTTCCAAGATTTTGCCCACAACAGAAGAAAGGCTCACTGGTCTATAGTTACCGGGGTTGTCTCTACTCCCCTTCTTGAACAAGGGGACAACATTTGCTATCCTCCAGTCATCTGGCACTATTCCTGTAGACAAAGATGACTTAAAGATCAAGGCCAAAGGCTCAGCAATCTCCTCCCTAGCTTCCCAGAGAATCCTAGGATAAATCCCATCCGGCCCAGGGAACTTATCTATTTTCACACTTTCCAGAATTGCTAACACCTCCTCCTTATGAACCTCAAGCCCTACTAGTCTAGTAGCCCGAATCTCAGTATTCTCCTCGACAACATTGTCTTTTTCCTGTGTGAATACTGCCGAAAATATTCATTTAGCACCTCTCCTATCTCCTCGGACTCCAAGCACAACTTCCCACTACTGTCCTTGACTGGCCTTACTCTTACCCTAGTCATGTGTTTATTCCTGACATATCTATAGAAAGCTTTAGGGTTATCCTTGATCCTACCTGCCAAAGACTTCCCATGTCCCCTCCTGGCTCTTCTTAGCTCTCTTTAGGTCCTTCCTAGCTAACTTGTAACTCTCGAGTGCCCTAACTGAACCTTCATGTCTCATCTTTACATAAGCCTCCTTCTTCCTCTTGACAAGTGTTTTGACTGCTTTAGTAAACCACGGTTCCCTTGCTCGACCACTTCCTCCCTGCCTGACAGGTACATACTTATCAAGGACATGTTCCTTGAACAAGCTCCACATTTCCATTGTGCCCATCCCCTGCAGTTTTCCTCACCATCCGATGCATCCTAAGTCTTGCCTCATCGCATCATAATTGCCTTTCCCCCCAGATATAACTTTTGCCCTGCGGTATATACCTATCCCTTTCCATCACTAAAGTAAACGTAATGGAATTGTGGTCACTATCACTAAAGTGCTCACCTACCTCCAAATCTAACATCTGTCCTGGTTCATTACCCAGTACCAAATCCTTCCATTACTTCCATATCTTTCAACCCTAGATGTCACAACTCTTTCTCACTTCTTTCACTGCCTTTTAAACAAAATACCTTCTCAACGATCTACTTGACCATGTGACCAGTTGCCTCTTTGGGTCACCTACCATCGTCTCAGATTCCACCTTAACCTGAAAATATCACCTGCTTCTCAATAGTTCTGTTATCAAGGAATGTAACTTTCAAAATTGGGTTCCAAATAAAGCAGAACATAAGATCCATACTTCAAAACATGATCAACTCTGCCCTTAAATTGTCTTGAAATACCTACATACTTACATAAGCCTCCTTCTTCCTCTTGACAAGTGATTCAACTACTTTAGTAAACCACGGCTCCCTCGCTCGACTACTTCCTCCCTGCCTGACAGGTACATACTTATCAAGGACACGCAGTAGCTGTTCCTTGAACAAGCTCCACATTTCAATTGTGCCCATCCCCTGCAGTTTCCTTCCCCATCCTATGCCTTGCCTAATCGCATCATAATTGCCTTTCCCTCAGCTATAACTCTTGCCCTGCGGTATATACCTATCCCTTTCCATCGCTAAGGTAAACGTAACCGAATTGTGGTCACAACCACCAAAGTGCTCACCTACCTCCAAATCTAACACCTGACCTGGTTCATTACCCAGTACCAAATCCAATGTGGCCTCGCCACTTGTTGGCCTATCTACATACTGTGTCAGGAAACCCTCCTGCATACATTGGACAAATACTGACCCATCTAAAGTACTCGAACTGTAGCGTTTCCAGTCAATATTTGGAAAGTTAAAGTCCCCCATAACAACTGCCCTGTTACTTTCGCTCCGATCCAGAATCATCTTTGCAATCCTTTCCTCTATATCTCTGGAACTTTTCGGAGGCCTATAGAAAACTCCCAACAGGGTGACCTCTCCTTTCCTGTTCCCTAACCTCAGCTCATACTACCTCAGTAGACGAGTCCTCATCAAACGTCCTTTCTGCCACCGTAATACTGTCCTTGACTAACAATGCCACACCTGCCCCTCTTTTACCACCTTCCCTGAGCTTATTGAAACATCTAAACCCCGGAACCTGCAACAACCATTCCTGTCCCTGCTCTATCCATGTCTCTGAAATGGCCACAGCATCCAAGTCCCAGGTACCAACCCATGCTGCAAGTTTACCCACCTTATTCCGGATGCTCCTGCGTTGAAGTAGACACACTTCAAACCACCTTCCTGCCTGCAACCTTGAAACCTTACCCATGACCTCACTACTCTCAACCTCCTGTACACTGGAGCTACAATTCAAGTTCCCAACCCCTGCTGAATTAGTTTAAACCCTCCCGAAGAGCATTAGAAAATTTCCCCCCCCCAGGATATTGGTACCCCTCTGGTTCAGGTGTAGACCATCCCGTTTGTAGAGGTCCCACCTACCCCAGAATGAACCCAAATTATCCAGGTATCTGAATCACTCCCTCCTGCACCATCCCTGTAGCCACGTGTTCAACTGTTCTCTCCCTATTCCTCGTCTCGCTAGCACGTGGCACGGGTAACAACCCAGAGATAATAACTCTGTTCTAGTTCTAAGATTCCACCCTAGCTCCCCGAATACCTGCCTTACATCCCCACACCTTTTCCTACCTATGTCGTAGGTGCCTATGTGAACCACGACTTGGGGCTGCTCCCCCTCCCTCTTAAGGATCCCGAAATCACGATCCGAGACATCACGGACCCTGGCAGCTGGGAGACAACACACCAACCGCGAGTCTCTCTCGTTCCCACAGAATCTGTCCCCCTAACTATGGAATCCCCAATGACTCTAATGCTCTACTCCTCATCCCCCTTCCTTTCTGAGCAACAGGGACAGACTCTGTGCCAGAGACCTGTACCCCATGGCTTACCCCGGTAAGTCCCCCCCCCCCCCCACCAGTATCCAAAGCCGTATACTTGTTACTAAGGGGAACGACCACAAGGGATCCCTGTACTGACTGCTTCCTCCCAGCCCCTCTCACCATCACCCATCTATCTTCATTCTTCAGAGTAACTACATCCCTGAAGCTTCTATCTATGACTACCTCTGCCTCCCGAATGATCCAAAGTTCATCCAGCTCCAGTTCCCTAATGCGGTCTTTGAACTAGAGATGGGTGTACTTCCCACAGGTGAAATCAGCAGGGACACTCAGTGTCCCTCACCTCAAACATTCTGCACGAGGAACATTGCACTGCCTTCCCTGCCATTCCCTCTAGATAAGTTTTCTTGTTTTATCCGCAAGTTAAGTCAAATTTACTCAGCCAACCAACTGAAGCCAAGACTCACTGATTCATATACCACTTCATAGCTGATTTGTGTGATGTAGCCATGTACACTATGACTTATCTTAGTGAAACCTTTGAATGCTGAAGTGAATTAAGTCGCTGAAGTGAATAAAGTCATCTCCATTTTGAGGATTCTATCTCACACATAACAAACTTTTATAGTTCTTTTAATGTTATAAAATATTAAGGATTAACTGCCACAAGAACACTAAGGTTTAAAGATTCAAATCTGCAGGAATTAATTCTTTGAGTTACTGGCTATTTTGTTAATCCAGCAGTACCCAATTATCTCATACTGTAATAACATTACTAAATCAGGAGTATACAAACTTTGGTTTCTGTAGCCACTTTGGCCATAGCAGAGAAATACCAGCATGTGGGATATATAAAGATAAATTGAACAGAGCTGCTGTGACTTTAAAAGCTATAGATGACTGGGACCCCCTGAGCTGCACGTGACCTTTATGTTTGGGCAGGCCAGCATTAAATTTCCACTTAAATGAAAAAACCTATAACATATGGATCATTACCTATTATATGGATCTAAAAGGATGTTCAAAACACCCAAGCTCTTGTAGGTGCAGGGTTGGATTTTATGTAGCCTGTCACGGAGCAAACCACAGTGTCCAGGCCTATTTAATTTTGGCAGGAAAACCTCCCCCAGTTAAATCATATGGCATACAGGACTGACCCGGTCTTCCCAGCTAGCACCAGCAGCAATTGACACCCATTATTCCCTGGCCTAACACAATTTGGTGGTGGTTCAGGTCAAGGATTAATTGGAGCGGTCTTCCCGGATGGAATCCCTCGCTCTCAGGGACCCAGTGCACAAGTGAGGAACCTAGGATCAGGCAGAGGTTGGGCGTTGAAAGCCACCCCCTGCCGTTGCCTCTGATCCCTTTCACCATCCTTGACCTCTGACCTGTGCCCCTCACCCCACTTTCATTCATCTGAGACCTGGGGTCCCTAGGGTGGGTGCAATGCATCACCAGCCACTGCTCTTGCTAGCAGCAATGACGAAAGAGTCGGCCTCTGATTGGCTAGCAACTCTCAGTCGGCAGGACTACCGCCACCATAAATCTCAATAGGGTGGAAGACTCACTTGTGGTCAAGTAAGTAGCTGAAAAGCTTCAGATTCCACTGGCTCCTTCCTCATAACCCCAGACTTTTTAACCATATAATTTTTATTATTTATCTTTACTGTAGCAGAGATTTGGGCACATACCTGTAATTCCCTTTCTTAGTCAACAGCTCCTTGAACTGTCCCAACGTGACAATACGCCCTTTAACAGATGTTCTGTATGGAATTGGCTCCCCACAGAAATAGTAGGCCACCACAATGTTATCACCAGGCTGAGAAACACCATTTGCTGACTTCTTTTGAGGTTTATGCCTATAGTGGGAAAAGATCATAATGAGCTTTTTTTTTTAAACTTCATCATATAACTAAATATGGTAAAATAACTGCAGAAAAATAAGACTGAATTGAGGAAATGAAATCATATTTTTACTGTTTTTACTAAACAAACAAAATAAATGTATAAATAAAATTAAGTCACAATAATATGGCTGGAATTTTCTAGTCTCAGTGGAGAAACCGGTTTCCCTGCAGCTGATGCAGTGAGCCATTCAAATTTCCATGGACTTCGGCAGGACCAAAGAGCATTTCGGTGGGAGGAACTGTAAAATTCCACCCAATGACTGACGCACAAACAATGATAACAAAAATTACTGACTGCATCAAAATATCTGTTTTCTACCACCTCTCAAATTTAGTTCCTTTTGATTTGATTTATTATTGTCACATGTATTAGTATACAGTGAAAAGTATTGTTTCTTGTATGCTGTACAAACAATGCATACCGTACATAGGGAAGGAAGGAGAGACTGCAGAATATAATGTTACAGTTATAGCAAGGTGTAGAGAAAAGGTCAACTTAATAATTAGAACATTGTTAGATAGTTTAAAAGAGTTAGAATGAAGTTTTAGAAGCATAGAACGAGTGTAAAAGATAAAATTAGAGGGTCTGCTGGGCACAGCTTGCAAGAGGTCGCCTCGCTCCGGCGCCATCTTAATTCGACTTAATTTGGATTCGAGCACTAAGCAACTTAAGTTGATAAAGACAGCCTCATGCACTTGGAGTATTTTAACTCAATCATGTCATACATTCTTACACTTTGTTTCAAATTTGAATGGCTGCAAAATGATTTTGGGCTGTAAAATAACAGGTTTGCGAATACCAGTGTATTTTCACAGTTAAATCAGTGTTTGTTGTCAATCAGTAAATGATGTTAAGACAACATCATTAAAGGTGGCATTTTGAATTTCTCAACAAGTAATGAAAAGACAGAGTTATTACTACAATGTTTAAATAATCAATGTATTTTTTCCAAAGCAGGTTAATCCCCACTAAAAACGTGCCTCACTGGAACAGGCACAAGGAACCTAAAGGTCTCCTTCGGTGCTGTGAGATTCAATGATTTAATGATGTCTTCAAACATTCATCCTCACATGAATTGCCAAATTAAGGATCCTAATCTTTAATCATAGAATCTTTCTGAAATGCACTGTCTTGCTTCATCTACCCTTCCATTCAATGTTGTCGAATGCCCTCTTCCATCATGACTCATTCAACAGCCAAGCTGTGTTTGGCTGCTCCACTACTCCCTAAATACAGCAACATGGCATTTAGAAAGTAACTGCTATTCCAATGGAGCATTAAACTGTACACCAATCAAAAGCACTGTACACCTGTGAAAGTGTTTTTTAATATAAATTTAGAGTACCCAATTATCTTTTTCCAATTAAGGGGCAATTTAGCAGGGACAATCCACCTAACCTGCACATCTTTTGAGTTGTGGGGGTGAAACCCACGTAGACACGGGGCGAATGTGCGAACTTCACACAGTGACCCGGGGCTGGGATTGAACTGCAGGCAGCAGTGCTAACCACTGAGCCACCTTGCCGCCCACGAACTGTGAAAGTGTTATCAAAGTTATGGGTAACGAGTTCATGATAACTATTACATTTTTATTGCTGACATTTCAGTTCCACTTATTCTGAACAGTATCCATCATCTCCAAATGGCAGCTAAACCTTATTGAACTCAATAGCAACCTGCGGCATAAAAGCATAAAAATAAGAGGGGGAAAATTGTATTCCTCCCAGCAGCAAGGTCCCAGTGAGGAAGAAAAATAAGTATATTTTGCCTTACTGAGTATCCCTTGTGAACCGGATGTACAGCAGTTTTAAACTGGGTACAGAAATCCACTCCATCCACTGAATTGGAAAATGGATTTGACGCAGAAAACCTCAATGGAGATGAAAGTGGATTACTAAATCCTTACATAAACCTCTTCAATTATACAAGACTTTTGTGAACATTCAAAAACAATTATATTTCTAATATAAAATTGAAGTTTCTGCAATTAGATCGGAGGGATTAATCAAAAAACTGATTGCATTAAGATAACGGTGTGGAGTGTAAGGGCTTAAAATGACTACTTCAAATCATTTTTAATTTGACATGTTGATAAAAAAGTCCAGATCACAAGGAAGCTCTTGACAACAATCATATAACTTTACAACCTACTGACATTAAGATATTGTGCATGCGTTTGCTACTGCCAGTAAACAACTTACATTATAGTTAAAACTACACATCTTAAAATTATATTAAAAACAGCCCAGATACTCTGCTAGCAAATGAAAATATTAAGTTGCAGTGGCAGATAAAGCAAAACAGTTTGTAGTTTGTTCTGTACTTTTAAAATATTAATGAAAATTTGTCTTTGCAAGAGATGGAATCGCGAGGATAAGATATATTACACCTACTTACCTTCTTTCATCTTATTTAGTTGCTCTCAAGCAATTATATAAATGCTGCTAAATGTAGTTCAAACTCAACCTCCTGCTTTTTCATTAATCATAATCACTAAACCTAATATGCAAGTGCCTTCCCACTGCCTCAGCAAACTTAGTTTACTGTAAGATGTGGTACTAGTCCATTTCAATACAATGGGATACAGGGAAAGCAGGTTGCGTAAACTGAACTGCACTAAGGAATACCACACCTAAAGTATAATCTCATTCAATTCCCTCATAAGCAGCTGGAAGATTCAGGGATAAATGCCCGTGATGGTATTTTACAGCAATAAATCCAATGTCAGTCCAATGCACATGAAGTTAGTACAAAATATTTATGTTAAAAATATATTGCAATAACGTCAAGAACAAAAATTAATTGTGTTAATGTAAAAAATATATTTATATTTAATGAACTAAAATTCAGTGCATTTAAAACTTAAGGCCTATGTACAAACTAATATCTAAACCTAGGATGACAGAGAATGCATCAACAGCAGCAGGACGTACTCTGACTCAGAGAGATCCATGTCGGAGACGGCTGGTACCACATTCAGCACTGGAATACATGCAGGCCTGAGAGAAGTGCGACCCCGTTGGATAACCTCTTGCACATACCTGCAATGTCATGGAGAATAATCCTAGGAATTAGAATTTTCTACTCCAGCTACCGGTCTGCTATCTCCTTACTCAAAATCAGCCATGACTACAATCATGGTGCATATATTACCCATCTGCGACCTTACTCAGAGGTAGCGCTCCTGTTTAATTTTAACTTATGGATTATGCTACGTATAAATTTCAAAATTTCTACTTAAATCATCAAACTAGGCACTTGGAGGTGCAAGAAACAGCAAGGGCCAATTCATTAATCATTTCCATGGATTGTTAACCTTCATACATAATCTCGTAGATCAATGAAAGACTCCACACCTCCACAGACCAATCAACTTAGAACTTTGTTAGAAATTTAATAAACAAATAGAATCTGTTTAAATATGATATTTAATGAACAGTCACTAATATTTAAAATTAAACATCTTATTTTGGTCATTGAGTTTAGTCCAGTAGTAGGGATTAATTTACAATAAATATATTCTGAACTGAAATTTCTAAATTCTGTCATAACCAACTTCAATCTTCACCTGGCCAAAATGACAGAAATTATGTAAATTTAATGATCTAACAATGAACACTAACAATTAGAATTGAAAAAGCTTTGAATAGTTTGCTTTTTAAAAAAGTCACTTTGGCAAATCAAAAGGTTTGTGCCAGTGATGTTTTACCACATGGCAAGCTTCAAATTTCAGTGGTACCATCAAGGGGAATGTTTTGAGGGTTAGAGTTCCTCACATTAAATCCAATGGAATATCGGATATGCATAACCATTGATAGCATTGTTAGGATTTGCAAGGAAACAATAATCAACATTTAATTCGGGGCGGGGGAGGGGGGGAAACAAATAGCAATTTTACAGAGCTAGATGGCCAATTTTGCCAATATTTGTGCGGTTAAACCCCTGGGCTGCAAATTCACACAAGTTTCTAAACTCTGAAAAGACACTTTAACCGTTTACCTTTCGACTGAACAATCTGATAATTATCTGCTCCAAATTCAAAAATAAACAGGCCATCAAGTAGACCACTCTGCCAATTTAACAAAATACCTTTTCAAGCAATATTTCAATTCTAATTTGGGCGACTTTTCTTGTTAAAAAGCAGATGGAGTTGCAAATGTGCATCTTTCAATGGACATTTTAATGAGGTATTGTGCAGCACTATCGGTTTCTAATGCATTGCTTTAAATATTATTTGTAATTTGTAAGTTCAAGTAGCTTACAAGATACCTTTTGGTCAGCCTTATCACACTTCAGTCATACCACACTAACAAAATGTACGTTGCCACATAATAAGATAAAATATATATTAAACAAAAGATGATTACAAAAGAACATGGTTTAGAGTTATGCAGAGTCTAGAAGAACTGAACTGTTCTGTCGTGATTGCATATTTTGGCAGATCATCACATTTAAAAGTATCTTAACTGACAACCTGTGAGAATGTAAGTGAAACATATTACGACTGAAGCTGGATACAATGGTCCATAGCCCAAAAACAAACAAAAAATGGTAGTGTTTGGTAATCAAGTTAAAAAGGTTTTGCAAAATTCACTTTGTAGTTTGCAGCATAAAAGTCTAATTTTCTGGATTCCTTGCCAATCGGCAAATAGTCAGTGATAGAGTTTTGAAAGCTCACAAACCCAGCCACCTGAGAAATCCTCAATACAAACCTTATCCTAACTTAAGATGTTAAGAGTTTTAGGCCGAATATTTTCCACAAGGCAAAGTCGTGAATTGCCAGGCTCTCCATAATAAAGGAAAAAATATTTGGACTCCACGAGTTGAGTCAGTTTGGGCCACTCATCTGACTGTATTGACAACATTGGAAATAACGGACCCACAAATTGAAGAGGAGATCAAATAGTTTCATTTATTAAAAATAAATTTTCCGAACGCAAATAATAGTATTTTTTAGAATTCAAGTCTAAAAAGTCAGACCAAATGTGTCCTGTTTTAACTGTAGTATTTGTAAATAGAGGAAATGGCCTGATTTTAAAAAAAGACAGCAAATAATGTCTAGGATATCTGTAGATTGCCAGCATTAACACCATCACCCAGCACATGAAGCTTACATAATAAGACACATCGTTGATAAAGGTTGAATTTTAGGATGGCCTCTTAAATTTCCAAGTGCACTACCTCTGACAAAGCAAAATGAAATAGTTAATTCATCTCACCTTTGTTTGGACTGCAGTTTGCCACTCTTCTTTTCCTCCTCTTCGAGCCGTCTGCGTGCCTCTTCCAATTGAGTCAGAGGATTGGGTGCTGGGTTGGGTGGCATGGTTGGATCCTGAATGAATGGGTGCGATGGTTGAACAGGATTTCGCAGCTGTGCACTGACCCATGGATGAACAGCTCCTGGCCTCTCAATTGAACTTGGTCTAGAAGTATCATGACTAGGTTGTTTCTTAGGCCCTATCAAACTGTGACAAAAAGACAAGGAATATGTAATTAGTTCATCTTTGCAAAAATCTTTTTATTGACATAAAATTAAAATTTGCACACGTAGGGAGGACATAATGATCATTAACAATGACTTTGCTGATTACTGACACATTGTCGGTTCATTTTTGTGACGGTTCAGCTCCTTTTGAGCGGAACAAGACTGATAATATAAAAGTTTAAATTGTGATGAGTCCAAAATGCTCGTCGGTTTTGTTCATCTGGGATGGGTTCAGATTTGAGCTGTGTAGCCATCTAGAATGGCTGCTTACAATGTATCCCGGGAAATATGGTCACCTGCAAAGGACCATGGGAAATATGGTCAACCAAGGACTCAGACGCTCAGAGCTTATGTATATTGGCAACTCAGATAACTAGACGCTATCGAAACCCCCAGCTACTTTGCATTCTAATGGCCCATTTCCCCAGAACAAAATACCTGTACTCAGGTAAAACTCAGGTAACAGATACAGAAACGGACTCATCAGGGCCACTCCCTTTGCTCAGGGAGCCCAAAAACATCAAGGTCAATGACCGCTCAGGACACGCCCCGTCATCAAGGCACCCGCCCCTTTATTGGCCAAAATCGAAGGCAGTAATCGAAGACTACCGAATTATTGGGTCCAAAGCTAAGGACCGCCCTAAAGAGCGTGAAACCCCAGAAGGATAAAGAGAGACACTGCCATGTGTTCAGTCTCTCTTGACTCCGGCGCTCGGTCTCTCTTGACCCCGGCGCTCGGTCTCTCTTGGCACTGACCTACGCCTAAAACCAAGTGTAGCAACACGACCAGAAGACAAGTTCAAGACCAACGATCGCTACCAGACGGATGAGCCCAGCAGAAACAAAGTCACTTCTCCAAACCCAGCCACGCAAGATCCGAACAAAGACCTTGTTCCTCTGCATAAAGCCTGAAGTTAAGTACAGGTTGTTGTAGTATTAGGTGTAATTTAGCTTGTAGTGTTTTATGTTGCATGTCAAAGTCATTCTTGTGTGTAAATAAACTATCACTGAACTTGAACTAACTAACTGGTTGTTTAGTCTTTGATCGATATCCGGTAAAACCGTGTGGTGGTATCATTTGATACCTGGCGACTCTGAAAAGCAATATCATCATTAATAACTGTCATATCAGTAACCAGATAAAAAGAGCAACAGCTGTGGCTTACGTATGTATGTTAAATATTCTTTAGTAGAATACAAGTATGGGTCTATCATTAAGTTATTTTACAATAATAAGAACAAAATACTGCAGATGCTGGAAATCCGAAATAAAAACAGGAAATGCATCTGTGGAGAGAGAAACAAGGGGCGTGATTTAGAAGGGGAAAAAAATCTAGGTCCAGTATTGGGCACGTTTAGCAGGGTGTTTGTTGGTGGCTGTAGTGCCAATAAACATCTCTATTTAACGGCACTTTGCCTAAATTCTTTTTTGGCCCCTGGGAGTTTCTCTCCACTGAGTCCACATTTAAGAGTCATTGCCTGCTGGTGAGCTTCCACAGATCAGGGAGCCAATTTATCTGGCTGTCCCGATCTCCACCCCCGTCCCAATCCTCATGGAGGCCCCCTCAGGAAGACACCCTCAACCCTCCTCCACCTGGTAAGGCCTCCGGGCCCAATCACTGGCAGTCCCAACCTGGCAACCTTGCTCACTCGGGTGTCTCAAATGACCTGGGAGACCCCAAAAGGTGCTATTACGACTGGTCCACTTTTGTGGAAATCAGTACTGAAAGACTCCCTGATGAGGTCTCCCAGGCTCGGCCATTAGGACACGGGCGAATCCTGCGAACGCATATTTAACGGAGTCAACTGGCTAATTTAAATGTGCTGATCTGGATCACTACCATGAGGGTGAGATCCAGATTGCGATGTCTCATGAGACTCCATTAAAACTGGCAAGGCATTATAGAGCGTTGCAAATCTTGAGAGATCCAACGGCTTCGTCCTGACACCAGGTTGGGTGTGGGTGTGACAAGGCTGTTAAATCATGCCCAGTGTTAATATTTCAAGTCTGTTTTACTCTTCTTCAAAGATAGGGGTGGCACGGTGGTTAGCACTGCTGTCTCACAGCACCAGGGAGCCTGGTTTGATTCCTGCCTTGGGTCACTGTGTAGAGTTTGCACATTCTTCTCGTTCGGGTGCTCTGGTTTCCTCCCACATTCCAAAGATGTGCAAGTTAGGTGGATTGACCATGCTAAATTGCCCCTTAGTGTTCAAAAGGTTAGGTGGGCTTACTGGGACAGGGTGGGTCGTGGGCATTGGTAGGGTGTTCTTTGAGATGGTCAATGCAGACTCAATAGGCCAAATGGCCTTCTTCTGCACTGTAGTGATTCTATGATCTGGTCATAGGGACCTGAAACAGTAACTGTTTCTCTCACCACAAATGCTGCCAGACCTGGTGAGTTTCTTTTTAAAAATTCCAATTAAGGGACAATTTAGTGTGGCCAATCCACCTACACTGCACATCTTTGGGTTGTTTGGGTGAGACCCACGCAGACATGGGGAGAATGCGCAAACTCCACATGGATAGTGACCCGGGGCCGGGATTGAACCCTGGACCTCGGCGCCGTGAGGCAGCAGCGCTAACCACTGCACCAATATGCCGCCCCTTTGCTGAGTTTTTCTAGCATTTCCGGTTTTATAATATCTGGGACTTTTAAACACTAAATAGTGCTACAAATTTATAAATCAAGTTATAATAATTGTTACTTTTGTTACAATGGGAAAAAAAACAATTTAATTTATGTTCTTTTGGATATCTTTTTCTACCGAAAATTTGGCTGGAATAATGGGGGAAATTCAAAACTTTAAGATTTACATGCAATATTAAGCTGTGACACAATATTAGGCATAATATTACAATTTCTAAAAACTTAACAGCATGCACAGGCGCAACAGTACATATTCATATTAAAACAGATTCTCTTACTTGTGTGGAGCCTTTTTGTGCCTGTGAATTTCCTTCTCGCCTTCAATTATCCATTGCATAATCTTCTGATTCCGCTCCATGTCCTCTGGAGGAGCAGGGGTTTCGTAGCTCCCAGCATCTGCTTTTCCCGGTTCAGTCTTCTTAGTGTTTCGTTTCGACAGTGTGTTGACTTTACCACTGCACCATAATATTCAAATCAGTCAGTATTTTAAAATCTATGGTATCACAACTATTCAACATTAGAAAAGTCCAAACATCAGGTGATTCTCTACTCATAGTTACAGCTATTTTATAACATTATGACATTTGTTTCTGTTGACCCATTTCAATCTTTTGGTTTCCAGCATATATTCATCACTATACCTTTAAGTATTGTTTAAAAAAAAAAAAAATTTAGAATACCCAATTCATTTTTTCCAATTAAGGGGCCAATCCACCTGCCCTTCACATCTTTGGGTTGTGGGGGCAAAACCCACACAAACACGGGGAGAATGTGCAAACTCCACACAGACAGTGACCCAGAGCCGGGATCGAACATTGAGACAGCAGTGCTAACCACTGTGCCACCCATCTTTAAAGTATTGTTGATTGCATTAAGTAGTTCAGTGGTTAAGGCACTACTTGTGTTTCACTCTTCCGGGCCCCACCTTGATAGAATGCAAGGAACCGGTACGAGACAAGTTTGAATAATTTCAACCTAGCAACACAAACTATCCCTAATTTAGTGCTAATTAGCAATTTCAGACAACTCGAGGTGTGTGATGTGGTAAATGTAAAAGAGATCACACTGGTGCAGTAATGGGTACAGTTTATACGTTGGGGCTGAAGGACCTTAATTGCCTTTAACTGGGCAGCATGGTAACAGTGGTTAGCACTGTTGCTGGACAGCACCAGGGTCCCAGGTTCAATTCCTGGATTGGGTCACTCTCTGCACATTCTCCTCGTGTCTGCGTGGAGTTTCCTCCGGGTGCTCGGGTTTCCTCCCACAAGTCCTGAAAGACGTGCTGTTAGGTAATTTGAACGTTCTGAATTCTCCCTGTGTACCCGAACAGGCGCGGAGTGTGACGACTCGGGGATTTTCACAGTAACTTCATTGCAGTGTTAACGTAAGACTACTTGTGACAATGAAGATTCTTATTTGAGTGCTTATTACCAAAGCAATTATGAAATGGGCAGAGTTCCATTTCTTTAACACTTATCGTTTTTTTGTTACTCATCAATGTGAAATATGAACAGAATTAGAACACTCAAGTACAGGTGCTTACATGTTTTAATAAAAAACTGGCTTGGGAATATAGGTGAACTTGGCAAGCCTGATGGATTTCCCACCCGTAGTTGCCCAGAAAGTGTAGATTGGTGCTTTCTCCTTGAATTGCTGCACTCGTCCCTTCTTTGGTATTGTTCCACTCCTTTTCAAAACTGCCATCATCCCCACCTTGAAAAAAACATTTCCAGCCCCAGTGCGCTTCTTAATTACTGTCCTAGTCATGTCTTCTTAACTTGTCACAGTGTTTCTTCTTCACCCAGAGACAAATTCTTTAAGGGATTCCAAATAATTCTTTGGTTATCTACTCTTTGAGAAAAATCAGCATTATTCCCCTTTTCAGGTGTCCAGTGTGTCTTACCATTGCATTTATCTGGTTCGCAGAACTCTCGGATCTGTCCATTTTTTCCACAACCGCATTTGAATCTCATTCAATTAAATTTCTGGTCCTACCAAAGCATTAAACATCTTAACTAGTCACAGATGATCTCTGCAAATGTCTTGTGGTCCATCTTCCTATCTTGGACTCTGAACTTAACATTCTCCATTCATTGGTTCCACTTCTCTCTCTTATGGGAAAGAGTGCAACTCCATCTCATCCCCACACTTCAATCTTCTATTAGATCCTCAACCTCCTAGTTGATCTTATATCCACTCCATCACAAAGATCACCTTCTTTCACCACCGTAACAGTGCACTTCTGACTTTACCTCAGTCGATCTGCAGTTGAATCTCTCATCTATACCCCTTGCAGCGCCAGATTTGACTTTTCCAATGCTGTCCTCGCCAACCTTCCAATCTCAATACATTTCAATTCAATCAAAATTTTGAGGTCCATATCCGATCTGTCTCAATCCCTGCGTGGCCACACCGCTCCCTAACTCTATTTGCTCCAATACTACAACCCTAACCTGGTCCCATCTTTAGCCTGTCCTGTACTCAACTTCTCATCTCCACACCACTGCCCGATATGCTTTCAAATCTCCAATTTGATCCTTAAAACCCCTCCTCTTCACCAGCATACTCTACTCTGTTAAGACCTTTAAAACCCCACCCTTTTCACTGCATTTTGGACATCCCCCTCCTGACATAACCTCTTTTTGACCAACATCCATTTTTGGGACTCCGTCGCCTGAACCACAATGGAAGCTCTAGGCACAATACAAGTGAAAGTTGTTGTTGTTTGCACACTAGATAGAAAACAAATTAAATGGATAGCTTTAAGAACTCATTTGAATCAGGAGAAAAGTTTACATCAAGCTTAAGAAATGAGATAGGGCAGCACGGTGGCGCAGTGCTTAGCACTGCTGTTCGATCCCGGCCCCAGGTCACTCTCCGTGTTGAGTTTGCACATTCTCCCCGTGTCTGCGGGGGTCTCAACCCCACAGCCCAAAAGGATGTGCAGGGTAGGTCAATTGACCACTTTAAATTGCCCCTTAATTGGAAAAAAAAGAATTGGGTATTTATTTAAAAAATATATATTTTTTTAAATGAGAATATAGATAACTTTTGGAACCGATCATTGAATAACATGTGTAACATTTTGGCACTCAAGGGACTGTATCCGAATGAGTTGTTAGAGAAGCTATACTCGAGAAGTTTATTGGAATTCCTTAAAGGCAATAAATCTGCTAAATAAGAAATACTTAGAAAAATCTCACATGTAACAGATAACTGACTGACAAGTGGCAGGTGTTGTTTAAAATATTACTGATGTTCAAAGGATATCAATAAATACAAACAGTTAACAGTTCAATTTGTGTCGAATTTCATAAGATTCAAACTCAGAACATGAAGTGCGAACAAGCAGTTTAGATTCATTATTCCACACGGAGACCGTTTTATATGTGGAATATACTACCTGGATAGGCAAATACAATTAGCATTACAAGGGGGAACAGGATAGATATTAGGGAGGGAAAAAGGTGACATTTCGGGCCAGGTGGATTGCCACAGTCTCTTCGAGTTACGTACATCCCAAAGTTCCTAAAGAGGAGCATGACATTTTCTGGGCAAAGAACATAACAGCGCAGAAGGAGGCCCTTCGGCCCAAGTGGCACCGACCCACTTAAATCCTCACTTCCACCCTATCCCCGTAACCCAATAACCCCTCCTAACCTTTTTTGGTCACTAAGGGCAATTTATCATGGTCAGTCCACCTAACCTGCACGTCGTTGGACTGTGGGAGGAAACCGGAGCACCCGGAGGAAACCCACGCAGACACGGGGAGAACGTGCCGACTCCGCACAGACAGTGACCCAGCAGGGAATCGAACCTGGTACCCTGGCGCTGTGAAGCCACAGTGCTAATCACTTGTGCTACCGTGCTGCCCTTTAAATCAAGGACTAAAATATTAACGTCATTGAGCGCAGACTTCCAAATTATTTAAACTAGTTCAAGATTTTAGATCAAGGACTAAAATATTAACAAATGTTATGAGCAAATGTGATGCCAACACTACTGATAGCCATAAAATGCGTATGACCATAAAAAAACAGGATTAAAATTCATTTTAAAAGACTCTTAAAACATATTGTGAAACTGGAATTGGATCTGGATGCTTGAATTTCAATCCTCAATTTACTGAAATCTTTTTACAACCCTATCTACAATTCTCTTTTTTAAAAGACATTAATTACGTCACAAGCGGTCGTGTTTAACAGCAACTGGGCTTCACTATATCTTAGCCTGCTTAAGCTCTTTGTTACTCTTGACATCATTGATCATTCGATTATTTGTGTGTTCTCCTAGGTCCACAGGGAGTTACAGCAGCCCATCTGTGTCATCCCTTCCCTATTCAGCATTTACAAGGCAAAACTGCCCAGAATCTTGGGCAGCACCTAACTCTATCGAAGCTTTCTGTTATTCCAAAGTCTGTTAGCACACTTTCTAACTTCCCAATCAACGAACACCTCAGCCAAGATAATCAGCAAGGCCATGACCATAGTTTTAAGCTCTTGTGCATCTCTGTTAGTGGCTCCTTCAGTTGTCCCCAGCCATCACACAGGCTTAGTCAGAGCCTGAGCTTATCCCGAATACTTCCACTTCAGATATTCACAAGTGTGCATCTCAATTAGGATGACAATCTTTACTAGAAGCAAAATCCTTAACTGCATTTCTCTACTTTCCACTAGCCAGATTTAATACTAAATGTAGCACTCCCATTGCTCCCCGAACCTAGGTCAGTAAACACAGCATAGACCAAGCGCAAAACCTGGGCCATCTATATAGCTTCAAATTCACATTACATAATGCAATTACTAATGGAATCATTAGATAAGCTTTCAAAAGGAGTCATTGTAATATTAGTAACAAAATGCAACAGGAAAAGCAATGAAACACTGCTCATGGAGCCACTTACCCATAATTCGAAGATTCCACTGGATTAGTTGCCGTACCCATGCTTTCAGCATAATTCCGTGTCTTTGTTGCATAGTGGTGTGAATCAGCATTCCAGAAGTTACTCTGGACCCTCTGTGTGGCTTCTGCTTCAATTTGTTCTTTTGGTTTCATTCCATTGTGATGGTGGATATGGTGATAAACATGTTTGTGATGATACATGTTGGGGGTCTCCACTTTCACACCTGTCTTGGACACATGTTTGTGCCCTGAAGGCAGCACCGTTCCCATTAAACCTGCTGCTTTCCCACTGGATAAGCCGTCAGGAGAACGGGACTTTGGAGAGTGCCTTCCAGGTCCAGGAGACTGGCAGCCAGGAGTCTTCATCACACGCTGGACATGCTCATCAAGAATAGATTCTGGATTCTCCTCGTGAGCATCACGCACTTGTAGTCCACCACAGCCCATCTCAGAATAACGAGAGTTAAAATGGTGCATAGCCTGGGCAGGTGGCAGTTTGTGACTAACTACAGAGGGACCCGATGAAACATCTGCATCCTCACCTTCTTCCTCCTGTAAGAAATATCCAAGAATTAGTTTAAATAATTTGGAAGTCTGCGCTCAAGACGTTAAATGACTGCTCCAGTAGCTGGATCCATCTGTTACAGTTGTCTCCCAACAGTAGCTTAGTATTTTCCAATAACACAATGCTATTGAACTGATTTTGATCAATCTTGAAAATCAACGTTTGATGATTCCAAACTCCCATAAAGAATATGCAATTTTAAAGAACTATTCAATACAATAACTGCTTTGTTAACCACGAGCAACAAGAAAGTTCAAGAGATATATACAGAGTATAAAGGTTCCTGAAATATGGATTGTGGGTAAATGCTGAACCCAACATGTGCATAAAATTATAAATTCATCATTCCTGCTCGCTGCATTTACACCAGAAACCTGACACAAATACAAAATGTTCCCAAAAACTAAATGTTTCCAAAAACTAATTGCAGGGTTGGTATTCTAATTTATAACTAGTTTCATTTCTTAGAGTATTTACTGCACATAACATTGCCTCTTTCGAATAGATTTTTTTTAAAGCAGTACTGGACTTTGATATTACCCATGACATCCATAATCGTAGAAAATTAAATTTTGTTTTAAAAACTTAAGATCATATAATAAATTAAAATGTTGCAAAATTAAAAGTGCTATAACTTTAGTTGGAATAGGGGTGGCTTTCCGGAATTCTGTTATTGCCATTATTCAGATTTACCCTCTTAGTCTCATCTTTTTTTATGATCTCTTTGACCACCATCCTGACTTGGAAATATATCATCGTTCTTTCACTGTCACTGGGTCAAAATCATAGAACCTCTCCTGAACAGCACTGTGGGTGCACCGCTGCCACATGGACTGCAGCAGTTCAAGAAGGTAGCTCACAACATCTTCTCAAGGGCAATCAGAGATTGACAATAAATGATGGCCTAACTAGCTTTGAATTAATAAAAAAAACTCTGAACATGCTAAGTAATTCATTATTAAAAGTCAAAGTGGTAACATTACTATTGGCTACTTTGGAAGTACAACAACCTATGATTTATTTCAATGTTATGATTTCAACCACTTTATTACCACATTGGTTTTTATTGAATTTTCTCACCATGTCAGGTACAGATATGTAATTTAGTTCCCAGGTCTGAGGTCCTATTTAAAATTAAAGTTACTCAATTCACTAAATAATAAACAATAGTAAATTGACTGTATGGCTGAGTAAAGTAGTACTAAATTATGTTATTGGCCTGCAGGTGGCACTATTGAATCAGGTTACAAACGATCAATGTACTTTAGCATCCTTTGCCCAGTTATCCCACATATCGTTGCCATTTTGTAAATATATCGTATAAAATTGATGCATATGAACCTAATATTTTGTCAAATAAAAAATTTAAACCAATTATAGATTACCATCACAGGATATATCTAGATAATTAACAGTAAGCTTTGCGTTATCCAACACATTCCCAACTGGAATTTCTATTGGATCTGTTTTTTGACTGGCGATGTCTCTCATCCCTCAGAAGCTAGCCCCAACATCTGTCACTCTCAAACAACTACTAAAAATTGTCAGACTCCTGAATAGTTATCGGGTGGCCTGCCGTCACTCTGGTCTAAGTCTCCCACAGTTCTGTATTGCCTTGGTGTCACTCAGTAGATTTGCATGTTTCCCCATCTCTCGTATTACGATGTGATCACCTAGGAGCTTTTTGATTGGTTGAAAACGCAAAACGCGAGGTAACCAGTATTTTTGAATAACAAGCACCACCCAGTTCCTGCACACGCTGGATAACAGAGATTTTACTGCATTAGTGTTTCTCAAATGTTGTACACTGCACAAAACTGTGCAACAGGTTTGTAACCTACACAAATTAATGAACAAGGTTTATT
This sequence comes from Scyliorhinus torazame, assembly GCF_047496885.1. Lineage (NCBI taxonomy): Eukaryota > Metazoa > Chordata > Chondrichthyes > Carcharhiniformes > Scyliorhinidae > Scyliorhinus > Scyliorhinus torazame. The sequence goes on along the minus strand of NC_092723.1, from coordinate 172,570,110 downwards.
ACGATACAAATCCAAACTCCTCCACTCCCCTAAGGGTCGCCTTCCCTGACCTGCACCCAGGCAAGGGTTTTCATGTGAGTTGAAGCTTTCCCTGTTAAGGTGAAGCCCCAACCTCTTAAAGGGGCAGTTTATATTCCGGGGAGGTCATGTGAAACCGTATGGCCCTAATCCCAAGACCTCCATTAGGGTGATGACAGCCAATTTCTTGGTACCTTAAAATGAGGTTACATTAGTCTTGAAGAGAAAACATCTGCAGACCATCAAAATGCACTATTTAAAAGCACAAATTAATTTGATAATGGCCACTGCATGGATTAATGATATCACTAGGCTTGCACGTGGTGACCATAGCATCGTTGCCAGGAACACTCTAACCTGCAGCAGTAATTTCAGACCAGATATTCAGGAGACAACCTCTTGATAGGTGAAAACAGATCAGACCTTGTTCACCCTTATTTTTTCAGAAGTATATATATTTCCACTAAAATACATCAATATATAGGGTACAGAGCAGCTTACAGGTTAACCTGCCCACTCTACTGCTTTCACTAAGAGACCATGAAAAGGGAATGGACTGAGTAAGGCAAAAGAAAGTCAAATAGGCAAACAGTAAAGCAACTTACTATGGTATAAAATGCAGAGAAGTTAGAGGTAGTTATAATTTAATAATGCCAACATAAATCTGAACTTTGGATTCTGTAAACTTAGATTGAATGTATAAAACCTTAAAATAAATCCACACATTCATGAGATGGTTATTGATCTTCCCTGAGAGGCCGATGTTATACATTGAAAAAGATGCTAAAACAATTCAAACTGCTGAAAAATATATTGCCATTCTAAGACCTGAATGACGTTGTGTAAGACTACTTCAGAGGGGTCTCTTGGTTGTACTATTCTTCGCTATTTTTGGTTTTCAGCTGCCTCCTGCTGCCACTTTTCAGAAAGCAAAAAGAAAGAGTAAAAGAGTGAGAGGGTGAGAAATAGAGCCTTCTTTTCACAGCAAAAGGCACATCATTTTGTTCTGATGAGTTAGGAGTTATGCCATGGTCTACATTATCACATGAAACGTACCGCTCTCACACGTTTAAGCCTTTCTTCCAACTTTTCCTCTGCCTCTCGTTCTCGCAGCACACTCTCGAGCCGACTGATAAGTTCTGCAGCAAACTTTTCTGGTTCAACATGGATATCCTTTGGTATCCGATATGTGCGCTAGATAGATCAAGAGATTACAATCAAACGCACATGGTCAATTTCAATACAGATTCCTAAAATAACTGTATTCTATTCTCTCAGCAAATCATTACAATATAAAGTAATCCAATACCACGTCAATGCTATTTTGGAAAAGAATGAATTACAAGAGATATAAAAGCAACAGTTTTTCTATATTAATCAACAAATAAATCTCTTGGAGGTGGCAACTTCCAGCAATAGGTAGTTATCTTAGACCAAAGTGGTAGCAAACTAGGAGGATCACCAGATCTGGAGGATGTAAATTAGAAATTACAGAATGAGTTAAGGCACAAAAAAGACAGATGAAATTTAATATGGAACAAATGTAACGTATTGGACATAAGAAAAGATAAGACATGACAAAAAAGCCACGAGTTCCACAGCTAATGCTGAATGGATAATGAAGATTACAGGAATACATCAACAAAACCGATAGAATAATCTATATAGTTAAATGATTAGAATATAAATCAAAAGAGAATTGTAATCAAACTGTTGTCAACTGGTCAGATTGCACCTTGGGTGCTGCATCCAACTTTAGTTAGCAAGAGGCAAGGGAGACAATCAAGTGCTTGGATCAAGGCAGTGCAAAGAGGGGATATTAAGCTGATCCCTCGTGTCAAAGGTATGCAAAAAGACTGGTGAAACTTTACAGAAACCATAGGAGCAATTTACCAAGTGCCAATCCACTGCCATCTCCCCATAGCCCTGCTTATTCCCATTTCAGATAATTTCTCTTGAATGCCTCGATTGAACCTGCCTCCACCACACTTGCGCACTGCATTCCAGATTCTACCCACTTGCTGCGAGAAAGCCTTTCCTCATGTTGTCATTGCTTCTTTTGCTGGTCACCCAATCTGTGCCCTCTTGTTCTCGATCCTTTCACCAATGGCAACAGTTTTTCCGTATCTATTCTGTCTCGTCGCTTCACGAGTTTGAATACCTCCACTCAACTTCTCCAAGGAAAACAGATCCAACTTCTCCAATTCCATGGAAATTGGTCATCCCTGGGACGATTCCTTTATGAATCCTTTATGTACTCTCTAATGCTTCACATCCTTCTGAAATTGTGCCGCCCAGAATGAGACACAATACTCCGTGTTCTATACAAGTTGAACACAAGTTTCTTGATTTTATACTCTATACCTCTTATTAATAAAGTCTAAGCTGTTGCTCTTTATCAGTTGCTCTCTCAACATGCCCTGCGATCTTCAATGGTTTAAGAGCTCGAATACCTATGTTCCTCTACTCCTGCACCCACTTTAGAGAATGTGCTTTTTATTTTATATTGTCTCTGCACATTCCCCTGCACTGAATGTCATCATTTACATGTTCATCCATTCCACTAATACTTCCAAGTTTTGCATCATTTGAAATTGTGCCCTGTACCCCAAAGTCTAGGTCATCAGAAAGAGCAAGGACATCAACAAAGGCCTTTGGGGAACTCCAGTATAAATGTTCCTCCAGTCTGAAAGCTTCCTGTCATGCAGCCAATTTTGTAACCATGTTGCTACTGTCCCTTTTATTCCACAAACTTGGACTCAACCTACAAAGGAAGCATTTCAAGCAAATGTTTGAGAACTGATCGTTAGGTTTCTATGATTGTAACGGGAATGGAATAATTTAACCCCTGAATCTAGTTTGAAACTAAAAAACTAGAGGGACAGGATAATAGATTCGAACGAGTAAATTTACAACAAGCACCAAGTGAAATGGGGCAGTCTGTGGATCTGGGGGGGATGAATTGAGATAGATTTCCTCATTTGCAACTACCTTGTAATTCTGTGAATGTTGTGGCAATTGGAAGACTTTAGGGATATTAGGTTCTAAGTATTGGGCAATTTAAGGGTTAAAAGCCTGGGGTTAGAGTGTTTTTGACTGCAATGACCATGTTGTTTTTAAAATAGATTCGGTTTTACAGGGCCTGGGTGTTTTTAGCAGCCAGAAGGTGAAATTGACAACGGGTAGTGTTTTTCAGTCTAGGCTAATGGACCGTGGTTTGACTGGGAAAGTCACTGGGGAGTTAAACTGCTTTGCAGCCTGCAAGGAGAATTTGTTTTTTAGTTTTGGGAGATAAGGTCATTGCTGGGTGGAACCAAGGAATGCAGAGACACATTTTGAAAAGCTTAGAGGGGCAGTTTTTGGAGAAACTTGAGAGGAGTTGAATTCTGAACTGCGTCCACAATTTTCCCACAGTAAACATACGGAGAGCTGTATGCTTCTTTTCTTATTGTTTAATGGGAAATTAAGTAGTGGAAATTGTAAGCTATTCTTCTCAGGTGTGAAGTTAACAAAGTTTAATATTGCAGTCATAAAAAAAGTTGTGTTTTAAAACTAACCAAGCCCTATTCCTTCATGCAATCACTCCTTGAGAGAATCACTCTTTCCGCACAGTCTTTCAAATAAAGTAAAATATTGGGGTTTCGGTCCAGTATCCTAGCCACTTGGGTCTGGTTTGGGATCATAATAATGTTGAACTTCAGAAACCATTGGTTAATTCAGGAGTTAATTTCAGATAACAGTCAGAAAATATGGCAGCCAATGGATCCAAGTTCTACTACTAGTGCTGTGTTACACTAGGGATAAAAAATTGGAACACATTGCACACTGTATCTAAATGTCAGTTAAGTTTTGATATTAAACATCTTACAGAGCAATCACCTTTGTTAACAAAATAAGGTTAACCATGAAACTGAAAGATGGTCTTATTCCTATTGCCCAACCTCAGCTCAGGTAATTTTGTATGCCAATTACATCATGGGTTGGATTGGAGCAAAATTCAAATTTCTTTGCATTGACATGAATCGTGGGGTATAAGTGGTCTAAAAGCAGATCAGCATGAAATGCATTTCTTCTTGTAAATGAGAAAAATGTAGTCTTAGAAGCAATAATGTTAACTTAATTTCAATATATTGTTTTAATCCGTTCAAAGACTAAAAAATATTCTTTAAAATCGTTTTAACTCAGAATTTACATTGCAGGAGGCCATTCGGCCCATCGAGTCTGCACCTTGGAAAGAGCACCCTACTCAAGCCCATGCCTCCACCCTATCCCGGTGACCCAGTAACCCATCCAACCTTTTGGACACTAAGGGCAATTTAGCATGGCCAATCCACCTAACTCACACATCTTTGGACTGATGGAGGAAACCCACGCAGACACGGGGAGAACGTGCAGACTCCGTACAGACAGTGACCCAAACCGGGTATCGAACCTGGGACCCTGGAGCTGTGAGGCAACTGTACTGACCACTGTGCTACCCACCTGAAAGATAAGGGCTGGGATTCTCTGACCCCCCGCCCGGTCGGAGAATCCCTGGGGGGAGGCGCGAATCCCGCCCCGCCGCCGGCTGATGTATTCTCCGTCGGCGGGATTCCCGCCATGCCGGACGGGGGCCGTCGACAGCAGCTTCCCCGGCGATTCTCTGGACCCCGATGGGCCGAGCGGCAGTCCATTTTTGGCCAGTGCCGCCAGCGTGAATTACTCACCTCACGAATGGCGGGACCTGGCAGGTGAGTATGCGGGGGTGGTCCTCGGGGGGGATCTGACCCCGGGGCGGGCTTGTTCCGTGGGGGCACTTCTTTCTTCTGTGCCGGTCCCCTGTAGGGCTCCGCCCGGGGACCGGTGCGGAGAAGAGGACCCCCCCCCCCCCGAGCATGTGCGAAAATACGCCGGCCGGTCTGCGCATGCGCGGAATCACGCCGGCTGCTCCGCACATGCGCGAACTTGCGCCGGCCCTTCACCGCCGGCTGGAGCGGCGCCAACCCTTCCAGCGTCCACCTAGCCCCCGAAAATGTGGAGAATTCCACTCTTTCGGGGGCTGTTGACGCTGGAGTAGTTGGCGCCGGTTTTCCCGCCGGCCTGAGGACTTAGTCCCAAGAAAGGGAGAATCCCGCCCACGGTATCGACATAAAAGATATGATTTGAAATGTATTTTTAAAATCTAGCATATACATTTTGATCTTTCTAACTACAATACCATGAACCATTACTTGCATCTTCAGCTGAGATACTGACAATTTGATTGTTACTTCAACGCCATTCCCCAAAAAGTACTAAACCATGCACAAGGTGGAGCACTTGGGTAGCAATTATTGTAGAAGGTGGGTGGCCTTTTAGACTGTCTTTGTAACTGGATTGGATTCGAGCCATGATAAAATGGTCAAAGAGGAATTTTAATTTATGCTCTAAAAGGAAGGCAACTCAGAGCAACATTAAAGATAATACAATTTCAATTCTGCAGCTAAATGCCTGATTTTCCATGCATGTATTATCTATGGGCATTTTTATAACTGCACTAATTTAGTTTTCACATAGGTCTTTATGCAAATATTTTTTCTACATACCTTCTATAAATCCTGCTACAAATCTAATAACGAGATGGTTAAGCGTGGAAACATAGTCAAACCAATTTCAAAGCTGTGCCCAAGAATCTGATTCATTGTTTTGTAGCTGTACTGTGATCACTAAATTTTAACATGTTTTCACAAGGAAGGACCGCAATAGGTCTATTAATTTGTATGAATTGTAACACAAAAGATAAAGCTCTCTGCAGTTGGATGGCAACGTCAGTTGAATTACAAGAATTAAAGTTAACAAACGAGACTCCAGACATAGCATTGAACAAAAACATTCAGTCTACTTGGCAAGACTAGTTAAAATACATGTTGGTGGAACTCCATACCAGTTACATAAAAATGGAGAAGATTGCTGCAGCACCTTTAGAAGATGTATTCTGGATTTATCGTGCAAAATCTGTACACTTCATCTGAGAAAAGCTTCATCTGAGACAAATTGAATTGGGCAGCAGATTCCTTTTCTCAAACATATTGGTGTTAATTTCAACCTAACCCATCTGGCAAGGAAAATGATAGAATGACTGCCCATTGATTGAATTAATTGAACACTGAACTCAAAAGTCCACTGCCTGCAGTAAAGACAAAGTAAAATTAGATGGGGCATAAAGTGGGCATCCAATCCAATCTAGTCAGTTTTCTGGCAGGTGGGTTAGATTAAATTTACCCATATTATTGCCTAAATCCATACATATTTTCAAATCAGAGTATTACAATAATTACCACTGAAGGTGACTTTCTGAGCGTTGTGCAACAAAATTGTAATGCCATATTTTATAACTTTTCTCTTTCTCCCCGCCCCCAGCAATATTGCATCTTACTTTGATGTTGAAAGCTTTTTTCATTGCTGGGTGTTTATCCTTCACTTATATTGAGCTACACGGATATTTGAAAAAGGAGATCTTAATTGCGAGGATAAAAGCCAGGAATTTAATAGTATGTTGTGCCCTTCTTTTCAAAACTGAAATTTATTTTTTTCCTTGCTCCAAGTTCAGCTTTTATACCAATGTTTCAAAATATCTCATTGCTATACTTAAAATACCAGGAGATTTGCATCTCAAATGATTCAGTCCTTTGAAGTTAGATTAAGGGCAGCACTGATTTGGTGTTTGATGGAAACTAACATTTTATTGGAAAACTATAAAAGACAAGCTAAAGTAACCTACTCAGATTTAACTTATTCCAGATCTAACTTGTGACAAAGCCAACCAATTTTCCCCTATTCAGTTTCATCTTTTTTAGAAGTGATGAATAAAACAGAATCACATCCGGATAAGGCTCATCAGTCAAGGCTTCTCTACAGCAACCATGCAGTGAAAGCAGCAATGTGAATGAACAGAGTGCTGCGCAGCTGGGAATAGCCACTGCCCAATCGTTCAGCTATTCACAACCAAATGATCAAAGCTGAAGACTAGGTCTTCTGCAGCTTAGGGATGAAAATAATCTAATTTAAAGCCAACTGAACTCCCTTAATAAGATTAGTTTGATGGTGGATTTGCTTTTGCCATATTGAATGTGAGCAAAGAGAATGGAGACTGTGAGAATCCAAGCTGTTCCTGGTGAAGAACCTAACTGTACTGATGGAATTAAACCCAATCTGATTACCCCAGTGCAAAGCTATTCTTGTCAGAACAGTTAAAACCAGCTCTCTATTATGCCATTAGCAGAGATTTCTTATTTTGGCAAAGAACTGGTGCAGTGACATTTGACGTGTTTAGGAGCATAAGAAACAATATTTTGGCTCCATCTACAATAAAAGCGTCACATGCTACACAAGTTGTCCTTACAATTGAGCCACAAAGTTGCATATACTGAATTCAACAGCACTAGCCATGCATCACAACCACAAATTTATCCTTTCCACTTTGGTTACAAGTTCACAATTGTATAGAAATAGTTCTTCATGGTTTAGTCCATTTGCAGCAGAGCAACAATCTGCATGCCATGATTCAGAACTTGGCTCCAGAACTGGAACTTCACATTGTGACATAAATGGCTAATGCAAATTGTTTGTAGTTTGTACAAAACATAAAGACTCAATAGACTGGTAATGTAGAACTGTTCAGGATAAACTGAAATGTGACAAGTCTAAACTTTCAATCTAATCTTGCACACGAATCTTGTAAAATGAGCAGAACATGCCAGTTACATCACAGCCATGCTGTTTTTAGAAGGCTTTACTCATTGCTACTGAAATGTTGCACTGACTGTGCAAACTGAGTGCTGAATTTGGTGCATTTGAGTGCGAGAGTGAGAGTTTGGTGACTGAGGGAGTAAGGTGCTCCTGTCATTTTGTTTCCGACATTTCCGCAAAGAGCGAGAAGGGAGCCAGGAGTTTACAGAGAGTGCAGCTGACTTGGAGCAGAGTCTGAGGGCGGAGGTCCAGTTGGTCCACAGGGCAGTTATATTCTGTAAGGTAAGAGGGGATGGAGGCTAGGCCAGTTGCATGCTCCTCCTGTAGGATGTGGGAGGTGAGGGATACCACCGGTGTCCCCGCTGACTATACCTGCGGGAAGTGCACCCAACTCCAGCTCCTCAGAGACCGTGTTAGGGAACTGGAGCTGGATGAACTTCGGATCATCTGGGAGGCAGAGGGAGTGATAGAGAGGAGTTACAGGGAGGTAGCCACACCCAAGGTACAGTCAGGGGAAAGAAAACAAACAGGCAGACAGTGCAGGGATCCCTCGTGGCCGTTCCCCTTCAAAACAAGTATACCATTTTGGATGCTGTTGGGGGGGGGGGGGGGGGGGATGACCAACTGGGGGAAGGCCCTAGCGGCCAAGTCTCTGGCACGGAGTCTGGCTCTGGGGCTCAGAAGGGAGAGGGGGGCAGAATAGAAAAGCAATAGTAGTAGGAGATTCAATGGTTAGGGGAATAGATAGGAGATTCTGTGGTCGCGAGCGAGACTCCCGGAAGGTATGTTGCCTCCCGGGTGCCAGGGATGTCTTGGATCGTGTCTTCAGGATCCTTAAGGGGGAGGGGGAGCATCCAGAAGTCGTGGTGCACATTGGTACCAACGACGTAGGTAGGAAAAGGGGTGTGGAGGTAATAAACGAGTTTAGGGAGTTAGGCTGGAAGTTAAAAGCCAGGACAGACAGAGTTGCCATCTCTGGTTTGTTGCCAGTACCACGTGATAGCGAGGCTAGGAATAGGGAGAGAATGCAGTTGAACACGTGGCTGCAGGAATGGTGTAGGAGGGCTTCAGGTATTTGGATAATTGGAGCGCATTCTGGGGAAGGTGGGACCTGTACAAGCAGGACGGGTTGAATCTGAACCAGAGGGGCACCAATATCCTGGGAGGGAGGTTTTCTAGCACTCTTCGGGAGGGTTTAAACTAATTTGGCAGGCAATGGGAACCGGATTTGTAGTCCAGCAACTAAGGTAGCCGATATTCAGGACGCCAAAGTGTGTAGTGAGGCAATGGGGAAGGGAACACTGACAAAGGAGAGTACTTGCAGGCACGGAGATGGGTTGAAGTGTGTATACTTCAACGCAAGAAGCATCAGGAATAAGGTGGGTGAACTTAAGGCATGGATCGGTACTTGGGACTACGATGTGGTGGCCATCACGGAAACTTGGATAGAAGAGGGGCAGAAATGGTTGTTGGAGGTCCCTGGTTATAGATGTTTCAATAAAATTAGGGAGGGTGATAAAAGAGGTGGGGGGGTGGCATTGTTAATTAGAGATAGTATAACAGCTACAGAAAGGCAGTTCGAGGAGTATCTGCCTACTGAGGTAGTATGCGTTGAAGTCAGAAATAGGAAAGGAGCAGTCACCTTGTTAGGAATTTTCTATAGGCCCCCCAATAGTAGCAGAGATGTGGAGGAACAGATTGGGAAACAGATTTTGGAAAGGTGCAGAAGTCACAGGGTAGTAGTCATGGGTGACTTCAACTTCCCAAACATTGAGTGGAAACTCTTTAGATCAAATAGTTTGGATGGGGTGGTGTTTGTGCAGTGTGTCCAGGAAGCTTTTCTAACACAATATGTAGATTGTCCGACCAGAGGGGAGGCCATATTGGATTTGGTACTTGGTAATGAACCAGGGCAAGTGATAGATTTGTTAGTGGGAGAGCATTTTGGAGATAGTGACCACAATTCTGTGACTTTCACTTTAGTAATGGAGAGGGATAGGTGCGTGCAACAGGGCAAGGTTTACAATTGGGGGAAGGGTAAATACGATGTTGTCAGACAAGAATTGAAGTGCATAAGTTGGGAACATAGGCTGTCAGGGAAGGACACAAGTGAAATGTGGAACTTGTTCAAGGAACAGGTACTACGTGTCCTTGATATGTATGTCCCTGTCAGGCAGGGAAGAGATGGTCAAGTGAGGGAACCATGGTTGACAAGAGAGGTTGAATGTCTTGTTAATACGAAGAAGGAGACTTATGCAAGGCTGAGGACACAAGCTTCAGACAGGGCACTGGAGGGATACAAGATAGCCAGGAGGGAACTGAAGAAAGGGATCAAGAGAGCTAAGAGAGGGCATGAACAATCTTTGGCGGGTAGGATCAAGGAAAACCCCAAGGCCTTTTACACATATGTGAGAAATATGAGAATGACTCGAGCGAGGGTAGGTCCGATCAAGGTCAGTAGCGGGAGATTGTGTATTGAGTCTGAAGAGATAGGAGAGGTCTTGAACGAGTACTTTTCTCCTGTATTTACAAATGAGAGGGGGCATATTGTTGGAGAGGACAGTGTGAAACAGACTGGTAAGCTCGAGGAAATACTTGTTAGGAAGGAAGATGTGTTGGGCATTTTGAAAAACTTGAGGATAGACAAGTCCCCCGGGCCTGATGGGATATATCCAAGGATTCTATGGGAAGCAAGAGATGAAATTGCAGAGCCGTTGGCAATGACCTTTTCGTCCTCACCTGTCAACAGGGGTGGTACCAGGGGATTGGAGAGTGGCGAATGTCGTGCCCCTTTCAAAAAAGGGACTAGGGATAACCCTGGGAATTACAGGCCAGTTAGTCTTTCTTCGGTGGTAGGCAAAGTAATGGAAAGGGTACTGAAGGATAGGATTTCTGAGCATCTGGAAAGACACTGCTTGATTAGGGATAGTCAGCACGGATTTGTGAGGGGTAGGTCTTGCCTTACAAGTCTTATTGAATTCTTTGAGGAGGTGACCAAGCATGTGGATGAAGGTAAAGCAGTGGATGTAGTGTGCATGGATTTTAGTAAGGCATTTGATAAGGTTCCCCATGGTAGGCTTACGCAGAAAGTAAGGAGGCATGGGATAGTGGGAAATTTGGCCAGTTGGATAACAAACTGACTAACCGATCGAAGTCAGAGAGTGGTGGTGGATGGCAAATATTCAGCCTGGAGCCCAGTTACCAGTGGCGTACCGCAGGGATCAGTTCTGGGTCCTCTGCTGTTTGTGATTTTCATTAATGACTTGGATGAGGGAGTTGAAGGGTGGGTCAGTAAATTTGCAGACGATACGAAGATTGGTGGAATTGTGGATAGTGAGGAGGGCTGTTGTCGGCTGCAAAGAGTCATAGATAGGATGCAGAGCTGGGCTGAGAAGTGGCAGATGGAGTTTAACCTTGAAAAGTGTGAGGTTGTCCATTTTGGAAGGACAAATATGAATGTGGAATACAGGATTAACGGTAGAGTTATTGGCAATGTGGAGGAGCAGAGAGATCTTGGGGTCTATGTTCATACATCTTTGAAAGTTGCCACTCAAGTGGATAGAGCTGTGAAGAAGGCCTATGGTGTGCTAGCGTTCATTAACAGAGGGATTGAATTTAAGAGTCGTGAGGTGATGATGCAACTGTACAAAACTTTGGTAAGGCCACATTTGGAGTACTGTGTACAGTTCTGGTCGCCTCATTTTAGGAAGGATGTGGAAGCTTTGGAAAAGGTGCAAAGGAGATTTACCAGGATGTTGCCTGGAATCGAGAGTAGGTCTTACGAGGAAAGATTGAGGGTGCTAGACCGATTCTCATTAGAACGGAGAAGGATGAGGGGCGACTTGATAGAGGTTTATAAGATGATCAGGGGAATAGATAAGAGTAGACAGTCAGAGACTTTTTCCCTGGGTGGAACAAACCATTACAAGGGGACATAAATTTAAGGTGAATGGTGGAAGATATAGGGGGGGGATGTCAGAGGTAGGTTCTTTACCCAGAGTGTAGTGGGGGCATGGAATGCACTGCCTGTGGAAGTAGTCGAGTCGGAAACATTAGGGACCGTCAAGCAGCTATTGGATAGGTACATGGATTACGGTAGAATGATATAGTGTAGATTAAGTTGTTCTTAAGGGCAGCACGGTAGCATTGTGGATACCACAATTGCTTCACAGCTCCAGGGTCCCAGGTTCGATTCCGGCTTGGGTCACTGTCTGTGCGGAGTCTGCACGTCCTCCCCGTGTATGCGTGGGTTTCCTCCGGGTGCTCCGGTTTCCTCCCACAGTCCAAAGATGTGCAGGTTAGGTGGATTGGCCGTGATAAATTGCCCTTAGTGTCCAAAATTGCCCTTAGTGTTGGGTGGGGTTGCTGGGTTGTGGGGATAGGGTGGAGGTGTTGACCTTGGGTAGGGTGCTCTTTCCGGGAGCCGGTGCAGACTCGATGGGCCGGGTGGCCTCCTTCTGCACTGTAAATTCTATGATAATCTATGATTAATCTAGGACAAAGGTTCGGCACAACATAGTGGGCCGAAGGGCCTGTTCTGTGCTGTATTTTTCTATGTTCTATGATTATTAGGAGCATTATGTCCTAGGTTTTCCTGTTAACTACAGCACATGGTTCAAATGTGCAGGTGATGTGGTTATACTGGATGAAATCACACTATTCCAAATTTCAACACTGAACCAGGTGTGAAACTAAAGTACAATATCCTGCACACCCAATATTTTAATTATTTGAATCCTCCCACAGTCCAAAAATGTCCAGGTTAGGCGGATTGGCCTTGCTAAATTGCCCCTAGGAGGGTCACGGTATAGTGGGGATTAGACCTAGTTGGGTGCTCACTGGGTCGGTGCAGAGTCGATTGGCCGAATGGCCTCCTCCTGCACTGAAGGCATTCTATGATTCTATCACAGTTTAAATTCAGACAGTTTAATACCTGCTCTGAATTGTTTCTTTGCCTCTGCAAAAATAAAAGCCATGTGATTCTGGTCCGAGCTTAAAGACAGAAACAGCTGTTTTGATCGGAAAGAGATGACCTCACTGTGGTTCATATCGATTACCAATCTACAAAGCAAATAATTGGAATGGCTTTCATTAATTAGTAAATAATCATGCCAGAATTATTTCAAAAGCATTGTTAAATTTTCCTTGCTTTTAGAGCATCAAATATTTTGAAAAATACTATTTTCTGGTGAAAGTCCTTTTTCCAGCATCTTTCACAAGTTCAATCTTTTTTGTTTGAGTGGAACGTTTTAAGTTGGAAATATAAATGAAAACATAAAGTACATGTTGGAGTATTCATTGTCTCATTTATAAAGCTGACATACCAGCTAACATTGTGCACATGCACAAACACAAGGCTTGGTGTTAACTATCTATCTATTTTAGAACTTTTTCCAATTAAATGTCCAAGTTTAAACATAGCCTGCTATTTAAGGGCCAAGTCATAGTCAACTATTTTGAGAAGGATCATAATAAAAAGTCAACATTTGAATTCTGGTAGTTAACTGAAAAACACCAACTATATCAATATTTTTCACCACCCGCTGCTTTTTCCACACACCTAATAATTCCATGAAATAGTATTCATCTCTCCTGCTCCATGAATGATAAAGAATTCAGGGAATATTATCCCAAATTTCCCTGCACTGAAATTGGTTTACTTCCGAGCTAAAGGAGTTAAGCATTTGCAGAGATTCATTACAACACTAGTTTAAGGATATACAAGAACGGAATTGAATCAAGTTAGCAAAACATATTAAGAGAATACTCTAGGAAAAGCCCTGACCAAAAAATGCCTTGAAGATTTCTACAACCAAACAGTAGCTGGCAGCATGTGGCAGCAGGGTACTACTCCTACTGCTATGTTAAAACCAATAAATGACCCAAGACAATTGTCATAATAGTTTCAGTAGTCAACTCTTAAATGACACAAAGATGGTTCTAATCAGAAGAATTATCACAGCATGTGATTTTCTTTCTGCTTTATTGTGGGGGCGGGGTTGTCATTGCCCAAAAATACTAAAGATGCAAGGTTTCATCCCCATGTTATCATTCAATTTAAAACTCGTTCCTCGACAAACATGTCACAACAGAAAGATACATCCTATAGAAACGCAATTCACAACAGCAAAACTCAGTAGCTAATCTCGGACTATGGCTAATACCAAGGAACTTTATAACATAACCCGAAAGCAAAACAGTTTGACGAACAATTCTATCTACTACATAAAATCCTTTGTCTCTTTACTTATGCTACCTGGCCCAGTGAGTATTTTAACATTAGTCTTTCAGATTTTCAACATCTGCAGGTTTTTGTTTACTTTTTTTAAAAAAATGCATTACTGAATTGCATTGGATTCACGTATATAAAACAAAGTGCAATCTAAATATTTGAAAACATTTCACAAAGTTAGTTGATGCTCCAAGTCAGCCAGTGTCTGTACAGTTTTAAAAGATTTTAGTAAAATATTAAGGCACCAGAAGAAATGGTGAAGAACAAAGAAATGCATAAGGCTTAGTGAAAATCCACCTTTCTGTTCAAGGCTTTAAAATGTCATTATTAAACATGTCTTTTGCTCATGTAGTAGTAAATTATAAAAAGTAAATTTGTATAAATTAATACTTACAGGAATGTGAGGTAGTGGCACTCGTCCATTCGCTTTGGCACTTTCATGCATCTCCCGCCGATGTTGCTTTCGAATTCTGTATGGTGGAATTCCATCTCTGTCCAGGAAATGAGACAGTTTCAATAGACCACAGCAGAGTAAAGTATTGCTAGACCCAATTATTTATATCATTTTGTAAACTACATAGCTGAGCTTAGTATTTTACCCAAATGTACAGTTTAAACAGAAATGAATATATAGAAATGAAGGCAAATGCAGTGAAACTATTGGGAGAAAATTTATTTAGTTGGATGGTAATCAACTGGTATCACGTTATCGCATTTCTCATAATATTCAACTCAAAGCAAGGAAGCAAAGTAAAGGAAAAGCAGAAATCTTTCTCGATGTGGCCTCCACAACAAATAGTTCCACTTTCCAGAATCTTTTTCTCAGTGCACAGTGATGTCAACTGCAGGAAAACCAATGACACTTATGGAAATAGTGTGAAGATTTCACAGCTGCATCTAAATTTTTCCAAGCACACATTCATGAACATTCATCTGCATAGCGGTCATAAAACTTGCACTATAAAGGCTGTTAATTTAAACCATCTGATCTCACAATCACACACCACAGTCAGAACAAGCACCCAAAACTAAATTTTTAACAACAACCTTTAAAAACTGTGATTATGTGAATAATAGAAACAGTCCAGTTAATAAATTCCTGGGTGCCTGAAGCACATAAGTGAAATGTCTGGTATTATTTCGTACATACTTTCTGTAAATCGCCTCAACTCAAATAATATTCTCTACATAATGTTGCAAAAAAGAACATAGGTGGCTGAAATTTACAAGAAACTGCACCATTTTGAACATATCGACCTTGCATACGTACTTGATGGCATTTCTTATCTGAAAAGTGGCTACTCCCTTCCATTTAAATTTAATAGGGTACTGAAACTGTGGCATATTCATATTCTCTTCGCCCCATTTTACAAGGTAATCATTATCAATGCAAAGGAAGGCCCATATTTTAAATATGGCTTCTATTAATGTGCACAGCCTGGTTACATAGTCAAAATGTAAAGCAAAGTAATTTCTTCAAAAATCTAGCAAGGGATTGACCCACAGAAATGACCAACTTTGACACAGGGCAAAACAAATGAAAGTAAACAAACTGATATTTTGGCATTATTCATCTTGTGGGCAGTCACAAATAAGCAACAATCATAGATATTTATTTTTCAGAATTTATTCTACTCTTTGAAATGCTGTTTGTATAATGCACCGAATCAGCAATTAGCTACAAACGTGAAACACTGGATCAAGCTAAAACAGTGTTTTTAGGTCACTGGCAACGTACCGTATAACTTCAAAAATAAATTGTCAGCGCCGATTAAAAAGGAAATTAGACTTAAGGAATTGAACTAATGATTTGTCAATACTTCCTCAGAATTTGTGTCGTTGGAATCTCAGTATAACTATACAGGTATCAACAGCTCAGCGATAAGATAGGCCATTGGCAGCAGAATGTTGATTCACATTACCCATAAGTGTAAAGAGTTCCGGTTCCCAGATAGGGGGGTGGCTTTTTATTTTAAGCACACCACTAACCCCATCCTGAAGGCCTTTGCTCACCACATCGTGGCAAACGACTGGTAATGGCCTCTAATCTATCCCGTTTCAAACACATGTTCTGTCCTGCTGTGCTGGCTTTGATGTTCTCTTGGCTTGATTCCCTCGTGCCACCTCTGAACTTGAAAGGTTTGACTATTTTCACATTATTTGCCAACTCATCCATTAGCAGCAGATTGAAACAAAGCCACATTCTGATTCATTCATTTTATCTTGCCCCTCTGCCTTCAACAAAGAATAGCACAATGGATGCAAACATTTTAGTCTTAAAAACTCGGTGCTGCACCTATGCCTAGTAGAAGGTGCGTCACGTGTAGACTCTAAAAAAATTGCATGTACATTTTACTTTTTGTGGTAGCAAAATTATGGGATTCAAAATTATTCATGCCTAATCATCTTTTAAAATACATTTACCAATTCCCCTTCGGCAGAACAAGCATAATTTGCTTTCTAAGCTATTTTTAAACTGCTCCAGCCAAAACAAAGGTGAATTGACAAAGTAAAAATGGGTCGAAATGCACAGAGATATACCTAACGTTACATACATATTTTGAAAAGCTGCAGAAATGTGTACTTTAACACAACTGCAGCAGCTTTCAATAATTAATCCCCTCATGTTTTGAAGCAGTAAATCAAATTTAGAATATTCTGAAAACAGAACAGTTAACTCAATTAATGATTCCTTTACAGGATACATGCCTTGCAGAATGGCTGAAATTAAGAGTGCCATTGTGTTGTACTGCTGTCTTGCTTGCACTACACATTTATCAGGAGGCAGTCATTATGGATTTAGTTTGCAGTTTAAATCTTAAAATAGGAAACTTTATCAACGTAAAAATAACTCCTTAGTGACGGATTTCATTTCAGATTGCCTAAATTATCAATGAAATCTAATCGCAGCAATGGAGTACACTGTTTCAGTGTTCAGCTTGAGGCAGTGCAGCAAGATGGCGATGCCACATCAGTGTACTGTCCTTCTACCACCTGCATTTGGTTTGCCCATTGTTCTGGTACTGGTTAAAGAAAGCTCAGTTAAGCATTAATAAAAAACCCAGATTCCCAAGTCATGTTAATCGATCTCCGGGGCGGGGTTGCTGCTTGAGATTGTGCGCCTTGAGCAGAGAACTGGGGGCGGGGGCGGGGGTGGAGGAGAGAGGGAGAGAGAGAAAGAGACGGGGCGACTACTACTGGAATCACTGAACCCAGGATTGGTGGTGGGATGTTCAGGCATTCTGAGAAATTAGTCTACAGCCACCAACAGGAGCTGCTGGAAAAAGGTTGGGAGAAGGAAATGTAGCAAGAGTGTGATATTGTGCATTGAAGAATTACTAAGGGGTCATATTTAGTCAATAGGTCATGCTACAATGCTTGTGGAAGATGGGGAGAAAAATCTGCGAAGTTACCAGTATTAAAAATGTAACTGAGAGGTTAACATAAAGTCAAGTCTCCTCAGTAGACAATTAGGGGAAAATTATGACAGGCATTTTTAAAATGGCTGGGTAGGTACAACAATTAACTTATAAATTGTTAAATTTTCTTTTTAGGTGTTAAGGATGTTAGAAATTTTAATGATAGTATTATATAATGGCATAAATAGAAAATTACATGGTTACTGACAAGATTTGAAAATAACAGTTATAATCAGAGATGATAATTCATAAAATCACAACAGGCTTTTCAAGTTACATTCAAGGTCAGGCATCTCTACATGGCAGACTTCTAAGGAGATAGATTTATTTGCCCCAAATTCACTGATGTGAGTTTAGCATTTTTCACATTGAGTTTTTGCAAACCTTATCTAATTTTCCATCAATAACGGAGTCTTACATTAACATTTATTATACTATTGCAAGCTTCTCAGAGAACATATTCACGAGCCTTTAAATATCATAATAGTAACCATAAGCTGCAAAATGCTGCCATTGCATAGTATCATTTTTGGGCGAAAGTTACATGTAAAACATCCACTGGCATTCATTGAAGAGCACGGTGTCCTCCCAATGTTCCAACCAACATTCCTCCTTTAATCAATGCTAAAGACAATTACATCGGCCAATGGTCTCAGCAGCCGATTGTGGGATCTTGCCCTCCACAAACTGGCCGCCACGTTTACCCACGCAACAGCGATTGCACTTTGAAGCCATTGGATATGAAACATTGAGGCTGAAGACATAACAGGATGCTATATAAATACACATTTGTACATTCTTGTTCAAACTACTATAGCCATCCCTGCAACAGGTCAGTTGAAAGATCACGGCAGAAATTTAACCCTACTTTCCTCCTGTAGATGCTGATCAATTGGCTGTGCATTTCCAGCATTTCTTTCAGATATCAACCATTAGCGTTGTTCCCCACCCGCTGTGCTGATGGGGGAAAAAGGGGAACATTACTATTCAGAAAATTTCATAAAGAGGGAACGGAAGTGATATGATCAGTGTTGTTAGGTTTGTCTTTATTCGGTTTGCATGATTTTCAGCCCCCGTGCCCCCCAAAATCCAAATCACCTCAGCTGAATGCATTTCAAATTTACACGCTTTTATGTAACTGTTCTCAAATACTTTAAAAAGCACATTTTTATTCAGGGTTTAAATGACTACAGAAAATCCTTTTCAAATAAAGATTCTCCGATAAATAACTGAGAATGTGCTGATTTCACTACATTCAAATTTGTATAGTTTTCATTAGAGAATGGACCATATGATCGGATAAGTGCTGGCCACTGGGGAAATGTGAAAATGTTAAAGAGTTTTGATTCACATCTCCTGTCCTAAACTATCAAAATATTCTTTTCCGGAAAACTCATTATGGTGATCTCTTTGGATAATATAATCCAAGTTTAAGAACCCTATGGACATCACAGCTTCAAACACAAGTTGCATATCAATTTTTAATTTCCTGCAATGGTAGCAGTTTCTGATTCTAAAGACTTTAGTGCACACACTTTTGCTGAAATGATCATATGAATGGGTTTGCTCTAGTCTCATACCCTGGCACTAAAATCACTTTCATGTCACTCAATGCCTTCCTTGCCAGCCAGCCAGTAACTCTCCCAGGAAACCCTCAAACTACAGATAAGCTTCTTCAAAGTGTTTTACAGTTCACTGAATGAGCACAACGAAGAAACATCAAACTTCCTTTTTTTTGGGTGTAAACCTCTACCCAGAATGCTAAGAGCCGTGTGTAATGAATCTCTTTCCATCTCTTGCTTTTATCTGCTCATTACATAGGCCCTGTTCCCCTTAATCTCCATATAAAAAAGAACCAAAGCTCCCCGCAGATCCAGACATGCTGAGCCCTGGTCTGTGAAGAATCCAAGTCTAATTTTATGCCGAGTTCTGCTTGTAATGTTAACCCTACACTGCTAACAGCAAAAATGATTCCACCTCGAAATGTGCCAAAAATGAACCAAATAATATTAATTCAAAAATAATCTAGAAATAAAACATTTTCATACAATTTACAAGGTTTATAGTTGTATTAATAAGTAATTGCTGATTTTTCAACATATACAAGTAGATTTCCGGTGGTATTGTGGGTGATAAATCAGTTGTTTTAATAAAGACCTGGAATTTTTCACTAAGAAGAAAGATGAATCTATGAGCTATCACCATTATGATGATGCAAAGCTGACAGCAATTTTCAGCATTGCACTTACGCAGAAAAACATGGAAATCATACAGAGTTGCTGCCGAGTTAGCCTGTTCCTCCACAATGCTGCTCTAATAGTATCACGGCATTCAACTCAGCATTCAAATACGCGCAAGCAGGTGAATGTGGTACTTACACAATAAACATACTAGAAAAAAAAGTTAGGGCTTGTCCACAATGGGTGATCCCCGGCACAGAAAATTAACTTGCTTGTGGCGTCTCATTCCTTCAGCTTTATTTTGTGATTTTAAAAAAGCATTGAAAAAAATTGTATCTCTCAATCGCATCGATCTACTGACCGCAAAATCCAGGCCATTACACAAATTAATGCACAAGCATTATTCTATTATGGTGCAGCTATATCTAAGCTCACCGGTGCCTTTAATACTAGAAACATTCATTGCTAGAAACCTTAATTATTAAGTAGACCTAGTCTATGATTATGCAGTTTTAACTATTGCCTGGCTGAGAAAGTATTCAAAATGGAATGTTGTCTCAGATGATTGAACATAATTGCTATTTGCTTGTGCTAGTGTGCTTTCCGCTCCACATGATGGCTAAATGGCATTTTAAGATTATTTTGCATTCTCAATGAGGTGTTTGTGCATACCTATTTAATACATTACAAATAGATTCTTGTGACAAGTCAATGGATGTGTGGTTTATGGGAACAGGAATGCTCCAACTTCACCTCCTGTAGATGAAATATTGTGGCTTTACTAACTGTGTACAATAGTTTGGGAGTTTTTCATGGCGTTTCTTTATGCATGGTACATTAATGCTATCACCATTTCGGACTTCAGCGTTGTGCATCAGCTGCGATATTTGCAAGTGCCGTAATCCTTAGGCTTGGGCATGAAGATGTTGATTTGTTCACCGTTCAAATTTCTATTTGGGGTACCCAGTTTGTTAAATTGAAGGAGGGGAATGTTTTTTTCTTAAGTTGTTCCAAGCTGACAGCTATAAATAATTGCATATTCAACCCTTGCAACACCCCCACTACAGCCATCTCTTGCACCTTAATCCAATTTAGCGTCTCAAATCCCAAGGACTTCCTCTCACTTCTCAGAATGGCAAAAGTTGTGATCCCAGTCACTAACTTCCAACATCTGGAAACACAGCTATTCCCTATCTGGGTGGATGGATGGATGGACCCAAACCTTGAGGTTACTAACTCTTCAAGACCAAACCTCTAACTTAATCTGGACACAAAACATTGTATGCCAAAATGATTTGTTTCAAAATATGCAGACAACATAAATCTGAAATAAAAACATTATATTGATAATGCAATAGTAAATCTTTAGACGCTTTGTATTTTTTTTTGAAAAATATTTTATTGAGGCATTTATATATATATTTTTTAAAAAATATATATTTTATTCAAGATTTTTTGGCCAAACATAACAGTACATGGTTTTTCTTTTAAACAACAATAAAGCAATATAAATAACAGTGGCCAGTTTTAAACAAATAAATAAATAATATATAAACAGAAACAAAAACAAAACTAAATGGCAACTGCCTTGTCAAAAATAGTTACTCTCCAAAAATACAATCCAACAGTCCAATATACATTACCTAAAGCAAATGTCTATACATATACAATGACATCCCTAAGAGCCCGCCCAGATCCTCCCCCGCCCCTCCCTCCCTCCCCCCTGGGTTGCTGCTGTTGTCTTCCTTTCTTTTCATTCCCTCTATCGTTCTGTGAGGTAGTTGACGAACGGTTGCCACCGCCTGGTGAACCCTTGAGCCGAACCCCTTAATACGAACTTGATCCGTTCTAACTTTATAAACCCTGCCATGTCGTTTATCCAGGTCTCCACGCCCGGGGGTTTGGCTTCCTTCCACATAAGCAATATCCTGCGCCGGGCTACTAGGGACGCAAAGGCCAAGACATCAGCCTCTTTCGCCACCTGCACTCCCGGCTCTTCTGCAACCCCGAATATAGCCAACCCCCAGCTTGGCTCGACCCGGACCCCCACCACCTTCGAAAGCACCTTCGCCACCCCCAACCAGAACCCCTGTAATGCCGGACATGACCAGAACATGTGGGTGTGATTCGCTGGGCTTCTCGAGCATCTCCCACACCTATCCTCTACCCCCAAAAATTTACTGAGCCGTGCTCCAGTCATATGCGCCCTGTGTAGAACCTTGAATTGTATCAGGCTTAGCCTGGCACACGAGGACGACGAGTTTACCCTACGTAGGACATCAGCCCACAGCCCCTCCTCAATCTCCTCCCCCAGCTCTTCTTCCCATTTCCCTTTCAGCTCATCTACCATGATCTCCCCCTTGTCCCTCATTTCCCTGTATATGTCCGACACCCTACCATCCCCCACCCATGTCTCTGAGATCACTCTATCCTGCACCTCCTGCGTCGGGAGCTGCGGGCTTTCCCTCACCTGTTGCCTCGCAAAAGCACTCAGTTGCATATACCGAAATGCATTCCCTTGGGGCAACCCATATTTTTCCGTCAGCGCTCCCAGACTCGCAAATGTCCCATCTTCGAACAGATCTCTCAATTGTACTACCCCAGCTCTTTGCCATGCTCCAAATCCCCCATCCATTCTCCCCGGAACAAACCTATGGTTATTTCTTATCGGGGACCACACCGAGGCTCCCGTCCTTCCCCCATGCTGTCTCCACTGCCCCCAAATTTTTAATGTTGCCACCACCACCGGGCTTGTAGTGTATTTCTTCGGTGTAAACGTCAACGGTGCCGTCACCATTGCTTGTAAACTGGTCCCCTTGCAGGACGCCCTCTCCAATCTCTTCCACGCTGCTCCCTCCCCTTCTCCCATCCACTTACACACCATTGAAATATTGGCGGCAAGAACCCCCTCCTCACTCTCGGGGTCTTTCCGTCCCACACAAAACTCATAATGCTTTTCTCGATTCTCTTAAAAAAAGCCTTCGTGACCATCACCGGGAGGCACTGAAACACAAAGAGGAATCTCGGGAGAACCACCATTTTAACCGCCTGCACCCTACCCGCCAGTGACAGGGACACCATGTCCCATCTCTTGAAGTCCTCCTCCATCTGTTCCACCAATCGTGTTAAATTAAGCCGGTGCAAGGTTCCCCAATTCTTGGCTATCTGAATCCCCAAGTATCGGAAGTCTCTTGTTACCTTCCTCAGCGGTAAATCCTCTATTTCCCTGCTCTGCTCCCCCGGATGCACCACAAACAACTCACTTTTCCCCATGTTCAATTTATACCCCGAAAACTCCCCAAACTCCCCAAGTATCCGCATTATCTCTGGCATCCCCTCCACCGGGTCCGCCACATACAACAACAAATCATCCGCATACAGAGATACCCGGTGTTCTTCTCCTCCCCTAAACACTCCCCTCCACTTCCTGGAACCCCTCAGTGCCATGGCCAGGGGCTCAATCGCCAGTGCAAACAATAACGGAGACAGGGGACATCCCTGCCTCGTCCCTCTGTAAAGCCAGAAATAATCAGACCCCCGTCCATTCGTAACCACACTCGCCATTGGTGCCCTATACAGCAGCTGTACCCATCCGATATATCCATCTCCGAAGCCAAATCTCCTCAGCACCTCCCACAGATAATCCCACTCCACTCTATCAAATGCTTTCGCGGCATCCATCGCCACCACTATCTCCACTTCCCCCTCTGGCGGGGGCATCATCATTACCCCTAGCAACCTCCGTATGTTCGTGTTCAGCTGTCTCCCCTTCACAAACCCAGTCTGGTCCTCATGTACCACCCCCGGGACACAGTCCTCTATCCTCGTCGCCATTACCTTGGCCAGAATCTTCGCATCCACATTTAAAAGAGAAATGGGCCTATAGGACCCGCATTGCAGCGGGTCCTTTTCCTTCTTTAGGAGGAGCGATATCTTTGCCTCTGACATAGTCGGGGGCAACTGCCCCCTTTCCCTAGCCTCATTAAAGGTTCTCGTCAGAAGCGGGGCCAGCAAGTCCATATACTTCCTATAAAATTCCACCGGGAATCAGTCTGGTCCCGGGGCCTTCCCCGCCTGCATGCTCCCAATCCCTTTCACTACCTCCTCCATCTCAATCTGTGCTCCCAGTCCCGCCCTCTCCTGCTCCTCCACCTTAGGGAAGTCCAGCTGATCCAGAAAGCACATCATTCTCTCCTTCCCTTCCGGGGGCCGAGCTTTATATAATCTTTCGTAGAATACCTTGAACACCCCATTTACTCTCTCCGCTCCCCGCTCCATCTCTCCCTCCTCGTCTCTCACCCCCCCTATCTCCCTCGCTGCTCCCCTCTTCCTCAGTTGGTGGGCCAACAACCGGCTCGCCTTCTCCCCATATTCATACTGTACACCTTGTGCCTTCCTCCATTGTGCCTCTGCATTACCCATAGTCAACAAGTCAAATTCTACATGTAGTCTTTGCCTTTCCCTGTACAGTCCCTCCTCCGGTGCCTCCGCATATTGTCTGTCCATCCTCAAAAGTTCTTTCAGCAACCGCTCCCTTTCCCTACCCTCCTGCTTTCCTTTATGTGCCCTAATAGATATCAGCTCCCCTCTAACCACTGCCTTCAACGCCTCCCAGACCACTCCCACCTGAACCTCCCCATTGTCGTTAAGCTCCAAGTACCTTTCAATACACACCCTCACCCTTAAACATACCCCCTCATCTGCCAATAGTCCCATGTCCATTCTCCAGGGCGGGTGCTGTTCTTTTTCCTCCCCTATCTCCAGGTCCACCCAATGTGGGGCGTGGTCCGAGATAGCTATTGCCGTGTACTCCGTCCCTGACACCTTCGGGATCAGCGCCCTTCCCAATACAAAAAAGTCTATCCGTGAATATACTTTATGGACATAGGAGAAAAACGAGAACTCCCTACTCCTAGGCCTGCTAAATCTCCAGGGGTCTACTCCTCCCATCTGCTCCATAAAGTCCTTGTGCACCCTAGCTGCAGCCGGCCTCCTCCCGGTCCTGGACCTCGATCTGTCCAGCCCTGGGTCCAGCACCGTATTAAAGTCTCCCCATTACCAACTTTCCCGCCTCTAGGTCCAGGATACGTCCCAACATTCGCCTCATAAAATTGGCATCATCCCAGTTCGGGGCATATATGTTCACTAGAACCACCGCCTCCCATTGCAATCTGCCACTCACCATCACGTATCTACCCCCGCTATCCGCCGCTATGGTCTTTGCCTCAAACAGTACCCGGTTCCCCACTAATATAGCCACCCCCCTGTTCTTTGAGTCTAACCCCGAATGAAACACCTGCCCCACCCATCCTTTGCGTAGTCTGACCTGGTCTATCAGTTTCAAATGAGTCTCCTGCAACATAACCACATCTGCCTTTAATGTCTTTAGGTGTGCGAGTACCCGTGCCCTTTTAATCGGCCCGTTCAGCCCTCTCACGTTCCACGTGATCAGCCGGGTTGGGGGGCTCTTTACCCCCCCCCCCTTGTCGACTAGCCATCCCATTTTTTAATCCAGCTCCTCACCCGGTTCCCACGTAGCCGTATCTCCCCCCGACGGCGCCCTCCCGCCTCGACCACCCCACCCCGTACCAGCTCCCCCTTCTCCCCAGCAGCAGCAACCCAGTTAATCTCCCCCCCCCCCCGCTAGATCCTCTTCTAGCGTAATTGCACCCCCATGTTGCTCCCAGAAGTCAGCAAACTCTGGCTGACCTCAGCTTCCCCCCGTGACCTCGGCCCCCACTGTGCGAGGCCCCCTCCTTCCTGCTTCCCTGTTCCCGCCATGATTACCATAGCGCGGGAACAAAGCCCGCGTTTCCCACTTGGCCCCACCCCTAATGGCCGGCGCCCACAATTCCTCATCCTTCCCCCCCCCTCCCCCACGACATGGGGAAGAGAGAAAAGTTACAGGGTTGCAAGATTAACAACTTGAGAAATCATCCCTTCCCCCTTTTCTCCCCCCCTTCACCCCACGTAATCACACCACCACTTTGTCCCAAACGTTCTTTTTCTGGCCCGCCTATTCCAGCTGCTCCTCCACAATAAATGTCCACGCCTCTTCTGCCGCCTCAAAGTAGTGGTGCTTCCCTTGGTGTGTGACCCACAGTCTTGCCGGTTGCAGCATTCCAAATTTGACCTTCCTTTTGTGAAGCACCGCCTTGGCCCGATTGAAACTCGCCCTCCTTCTCGCCACCTCCGCACTCCAATCTTGATATACGCGGATCACTGCGTTCCCCACCTACTGTTCAGAGTTCTCTTCGCCCATCTGAGGACCATCTCTCTGTCATTATATCGGAGAAATCTCACCACTATGGCTCGAGGTATTTCTCCAGCCCTCGGTCTTCGCGCCATAACTCGATAAGCTCCCTCCACCTCCAATGGGCCCGTCGAGGCCTCCGATCCCATTAACGAGTGAAGCATCATGCTCACATACGCCCCGACGTCCGCCCCCTCCGCACCTTTAGGAAGACCAAGAATCCTTAAATTCTTCCTCCTCGCATTATTCTCCAACACCTCCAGCCTTTCCACACACCTTGTGTTGTGCCTCGTGCATCTCTGTCTTCACCACCAGGCCCTGTATTTCGTCTTCATTATCCGCGGCCTTTGCCTTCACGACCCGAAGTTCCTGCTCCTGGGTCTTTTGTTCCTCCTTTAGCCCTCCAATCGCCTGTAATATTGGGGCCAGCAGCTCCTTCTTCATCTTCTTTTTAAGTTCTTCCACACAGCGCCGCAGGAACTCTTGTTGGTCAGGGCCCCATACTAGACTGCCACCTTCCGACGCCATCTTGCTTTGTGCTTGCTTTCCTTGCCGCTGCTCTAGAGGATCCTCCGCAATCCGGCCACCTTCCTCTCCTTTTTCCATCTGTGTCCAGGGGGAATTCCCTTCTGGTTTACCGCACAGTGTTTTTAGCCGTTAAGAGCCCAAAAGTCCGTCCCACCGGGAGCTGCCGAAACGTGCGACTTAGCTGGTCATTGCCGCACCCGGATGTCTGAGGCATTTATATATTAACACGATGGACAGAAACACAACCCCAAACCAGCCAACATAACTGTACATAATCAGCACAACAAAAAATACCCCACCGACCTGCCCCCACGTTGCCCAACTCCCCATCTCCCGCTTTTAACCCGCCCCCACTGCTGACAGCTTAACCTTTCCAGAAGAAGTCGATAAACGGCTGCCACCCTTCCACAGCAAACCCTTCCACAGAGCTCCTCAAGGCAAACTTTATTTTCTTAAGCCTGAGAAACCCTGCCAGATCACTCACCCACACACCAAGACATTGGCCTCTCTCACGCCCCCCGACTCCCGGATCTTCGGACACACCAAAAATCGCCACCTCTGGATCACCTTCAGCTTCAGAATCCTCGCCATAACTTAATCACCCCCATAACTTAATCACCCCCATTCCCGTAACAGCCTCCCCGAACAGGCGCCGACTAGGGGCTTTTCACAGTAACTTCATTGAAGCCTACTTGTGACAATAAGCGATTTTCATTTCATTTCAATTGCATTTCATTTCATTTCTGTTCCTTTTCTTTCAGTCCACGACATCTTTGTCTATCTCCACCTATCACTAGCCCCCTAGCCAGACCCATCGCTCCACGTGCCGCCACCCCCCCCTAACAACAGTATAAATCTGACCCTATTTCCAGTTCTCTCCAGCTTTGTCAGAATCATCCAGACTCAAAACGTTAGCTCCCTTCTCTCTCCACAGATGCTGTCAGACCTGCTGGGACCGTCCAGCATTTTCTGTTTTTGTTTCAGATTCCAGCATCTGCACTAATTTGCTTTTCATT
The DNA here is from genome assembly GCF_047496885.1 of Scyliorhinus torazame. Classification (NCBI taxonomy): domain Eukaryota; kingdom Metazoa; phylum Chordata; class Chondrichthyes; order Carcharhiniformes; family Scyliorhinidae; genus Scyliorhinus; species Scyliorhinus torazame. Next base: position 172,542,757 of record NC_092723.1, on the reverse strand, counting down.
TTATTCAGCAAACTTGATGCACAAAACAGGCCTTGCAACTGAAATAAAGACAAAAATTGCTGTAAATACTCCACAGATCAAGCAGCACCTATTTTCAGGTTACAAAATATGATTAGAAGTGGAGAAAAGTAAGGAATAGGCAAATTAAGTTTCACATGGAACTACTATAAATTTTATATTTTCAGCAATTGAATATCTTGCAAGAATATTTCTACATAAAGACTGTTTTCTGTAATTTTGCACCTGTGTTAAAAATGCGGTCTTTATTTATTACTTGGAGCCATATTGCATATTGTTATGGGCGAGGCGTTTTCAGAACCCCAAAATGTATCATGGAGTTCAACCAACCTCTCCCTTTATTGCTATTTGTTGCTTTTCCTAGCACACAGCTTGTTCCCTAGGTGTGGGATTACAATTATGGACACGTGGGTTTTTAAACACAAAATGTTTATTCCATGAACTCAACTTAACATCTTAAATAAACATTGGATCGCTTAACACCCCTTACTTCAAAGATAACTCCAAAAATATTACAGCAGTAAATAATTCCTCAAAATGTTCCTTCAAACTTCCAAGAGACTCAACACCTTTAAACAGAATCACATCAGGTTAAAGGCATGAGTTTTATGAGTTTAAATCACCCAAATGATCCAGAGATAGTCCTTCATGGCACAGATCCAAGCAAATCCAGCTCACTGCAAAACACAGACACGCCCCAGCTCTTTTCCTCCAAACTGCAGCTCTCTGGAAACACACAGACACACAAGCTGCTTTTTCAAAACTGCAGCTCTCTGGAAACACAGACACACAAGCTCTTTTTCAAAATGGCTGATCTAAAGCCCAGCTCCACCCACTCTCTGACATCACTGTTGTCTTAAAGGTACATTGCTTAAACATCCATGTCTTAAAGGTACTCTCACATGACAATATGATAAGTTCATAAGATGTAGGAGCAGAATTAGGCCATTTGGCCCATCGAGTCTGCTCCGCCATTCGATCATAGCTGATATGTTCCTCATCCCCACTCTCCTGCCTTCTCCCCGTATCCCTCATCTTCATATTAATCAAGAAATCCCTTTATTGTTCAGGAACACCATATTTGTGCCTGGGGTGCTGTTACCTACAGTGCTACAGACAAAGAGCTGGATGGTGAAATCAGCCAGAGTAGTTCTTTCTTAGAACACCTGAACTAGGGGGAGTAGGTAACTTAGCCTCTTGAACCCCCTCCACCGTTCAATACGATCAAGGCTGATCACATCCTGGCCTTATCTCCTCTGCCCTGCCTGTTCTCCATAACCCTTCAACCCATGACCAATTACAAATCTGGCTAACTCCTCCTTAAATTTACTCCCAGCATCCACCACACTCTGGGATAGTGAATTCCACAGATTCACAACCCTTTGGGAGACGTAGTTTCTCCTCAACTCAGCTTTATCATATTGCACATCACCCCTCAGCTTGATTCCAACTAGTCTATTAAATCATAGTCAATGTGTTCTTTCCCTTCCCTACAATGTTACTTCCGAATCCCCCAAGGATATATTCTTCGCCTCTTGCTTTTAAAATAAAAAAATGTTTTTATTACAAACATGTAGCAAAACAGGTTCATCGAATAAGATCCTCCCTGGCTTCCTCCACCAGCTTCGTTAAGTTCCACTTATGGAGCCCCGTCCATTCCCTCGCTACCCGAATCCCCAAATACCTAAACCTGTCCCTTGCTACCATAAATGGCATCCGCCCAGCTCATTCACCGGGAAAATCTTGCTTTTCCCTAAATTCAGTTTGTATTCCAAGAACCCTCCAAACCTACCCAGCAGGCCCATAATCCTTCCCATACTCTCCAACGAAACATACAGCAAGAGGTCAGCGACACCAGATGCTCCCTCTGTCCCCTCATAATCCCCCACCACTCTGCCGACCCCGAGAGCCATCGCCAATGGCTTTATGGCCAGCGCAAACAGCAGCGGCGATAGCCCCGGCCTCGTACCCCTATGTAAGTCAAAGCTTCGTGAGCTCATATCATTTGTCCTCACCCTCGCCCTTGGTGCCACATACAGCAACTGCACCCATGCCACAAATCTCAGCCCAAAACCACACCCTCCCAAATCCTCGAACAAGTACCGCCACTCCACCCGATTAAATGCCTTCTCCACGTCCATGGACACCACCACATATTAGAGCCCCCGGCGGATTCATCACCACATTCTACAGCCGTCTTATATCACTCGCGAACTGCCTGCCCTTCACAAAGCCTGTTTGATCTTCTGCAACCACCCCCGGGATACACTCCTCCATCCTCCCTGCCAACAACTTAGTCAATACTTTCACATTCATGTTCAATCGTGGTACGGGCCTATACAACCCACATTGTACCAGGTCATTCCCCTTTTTCGGGATTGTGATTACTGCCTGTGTCATCGTCTCCAGCAACTCCCACTTCTCCAGTGCTTCATTAAACACTCCCAACAGATGTGGTGCCAGGTCCGTCGTAAATTCCGCCGGGTACCCATCCGGCCCAGGGGCCTTCCCCGACTTCATACCCCTGATACTATCTCAGCACCTTGCTCAGCCCCAGGGGTGTTAAGTAATGGGTTAGGAGACATTGCAATTAGTTGTCTCATTTATGTTAAGTATCCATTAATTGACAGTGATATGTAAAGGGGCTTCAGGTGGCCTCTGGCAGGTGATGTATAGTGAGAGTTTTGTGCAAAGGCTGTTGGAAGGAAATAAATGTGCGTTTGTGAAAAAGGAACAGAACTAGACTCTTCATATCACAGCAACTAAAACGTTGAACAATTGGTAGCAGAGGATGGTTGCTGTGTAAATGCGAAGGGTTGAAAGATACAACTTTCCAGATCAAACCAAGGAGTGAGAAAAGAAAAAAAAAAAGGGATATATGGCTGAACTGAGGATAAAGATGGCTGGATTATGACTATCCTCCCTTATTTTCTGAAAAGGAATCGTACGACCAATGGAGAAGTGCAGTAGTTATGTGGACTAAGGTAACTGCTTTGGGAAAGAGAAAACAAGGTATGGCATTGGCTCTTTCTCTACCATATGGCAGTAAAATCTGAAACAAAGTGCTTTCTGAGCTGGAATTGGAAGAGTTAGACTCAGAAGGAGGTCTGGAGACTTTATTACATTATATGGATAAGATTTATAAGTGCGTATGAAGCATGGTCGGATTTTGAGCAGTTCCGGAAAATGGAGGATATCTCCATGGAGGACTATATAATGGAATTTGGCAGACTATATAAAAGGCTGGAGAAACACAATCTGAAATTTCCACAGTCTGTGTTGGTCTTTAAATTACTTGACTGTGCTAGAGTGAGCAACGTGGATAGGCTCCTGGTTTTGACAGGAGTTCAGTTTACTGATAAGGATACCTTATTCGAACAGATGAAAAATGAAATGAAAATGAAAAAATGAAATGAAAATCGCTTATCGTCACAAGTAGGCTTCAAATGAAGTTACTGTGAAAAGCCCCTAGTCGCCACATTTCCGGCGCCTGTTCGAGGAGGCTGTTACGGGAATTGAACCGTGCTGCTGGCCTGCCTTGGTCTGCTTTCAAAGTCAGCGATTTAGCCCTGTGCTAAACAGCCCCTAAACAGATGACAAAAGCTTTACAAATGTTTGGGGAAACATTCGATTCCGATGGCTCCGATGACCCAAATGTGTCAGCCTGCAATAAGGCAGAATATGGAAGATACACTACTAACAGGATCGTATGGCTACGAACAGGGCTCAAGACTATAGAAGGAGACCGAGACAAGGAAATTATGAAGACAGAAACCAACTTAGAACCTACAATAGGAAGATGAACCCCAGAAATGCACGGGCCATGATAAATCGATGTTTTCGATGTGACTCTCAATACCATTATGCTTTCAACTGTCCAACTCGTTATGAGTTGTTTGAGCGTGTTTGAAGTGACACATGACATGGAAGAGTCAGAAGAGGAAAAAGATAGTGACCAGAAAGGCATTGTCCTATTGACAAGCAGTTTTACGCCAGTAATGAGGGTGTTGGTTGCAGAATCCTTCAACTGTGCTGCATTGGACAGTGGCTGCACATCTACTGTGTGTGGAATTGACTGGTTAAAATGTTACCTGGACTCTTTGAATGCTGAAAATCATAACAAGGTTAAGGAATTTGAAAGTTCCACAAGTTTCAGGTTTGGGGATGATAATACTCTGAAGTCGCTGAAAAGAGTGGTGATTCCTTGCAATATTGCCGGAGTGAATCATTTCATTAACACGGATGTTGTATCAAGTTAGATACCTTTGCTGCTGAGCAGACCGTCGATGAAGAAAGCACAGATGAAACTGGATATGGAACAGGATAAGGCAACAGTTTTTGGAAAGACGGTGGACTTACAATTTACATAGTCAAGACACTATTGTATTCCATTACTGCCAAATAATATATATATTTTTTTCTTCCCCCTCCCCCACCCCTTTCCCTCCCCCCACCCCCCGGCCCCCCCCCCCTCCCCCCCCGGCCCCTCGCCCCCCCCCCCCGGCCCTCGTCTCCCCCGGCCCCCCCCCTCCCCCCCGGCCCCCCCCCTCCCCCCCCCTCCCGGCCCTCGTCTCCCCCGGCCCCCCCCCTGGCCCCTCGCCCCCCCCCCGGCCCTCGTCTCCCCCGGCCCCCCCCCCTCCCCCGGCCCCTCGCCCCCCCCCCTCGCCCCCCCCCCCTCCCCCGGCCCCTCGCCCCCCCCCCCCTCCCCCGGCCCCTCGCCCCCCCCTCCCCCGGCCCCTCGCCCCCCCCCGGCCCTCGTCTCCCCCGGCCCCCCCCCTCCCCCCCCCGGCCCCTCGCCCCCCCCCCCCGGCCGGCCCTCGTCCCTCCCCCCCCCCCCCCCGGCCCTCGTCCCTCCCCCCCCCCCCCGGCCCTCCCCCCCCCCCGGCCCGGCCGGCCCTCGTCCCTCCCCCCCCCCCCCCCGGCCCTCGTCCCCCCCCCCCCCCCCCGGCCCTCGTCCCTCCCCCCCCCCCCCCGGCCCTCGTCCCTCCCCCCCCCCCCCCCCGGCCCTCGTCCCTCCCCCCCCCCCCCCGGCCCTCGTCCCTCCCCCCCCCCCCCCCCCCGGCCCTCGTCCCTCCCCCCCCCCCGGCCCTCGTCCCTCCCCCCCCCCCGGCCCTCCCCCCCCCCCCCCCGGCCGGCCCTCGTCCCTCCCCCCCCCCCCCGGCCCTCGTCCCCCACCCCACCGGCCCTCGTCCCCCCCCCCCCCCCCCGGCCCTCGTCCCCCCCCCCCCCGGCCCTCGTCCCTCCCCCCCCCCCTGGCCCTCGTTCCCCCCCCCCCCCCCCGGCCCTCGTCCCCCGTCCCTCCCTCCCCCTCGTCCCTCCCTCCCCCTCGTCCCTCCCTCCCCCTCGTCCCTCCCTCCCCCTCGTCCCTCCCTCCCCCTCGTCCCTCCCTCCCCCTCGTCCCTCCCTCCCCCTCGTCCCTCCCTTCCCCTCGTCCCTCCCTTCCCCTCGTCCCTCCCTTCCCCTCGTCCCTCCCTTGACAAATAATATTTCCAGTAGAGTGGTTAAGGATGTGTTAATGGCAGTTGAAAATGGGACTTTAGCTGATAAAAAGCTTGTGGTATTAAAACTGCATAGGCAATTTGCACATCCGTCTCCTCGGAGGCTGAAAAATTAATTAAAGGATGCACGGGTAAGGGATGACGACTATACTAAACTGAAAGAACAGGTTAGTAACCGCTGTGAAGTTTGTAGGAAGTACAGAAAGACACCAGCACGACCGATAGTAACCCTACCTTTGGCCAGGGAATTTTAACGACATTGTGGCCATGGACCTTAAGATCTGGGATAAAGCAAATAATATATTTATTTTGCATTTTGTAGATTTAGCAACCAGATTTAGTCAATCAACGATTGTACGAAGTAAAGAAAATAGAGTAATTCTGGATCAAATTATGGAAAAATGGATAGGGACAGGAATGGGTCCACCGGCAAAATTCCTTACGGACAATGGGGGAGAATTTGCTAATGATGAGTTTAGGGAAATGTGTAAAAACATGAATACGGTTGCAGAAAGCCCATTTAGTAATGGTGTCTGTGAAAGAAATCATGCTGTCATCGATGACATGCTTCAGAAAATTTTGGCAGATCGACCAAATTGCAGGCTAAATTCAGCTTTAGCATGGGCAGTACATGCAAAGAATTCATTGCAATTGGAAGGGGGCGATAGTCCTTATCAATTAGTGTTTGGTAGAAATTCTAAAACTTCGTCCATTTTGGATGACCAGCCTCCAGCTTGGGAGGGGACTACAATTAGCTCTGTTTTGCTGAACATTTAAATGCCTTACATCGCAGTAGAAAAGTTTTTTTGGAAACAGAAGTCTCTGAAAGAATTCCCAGAGCTTTAAGACATAACGTACGGCCATCAGATGTCGTTTTTCAGCAAGGAGGCATGGTATACTATAAGAGAGACAATTCTAATGAATGGAAAGACCCAGGGAAGATCATAGGCATAGATGGCAAAACAATTATTTTGCAACATGGTAATCAAACTGTTAGGGTACATTCATCAAGGATAATGGGTACAGATTACAAATTTTCAAACTTAGACAGAGCAGACAGACATGACGAGGAACCAGAGTCATCTGGTACGCATGTGTTACAGAACTATGAGGACCAATTAACTGATATCGACAGGGTTTCTGTGGAGGAACACAACACTTCTGATGAATTAGAATAGGCCATTTTTCCGAAAGGGCAACTGCCAAAAGTTGATACAAAAGTGACATATTTGCCTGAAGGGTCTAGTCAATGGAAGGATGCAACTGTTATTAGTAGAGCAGGGAAGGCCACTGGAAAGTATAAACATTGGTTGAATGTACAGCATTCAGGGGAAGGAATCAAGACAATGGATTGGGAAAACGAAGTTCAAAAATGGAGGGCACAGAAACGCAGTGCCAGTTCAGATAGTACATCGGATAGTGAACAGGTCCGCAGGAAAAGGTTGAGAACTATTGAAAGGACATCCCACAGCAGAAGTGAAAGATCAAGCAGTAGCAGTACAGAACGAGATACCAGGTGGGAGAGGGGACGTAGTTTATCAAGATCTCGGAACAGGAGTAAGACTACGAATACTAATAGGAGTAGAAGCCCACATGCAGGTGAGATTTTGGTGGCTTCAAATAAATTAGATGAAAAAGTTATCAAAGAAGCTAAACAGCAAGAAGTTGGAGTGAATTTGGGGTATACACGGAAGTACCGGATGGGGGACAAAGAGCTCTATCCCACAGATGGATTTGCATGGAAAAGGTTCTTCCGGAGGGAACTTATAAGGCAACAGCCAGGCTTGTGGCAAGGGGATTTGAAGAAAACTTAGATCAGGATTTAAGGGTAGATTCACCTACAGCAGGAAAGGTTATTTTAAAGATCTTCTTGGCTCTATTAGCCACAAAGGCATGGGAATGCAAATCTATAGATATCAAAGCTGCCTTTTTGCAGGGGCATCAGCTCCAGAGAGGCATTTTTCTCCATCCTCCTAAAGAAGCAGCTAACACAGAAGGGGTATTCTGAAAGTTGAACAAATGTGTATATGGATTAAATGATGCATCTAGAGTATGTTATTTTTCGGTACGGTCAGTTTTGTTAATGTTAGGCTGTTGCCAGTTGAAAGCAGATCCTGCAATGTTTTACTGGCACTATAAAGGAAACCTTTCTGGCATTTTTATGATGCATGTCGATGATTTTTTGTGGGGTGGGATTAGTGATTTTGAAGCTATTGTAATCTCTTTTATGAGGAAAGAATTCAGGGTTGGAAGTCAGACTTCCGGTGCATTTAAATATATTGGACTGGAAATTGGACAGACGAAGTTAGGGGCAACTTTACGTCAGCAATCTTATTTGGAAAGCATCAGCCCAATAGCAATTAGCCGTGGCGGAGTTTCACATAAAGAAGCAATGGTTCCAAAGATAGAAAAAGAGCATCTGTGAAGTTTAATTGGGCAACTGAACTGGTTAGGTAGACAGACTAGATCGGACGTGAGTTTTGATGTCTCAGAGTTGAGTACAAAAATGAATGATCCCAAAATGGAAGACATAATAAGAGCAAATAAAGCGTTGGCAAAACTAAAAATGCAGTAGTGTGCTTTGAAGTTCCCAGTTTTAGGTGACCGTAGGCACTTGAAACTCAGTTTATAGTGACGCGTCCTACGCAAATTTATGTGATGGGGTTCCAAGCGCAGGAAATTTTATAATTTTGCTTTTGGGGAACAATGGTAAATGTTGCCCGCTTGTGTGGGAAACAAAGAAAATAAGGAGAGTGGTAAAAAGCACTTTGGTTGCTGAGACGTTAAGCCTTGTAGAGGTGGTGGATATGGCCTTTTATATAAGTATGATATTGACAGAAATTTTGGGATTAGGGGATTTGAGTAATATACATATTGACTGTCACATTGACAATAAATCCCTGTGGGAAAATGTGCACTCTACAAAAAGTGTCAATGAAAAGAGGTTACGGATAGACATTGCAAGTTTGAAACAGATGTTGGACAGAGGGGAAATAACAAAAATTAAATGGGTCGACAGGAGCTGTCAGACTGTTTGACGAAAAGAGGGGCGAGTTCACAGAAACTTTTGGATATTGTTAATAAAGGGCGCTTGTTTCTGTGACTGTTTTGTTTTTTTCTTTCTCGTCCAAACAAAAAAAGGGGGGGAAATAGTGTGTGTGTTCTTGAGTTTCTTGAAATTTTGTTTTCACCTAATTTTTTTTTCTCCAAGGAAGGGGAGACTGTTAAGTAATGGGTTAAGAGACATTGCAATTAGTTGTCTCATTTATGTTAAGTATCCATTAATTGACAGTGATATATAAAGGGGCTTCAGGTGGCCTCTGGCAGGTGATGTATAGTGAGAGTTTTGTGCAAAGGCTGTTGGAAGAAAATAAATGTGTGTTTGTGAAAAAGGAACAGAACTAGACTTCATATCACAGCAACTAAAACGTCTAACAAGGGGCTCCGCCAACACCCGTCTCTTTGCTTTCTCCACCTGGGAAATTCCAGCTCGTCCAGAAACTGCCCATGCCCCCCTCCTCTCCCCCGGGTCTGCCTCATATAGTCACTGGTAATACTCCCTAAATGCCTCATTTATCTTCCCTGGCTCTCACACCACAGCCCCAGCCTGTATCTTCAATATTTCTCTGGACACAGCCTGCCTCCGCAGCTGGTGCGCCAGCATGCTGCGCGCCTTCTCCCCATATTCATATTGCATCCTTGCCCTATGCAGCTGCCCTACTGCCCTCCCTGTTGTCATTTGCCTCTTGTTCATCTACCTGCCCCTTCGTGACAGCATCCAAAAATATTGATCCAGCTTCCAGGGTACACTGACTGCAGTAGTTCTAGCTGCCCACCACAGCTCTCAACTATTCACTGACTCTGCTGTCAGACCGTTTGTCTGATGACTAGTCTTGAATGAGCCATTATTTCCTCCATTATGCACCCGAAAGATTTAAGTGGTCACCTCTAGCTCTGCAACCACCATAAATGTAACACTGCTGCCATAGATTTTACTCCTTTGTCTGGCCACTGTCTCAGGTTATCTGAAAATGGCTCTTTATTTGCTGCTCCGCTGAGTTTCTGACTCCAGATTCTTTCTGATGACTAAAACTACTTATTTCCAGCTCTGAAACAGCACCTGCATTTACCTACTACGGAGACCTTCATTTGTGATTACCGTCCTCCAAATTCAACAAACCTAACGTTCTCCCAAACAACTGTTAACAATTGTAGAATGTAACATTTTCTCCTCAAAGTTCAAAAAGTATATCCCTGGTTCTCAATAAATGCACACCCATATCTTTTGTAGCAATAAAACAAAAATCATGAAACAAAATGTTCACAGACGAACCTAACAAAACTCAGCTGAGGGACAAATGAAACACAAATTAACTTGGCACCTTAAATTAAAAGCCACATGCTATACACGCACGCGCACACACACAGGTCATTATTTCAATATATTTCATGAACCACTATATATTTTCAGTGTAGATCTGCTATCCTCTTATGATCACCTTCTGCAAGTATTCAGCAGATGGAACTTAAACCACCCCCTGCTATTAGAAGCTTTGTGCCCTACTTCAAAGAAAGCTACAATGCCTTCAAGCTAAGTGGGATGCTGAAATGATTAAACTGCAAGAACGAGGCCCAACTAACTAAATTTGCCAGTGCATTAGAGTGCCACTGTAGTTAGCAGATGGGGTGCAATCTGCAGCTCTCTCAATGTGACAATTCTGATGGCACACTGCCTAAACATGTTCTATAATACTCTGCTGTTTCCTATCTACAGGAAACCTAAAATGCACCAGTTTTCAAGGTTAATTCAGTAGCAGAGGAAAGGGGATTTCTATTAAAACCATAATTTTTGGTTTTTATTCCCACCACATTTCTGCTATTAACTGGAAATATGAAATAGTCTGTAAGAAGAATTTTTCACATAGTCATAACTGTCACACTAATTGAGAAAGAATGAAATCCATTTACGCATCTCCTTGATATTGCATGCTGTATACCATTTTTAAGATTCGGCTCCTCCTTAGCTAGTTGTTGAAAGGGGACAGGTTCCCAAGAATAAATATCTTTGATGGGGGCACCCAGTTCTCCTCTCAAAAGAGACAAATTCGAAAACTAACTAAATGAGTGAGCATGCAGCAGGGAGCTATCTGTATTTCATCATTCTGAGGTGCAGCACCTTTAAGAAAATCTCTCAAGCTTGATTATGCCAAGCCCACATCAGGACACAATCTATAAAAATCAGAAACATACAACTAAAATCACAAACATCCAAATTATATACAATAATCCATTTAAATTACAATACTGCCTATAGAGTGAAAATAAATAAGACTGCATTCATACCTCTGAAGGCAGGGAGAATTGCCTGGAAAAACAGTTTTGATCCCTGCCTTGAAAAGATAAAGTGCAATTAGAGGGTATCACTAGCACTTTCCACCAGGGCTGCCACTTGGATTTTGGATGCCTGTACAGGCCAACATTATTAAAATGAAGGTCTGTGGCTAGAAATATAAAGTCAGAAATACAACTTTAGAGCAACTGTCTGTGCAGTTCTTCTGATGTGACTGTTCATCTCTGCAGCATTCATTAGATAAATTTGGAACACAGAGCCACATATTGGGGAAAATCAATTTAATCAGAAGCTTTACTGCAATATAAACAAGGTGCAAGACTTTATTTAGCACTTCATTTTCAGTCAATATCATCACGTGCTAGAGGTTAACTGTGGCAGAATGGTATGAAGTGCAATTCAGGATTTACGCTAATGTTCAACTGCTAATGTTCAAGCACTTGAGTACAATATTTTCAATCCTTAAATTTCTCACTTTATTTTCGGCTCAGTGGCTAATTCCATGCTGGTTTGATTGTTACTTTGTTATTTTATTCTCTCTCGTGCTTTGCAGTAATGTCGTATTTTTTCCTGACTAAAAGTACCTGGCTTCCACTGGACACTTGCCTGCACAGGCATGAATGAAATTAGCTATGAGCAATTGCAAGTACAGAGATACAACCATTATAACGCCGCACATCACTCCTGTAATATTGTGCATCCGCAGACCATGTTGCCAAACACATACCAAAGAGTTTATTTTTTGACTGCTTTAACAATTAATGGGTTAAACTTTGGGTTACCTCATTATTACATCTCAAGTTGTCCAGTCTGTCTTCCTATTCTTTTAAACGTTGGCATGCGGCACTGGTGTAAAGACCTGACACCTTGGTTTCACAATTTTGCAATATCAAATAGAATTCATTCAAATGTAGGAAGAACATCTCCATACTATTGCAAAGTTGACACTTAAAAAGTTTTTTAAAATAAAGTATTTTAGTACAAACATGTATCAAAACAGGTTACAACACAAACACCCCGGGAAACATACTTCCCAACAATCAACTATACAGTCTGTACAAATTTTTCCCCTTTTTCACCGTTTCCCCCTTGCGACGAACAGCTCCTCAAACACAAACATCCCCATCTTTTCTCAAACCCCTTGCAGAGTCCCTCAACTCATATTTTATCCTCTTCAACCGCAGGAAGTCATACAGGTCACCAAACCAAGCCACTACCCCCAATGGCGATTCTGACCCCACTCCAGTAAAATTCACCACCGTGCAATCAGAGAGGCGAAGGCCACGACATCGGCCTTCCTCCTCTCCATGAGCTCCGGCTTCTCTGAAACCCAAATATCACCACCAAAGGGTCCGGGTCCACCGCCTCCTCCACTATCCTGGCTAAGACCGCGAACATTCTGCCCAGAATCTTACCAATTTTTCGCAACCCCAATACATGTGGGCATGATTCACTGGCCCCCGCCCACACCTTTCACACTCATCTGCTACCCCTGAAAGAACCCACTCATTCTCGTCCGAGTCATATGAATCATATGCACCCTTTGCACCACCTTAAACTGTATCAGGCTCATCCTTGCACAGGAGGAAATCCCGTTTATCCTACACAGTGCCTCACTCCTTCCTCAACTGATTCCAGATCTTCACCGTGGACTGCACCACCAGGCTCCCTGAATATCTACTCAGAGCCATTGACAAAGCTGCCGTCATCATCGCCCTCAAACTAAGCCCCTCACAAGATTCCTCCTCCATCCTAACCCACTCTACCTTCTTGTTCCCACCATCGCCGCACGTTAGCCACATTCGCCGCCCAATAATAATGATGCAGGTTTGGCTATGCCAATCGCCCCTGCTGCCTCTGCAGAAGGGTCCTCCCGACCCTCGGCACCTTCCCTGCCCATACAAAGTCCAAAATGATCATGTCCAATTTCCGGGAAAAAAAGCCTTTGGTAGAAAGATCGGGAGAGCCTGAAGAATAGACATGAACCTCAGCAGAATATTCATTTTCACCACTTGTGCACTCCCCGCCAAAGTCAACTGCAGTGTATCCCATCTTTTAAGATCCTCCCTGGCTTCCTCCACCAGCTTCATTAAGTTCCACTTATCGAGCCCTCCATTCCCTCGCTATCCGAATCCTCAAATACCTAAATCTATCCCTCGCCACTGCAAATGGCACCCCCCTAAATTTATCCGCCGTCCTAGCTCATTCACCGGAAAAACCTCGCTTTTCCTTACATTCAGTTTGTACCCCGAGAACCCTCCAAACCTCCCCAGCAGGCCCATAATCCTTCCCACACTCTCCAACGGATCCGAAACATATAGCAAGAGGTCATCAGCATAGAGCGACACCCGGTGTTCCCTCTGTCCCATCATAATCCCCTGCCACTCCGGCGGCCCCCGAGAGCCATTGTCATCATCTCTATGGCCAGCGCAAACATTAAGGGCGACAGCGGGCACCCCTGCCTCATACCCCTGGGCAAGTCAAAATTCCAGAAACTCATAATATTCGTCCTCACACTCCCCTTCGGTGCCACATACAGCAACCGCACCCATGCCACAAATCTCAGCCCGAACCCAAACCTTCCCTAGTGTATATGGATTTCAGTAAAGCGTTTGATAAGTTTCCGCACGGTAGGCTACTGCAGAAAATACGGAGGCATGGGATTCAGGGTGATTTAGCAGTTTGGATCAGAAATTGGCTAGCTGGAAGAAAACAAAGGTGGTTGATGGGAAATGTTCAGACTGGAGTCCAGTTACTCGTGGTGTACCACAAGGATCTGTTTTGGGGCCACAGCTGTTTGTCATTTTTATAAATGACCTGGAGAAGGGAGTAGAAGGATGGGTGAGTAAATTTGCAGATGACACGAAAGTCAGTGGAGGCGTGGACAGTGTGGAAGGATGTTACAAGTTACAGAGAGACATAGATAAGCTGCAGCGCTGGGCTGAGAGGTGGCAAATGGAGTTTAATGCAGAAAAGTGTGAGGTGATTCATTTTGGAAGTAATAACAGGAAGACAGAGTACTGGGCTAATGGTATGATTCTTGGTAGTGTGGCTGAGCAGAGAGATCTCGGTGTCCATGTACATAGATCCCTGAAAGTTGCCACCCAGGTTGAGAGGGTTGTTAAGAAAGCGTACGGTGTGTTAGCTTTTATTGGTAGAGGGATTGAGTTTCGGAGCCAAGTTGCAGCTGTACAAAACTCTGGTGCGGCCACATTTGGAGTATTGCATGCAATTCTGGCCGCCGTATTATAGGAAGGATGTGGAAGCATTGGAAAGGGTGCAGAGGAGATTTACCAGAATGTTGCCTGGTATGGAGGGAAGATCTTATGAGGGAAGGCTGAGGAACTTGAGGCTATTTTCGTCAGAGAGAAGAAGGTTAAGAGCTGACTTAATTGAGGCATACAAGATGATCAGAGGATTAGATAGGGTGGACAGTGAGAGCCTTTTTCCTCAGATGATGATGTCTAGCACAAGGGGACATAGCTTTAAATTGAGGGGAGATAGATATAGGACAGATGTCAGAGGTAGGTTCTTTACTCAGAGAGTAGTAAGGGCGTGGAATGCCCTGCCTGCAACAGTAGTGGACTCGCCAACACTAAGGGCATTCAAACGGTCATTGGATAGACATATGGACGATAAGGGAATAGTGTAGATGGGCTTTAGAGTGGTTTCACAGGTCGGCGCAACATCGAGGGCCAAAGGGCCTGTACTGCGCTGTTATGTTCTATGTTCCGAAAACCTTGAACAAGTACTGCCCAATCAAATGCCTTCTCCGCATCCATGGACACCACAACCTCCGGTACCAGAGCCCCTGACAGATTCATCAATACATTCAACAGACGTCTTATATTATTTGTGAGCTGCCTGCCCTCATTGAAGCCTGCAACCATCCCTTGGGACACAATCCTCCATCCTCCCCACCAACAACTTAGCCAATACTTTCACATCCGTGTCCATAGTCATATGGGCCTCTAACAACCCACATTCCACCGGCTCCTTCCCCTTTTTCGGGATTTGTGTGATTACTGCCCGAGTTATAGTCTCTGGCAGCTCCCCCTTCTCCAGTGCTTCATTAATTGCCCTTAACAGATGTGGTGCCAGGTCCGTTGCACATTCCTCATAAAATTCCGCCGGGTGCCCATCTGGCCCTGGGGCCTTCCCAGACTTCAAATCTCGGATACATCCAGCATCTCCCTCAGACCCAGGGGCTCCTCCAATGCCTACCTCTTTGCTTCCTCCACCTGGGGAAATTTCAGCCCGTCCAGAAATCGCCCCATGTCCCCCTCCTCTCCCCCGGGTCCGCCTCGTACAGTCCCTGGCAGTACTCCCTAAACGCCTTGTTTATCTTCCCCAGCTCCGACACCACATCTCCAGCCCCAGTCCGTATCTGCAATATTTCCCTGGACGCGGCCTGCCTCCACAGCTGGTGCGCCAGCATGCGACTTGCCTTCTCTCCATACTCATATTGCATCCCTCTTGCCCTGCGCAGTTGCCCTACCGCCCATCCCGTTGTCAACCTGTCAAACTGCCCCTGCAACTTTTTCTTCCTCGCCAATCCCTCTGCGGTGAGCACGCTTGAATACTCCCTGTCCACCTCCACTATCTCGCGCACTAGATGGTCATATTCCTCCCATCTTTCCCTAGCTGCACAAACCTTAAACTAAATAATTTCCCCCGGAACACTGCCTTCAGTGCTTCCCAAAAAATGGCTACCAACACCTCCCCATTCTGATTCTACTCCACATACTCCTTAATCGCCCTTAAACCGTACCTTAATCACAAAAATCTCCACCCACCAACAACCCCGAATCAAACCACCACCCCGGCCTCTGCTCCCGTCCAGATTTAAACCGAATCTCCAGCCAGTGTGACGCATGGTCCAAGATAACTATTCCCGCATACTCTGCCCCCTCCACCCCAACCAAAACCCCCAACTCACTACAAAGCAGTCAATCCTCGAATACCCCTTATAGACGTGAAAAAAAGAATGCTCTCTTCTCCCTGGGTTCTGAAAGCGCCATAGATCCACATACCCATCCTCTCCATAAACCCACCCAGCTCCTTTGCCATTCGTACCCTACCCATCGACCTGTCCACTCTCAGCTCTAAGACACAATTAAATCTCCTCTCTTGATCAACTGGTGTGTGTCCAAATCCGGATCGCTGCCAGCACCCCTCTCATAAAACACACATCATCCCAATTTGGGGCCTACACATTTACCAACACAAACGGCTCCCCTTCCAATGCCCCACTCATAATCACATATTTCCCCACTCGGATCCCTCACTTCCTTTGCACTCACAAATTCAATTTTTTTGCTCATTAAAATCGCCACTCCCCTCAATTTTGAATCAAACCCAGAGTGCAAAACCTGCCGACCCACCCCTTCATTAACCTAACCTGGTCCTTCACATGGAGGTGCGTCTCCTGCAGAAAGACTACCGCCGCTTTCAAGCAGTTGAGGTGCACGAATACCCGCAACCTTTTAACAGGCCCATTCAGTCCCCAGACTTTCCATGTTACCAGCCTTACGCCTCCAATCCCCTCTACCGTTTGTCATCTTTTGCACATAACTCCCGCCCCTTACTTCCACCCTATACCTGTCATCTCAGATGGCCCCCTTCTCCGCCCCTGACCATATCATCTCGCAACCCCTGCCACATCGCAACAACCCCCCCCCCCCCTCCAGCCACCCCTCTCGGCCTTCGCCCCCAAACCTCACTTCCTGCTGGCGTGACAGCACCTGCCCAAAGGCACCCCTCCTCAGCTCAACTGCTGAACTTATCCTCCCCCACCCAAACAAACACTTCCCCTGAATCCCAGGCTGCCTTCCCCAAAAGCAAACAAACAAATGCGAAACACTAACAGTCCCATAAAACAGGGGGTGGGGGGATGGGAACATCCATCCCCAGACTTTTCACCCCTTACAATACCCAACAGTAAACAAACCAAAAAAAGGACCCCCTCCAAACCAAAAGGGACGAAAATCCCCCAATCCTTACCCCCACTTCGAACATGTTCCCAACCATTACGAAGTGCCAGCACCCCAGTTCCCAAGCAGTGTCCACTCAGTTCTCCCCCAGTTTATGCTCCTTAATGAAGTTTTCGGCCACTTCTGGGGTCTAGAAATAATACACCCTGCCTCCGAACGTCACCCATAATTTTGCCGGGTAGAGCACCCCGAACCTGATCCGCCGCCGGTACAGAACATAGAACATAGAAAATACAGCACAGAACAGGCCCTTCGGCCCACGATGTTGTGCCGAACCTTTGCCCTAGATTAATCATAGATTATCATTGAATTTACAGTGCAGAAGGAGGCCATTCGGCCCCTGAGTCTGCACCGGCTCTTGGAAAGCGCACCCTACCCAAACTCAACACCTCCACCCAACACCAAGGGCAATTTTGGACATTAAGGGCAATTTATCATTGGCCAATTCACCTAACCTGCACATCTTTGGACCGTGGGAGGAAACCGGAGCACCCGGAGGAAACCCACGCAGACACGGGGAGGACGTGCAGACTCCGCACAGACAGTGACCCAAGCCGGAATCGAACCTGGGACCCTGGAGCTGTGAAGCAATTGTGCTATCCACAATGCTACCGTGCTGCCCTTAAGAACAACTTAATCTATACTATATCATTCTACCGTAATCCATGTACCTATCCAATAGCTGCTTGAAGGTCCCTAATGTTTCCGACTCAACTACTTCCACAGGCAGTGCATTCCATGCCCCCACTACTCTCTGGGTAAAGAACCTACCTCTGATATCTCTCCTATATCTTCCACCTTTCACCTTAAATTTATGTCCCGTTGTAATGGTTTGTTCCACCCGGGGAAAAAGTCTCTGACTGTCTACTCTATCTATTCCCCTGATCATCTTATAAACCTCTATCAAGTCGCCCCTCATCCTTCTCCGTTCTAATGAGAAAAGGCCTAGCACCCTCAACATTTCCTCGTAAGACCTACTCTCCATTCCAGGCAACATCCTGGTAAATCTTCTTTGCACCTTTTCCAAAGCTTCCACATCCTTCCTAAAATGAGGCGACCAGAACTGTACACAGTACTCCAAATGTGACCTTACCAAAGTTTTGTACAGCTGCATCATCACCTCATGGCTCTTAAACTCAATCCCTCTGTTAATGAACGCGAGCACACCATAGGCCTTCTTCACAGCTCTATCCACTTGAGTGGCAACTTTCAAAGATGTATGAACATAGACCCCAAGATCTCTCTGCTCCTCCACATTGCCAAGAACTCTACCGTTAACCCTGTATTCCGCATTCATATTTGTCCTTCCAAAATGGACAACCTCACACTTTTCAGGGTTAAACTCCATCTGCCACTTCTCAGCCCAGCTCTGCATCCTATCTATGTCTCTTTGCAGCCGACAACAGCCCTCCTTACTATCCACAACTCCACCAACCTTCGTATCGTCTGCAAATTTACTGACCCACCCTTCAACTCCCTCATCCAAGTCATTAATGAAAATCACAAACAGCAGAGGACCCAGAACTGATCCCTGCGGTACGCCACTGGTAACTGGGATCCAGGCTGAATATTTGCTATCCACCACCACTCTGACTTCTATCGGTTAGCCAGTTCGTTATCCAACTGGCCAAATTTCCCACTATCCCATGCCTCCTTACTTTCTGCATAAGCCTACCATGGGGAACCTTATCAAATGCCTTACTAAAATCCATGTACACTACATCCACTGCTTTACCTTCATCCACATGCTTGGTCACCTCCTCAAAGAATTCAATAAGACTTGTAAGGCAAGACCTACCCCTCACAAATCCGTGCTGACTATCCCTAATCAAGCAGTGTCTTTCCAGATGCTCAGAAATCCTATCCTTCAGTACCCTTTCCATTACTTTGCCTACCACCGAAGAAAGACTAACTGGCCTGTAATTCCCAGGGTTATCCCTAGTCCCTTTTTTGAACAGGGGCACGACATTCGCCACTCTCCAATCCCCTGGTACCACCCCTGTTGACAGTGAGGACGAAAAGATCATTGCCAACGGCTCTGCAATTTCATCTCTTGCTTCCCATAGAATCCTTGGATATATCCCGTCAGGCCCGGGGGACTTGTCTATCCTCAAGTTTTTCAAAATGCCCAACACATCTTCCTTCCTAACAAGTATTTCCTCGAGCTTACCAATCTGTTTCACACTGTCCTCTCCAACAATAATCGCCCCTCTCATTTGTAAATACAGAAGAAAAGTACTCGTTCAAGACCTCGCCTATCTCTTCAGACTCAATACACAATCTCCCGCTACTGTCCTTGATCGGACCTACCCTCACTCTAGTCATTCTCATATTTCTCACATGTGTGTAAAAGGCCTTGGGGTTTTCCTTGATCCTACCCGCCAAAGATTGTTCATGCCCTCTCTTAGCTCTCCTAATCCCTTTCTTCAGTTCCCTCCTGGCTATCTTGTATCCCTCCAATGCCCTGTCTGAACCTTGTTTCCTCAGCCTTACATAAGTCTCCTTTTTCCTCTTAACAAGACATTCAACCTCTTGTCAACCATGGTTCCCTCACTCGACCATC
This sequence comes from Scyliorhinus torazame, assembly GCF_047496885.1. Taxonomy (NCBI): domain Eukaryota; kingdom Metazoa; phylum Chordata; class Chondrichthyes; order Carcharhiniformes; family Scyliorhinidae; genus Scyliorhinus; species Scyliorhinus torazame. The sequence goes on along the minus strand of NC_092723.1, from coordinate 172,523,335 downwards.
TCTTCCCTGCCTGACAGGGACATACATATCAAGGACACGTAGCACCTGTTCCTTGAACAAGTTCCACATTTCACTTGTGTCCTTCTCTGCCAGCCTGTGTTCCCAACTTATGCACTTCAATTCTTGTCTGACAACATCGTATTTACCCTTCCCCCAATTGTAAACCCTGCCCTGTTGCACGTACCTATCCCTCTCCATTACTAAAGTGAAAGTCACAGAATTGTGGTCACTATCTCCAAAATGCTCCCCCACTAACAAATCTATCACTTGCCCTGGTTCATTACCAAGTACTAAATCCAATATTGCCCCTCCTCTGGTCGGACAATCTACATACACCATCTACATCTACAGCACCGCCTTGGCCTTAATCCTTTGCGAACTTGGCTCCGATGTCCTGATAAATCTGGACCTTATTCCACTCCCAGTCTCAGGTACACTTCTCCCTGGCCCAACACAAAATCTTCTTTCGACACAAATTTGTGGAGTCTCATGATAACAGCCCATGGCGGTTCCACAGCTCTAGGCTTCTGCCTCAGGGACTTATGCGCTCAGTCCACTTCAGGCACCTTATCTAGCACCCCTTCTGCTGCCAGCATCTTCAAGACATACCTCGTGGCACTCACAGCTTCCACTCCTTCAGGCAGACCCACTATTTGCAGGTTCTGCCTTCGAGGTATTCCCTGCTCCTCCATCTTTGCCCTCAAATGTTTTTCCCCTAGGAGCCCCACCTCAGTCTCCAGAGCCACATGATCGCTGTGGTCCGAGATCACTCCTTCGATCCCCCGAATCTACGACCACTGCACCTGCAAGCACTTCTCCACCCGTTCCAACGAACACTTCAGGGGTGCCACAGCTTCGATGACCTTCGAGCGATGCTCCTATATTTCCTTCCTCTACTGGCAGAATTCCTCCTTAATAAAAGCCACCATCTGCTCCATCTGGGGCCTTTCACCTTGCAGCAGCCCTTCCCCCGCAGACATCTTTACACTGGCTGCTGCAGCACAGGTTCTCTCTAACTCTTTGGCTAGGTCTCTCACCGTCATTTGCTGGGTTTGGTAACCAGCGGTCTTACCACTCCCGGGGAAACTACTCCAACCTTCACTTAACGCCTTTTCATCAAAATTATACCCAATTTCAGGTAAAAAGAGCTTTTTTCTGTGCCTTTAAGCAGGAACTGCCCTGTTTGTGACCACTCACAGCATGGCCGGCACCGGAAGTCCCACTTAACTGTTTCTTATGGCATATCATAAATTTGATAGTACCAAAGATTACATCAAGTGCCTCAATATGCACAATGTAATAATAAAGAAATCACAATTAAACATTTATTTGTGAATAGCTCAATTAAAACTAACATGAAGCTTTCCCATACTCATGTTAAGCAAGTTTTATGATGCCAGTAGAAAAATCTTTGAATTAAGCAAAGGCAAACAGTTACTGCTCCAAGAAAGTACATTAACTAGCAAAAGCCCAATGCAGCTAAGACTTCACACTACACTTAGGAAAAAATGAAATGAAAGTCGCCATAGTCCGACAACCATAGGCTGCTCTTCCCTTTTGAGAGCACGAACTGGTGGTGATTTGACCCAAGGGCCACCACACCTCTGAATCAAGGCACACCTGACTGTGACTTTCAAACAATAGGAGCTAATCTGGCAGTATCAAAGAAATTTGTGTCCTTATCTCTGCAGAGATTTTGACGACCTCTGTGGGTTGCAGAGGCCAAATTCAAAGGGAATTATACAAAGGTCATTTACATTACATAAACCATGCCGGTCCACTGGTGTCTACTTGTCTGCTAGGATAAAGGACCATGCAATCTCACTTTTGAATTCTTAATGGTTGGCACATTAACAATGTTAGGAACCCAGACAAAGGACGATACACCTTTGTCAAAACCAGTGGTGGGGTGGGTGTCATGTGACATGACCCCCCCCCGCCCCCCCTCCTAGTTGAGAGCACCAGTTATATTGTCTTGGGTTTGCCAACCTTCCATCTACCAAGCAGAAGCTCAGAAAAGGGATTCTGTCCAGGTGTGAATGCGTGCCCCATCTACAATGTTTCTTCTGGAACTTCTGAGCTTCTGTACCATTGCCTACAACAGGCAGTGTCAAACTCAGGGGCGCGACCCGCTGGTGGGTCACGGGTGGGTGTCGGGAGGGTCACGGAGCCGTCCATTGCGGTGCTCCCGATCGCGCAAATCTGCGCGCAGCAGCCCGCTATTAATAACGCCGGCTGCAAGCGGCCTTCAAAATGGCCGAGAACATGTATAAAAAAAAATATTTTTAAAAATGCAGCCACACTGCGCATGCGTGCCAGATCATTGACGCGCATGCGCAAAACTATGCGCATGCGCGCCGATGATTGGGCCGCATGTGCAGTGCAGCTGTTTTTTTTTTTTAACGTCGCAGCTTTTTGGTTTACAAGTTCGGGGGGGTTTTATTCATTTATTTTATTCCTTTAATTTTTATCATTTTTTTTTACAATTTCGGGAGGGTTTTATTTGATAACATTTTACAGGAAACGAATGCAGAACTTTGGACAGATGGAGACTCCATACTTTCCGACACCGGAAGGCTTCCCCTTCATCCAACAGGTTCCATTCGGGGAGCGTGTACGAGGGCCAAAGGAACCCAAAACCATTCCCTCCATTTTTGTCATCAGCAAACAAGGTAAGAGAAAATGGTGGGTTGCGCAGGTCGGCCGGGTTGGGTCCCGAAGGTTGGCCGATTGGTAAAAATGAGTCCCCGGAAAAAAAGTTTGAAGAACACTGGCCTACAAGACCAATTAATTTCTGTATGCCTATCTCATCACGGAAGTGATCTCTATGGGAAAAATAAATTAGCCAACACCAATTTTCTACCTGCTGACCTGTGTGATTCAATATACCATTGGATTTTGGATTCACGTGAAACAATATTTTTCCTCTGTAGTCTTCACCCTGTAAATCTTTCTTTCTCTAGCCCCCTCTTTTATTGTACGAGTAAAAAAGAGACTGTAGCACAACTCTCCTGTTGAGTGTACGCAAATAAACTAACCCTGAGTTTACCCTATGTTGAGTTTAGGAATATAGGAATTAGGAGAAGTAGGCAATTCGGCCCTTCGAGCCTGCTCTGCCATTCAATCAATTGCTGATCTCTTCCTGGTCTCAAAGCCACCTCACATATCCTTTTAACCTGTTTTTTAAAATCAGAAATATATCCATCTCCCTCTTGAAACCATTTAATGATTCAGACCCCACCGCACTATGGGGCAGTGAGCTCCACAAATTCACCACCCTCTGTGAAAAATAGTGCCTCCTCATCTCGGTTTTAAATCTACCAACTTTCAACCTATATCTGTGACCTCTTGTGCCCCAGAAGGGGGAACATTTTAGTATGTTATATACCTCGATCAGAACTCCTTTCATCCTTCCAAACTCCAGCGAGTATATGCCCCAAACTGTTTAATCTCTCCTCATACGTCAACCCCTCCATCCCCGGAATAAATCGGATGAACCTCCTCTGAACTGCCTCTAATGCCACTACATCCTTCCTCAAATAAGGAGACCAAAACTGGACACGATGTGGTCTCACCAATATCCTATACAATTGCAACAATACTTCTCTACTTTGAAACGGCTTTACATTAGTTGAAACGCCTTTACATTAGTTTGCTTGACTATTTTTTTTCCGGCCAAAATGGATAACCTCACACACACATTAAATTCCATCTGCCAAATTCTGGCCAAATCTCCTAGCCTATCTATATCCGTCTGTAAAATCTGTATCGCCTTTTCAATGCCTGCTTTCCCATCTATTTTAGTATCGTTTGCAATTTTTGCTATGTTACACTCGGTCCCTGCTTGCAGATCATCTAACTGTTGAGGTGTGAGGACTGAACCCTGCGGCACCCTACTAGTTACAGTTCGCCAGCCAGAAAAGGACTCATTTAACACAACCCTTTGTTTTCTGTCAGTCAGCCAATCCTCAATCCAGTCTAGTATTCTACCCCCAAACCCCTGCGATCTCACCTTCTGGGTCAATGTTTTATGCGGCCCTTATCAAACACCTTCTGGAAGTCTAGACATACCACATCCACAGGTTCCCCATTATCCATCTTGCTGGTTACGTCCTCAGAGTTTGCTATGTGATTATTGATAGAAATTGGATTGCATGAAGAGGGGTTAGGAAACACGCCACTGCTTATAAAGGGGAAATTTAAATCACAGCTTTATGGTGAGAGAAATCAAGGCTGTTTCAAATAAACTCCCTCCTGTCAATAAAAAAGGGGCATCAGGTTAAAGAATGAAAATTTGAAACCAAGAAACCATCCATATCAAACAAAGACTCTCAACATATAACCTCCCGAAGGCTTCCTTCATGTACAAGAAACATGCTCAATTTTAGTGTAAAAATACTAATTGCGTCCTTTAAAAAAAAAATTAGAGTGCCCAATTCATTTTTTACAATGAAGGGGCAATTTAGTGTGGCCAATTCACCTACCCTGCATGTCTGTGTCGTGGGGTGAAACCCACGCAAACACGGGGAGGATGTGCAAATTCCACATGGACAGTGACCCAAAGCCGGGATCGAACCTGGGATCTCGGCGCCGTGAGGCAGCAAAGCTAACCACCGTGCCACCCATACTGATTGTGTCCTAATAATTTTCACACCAAAAAAATCCAAATGCTGATTTCTATGCTGTGAAAGGCAAAGAAAAGTTATATGCAAAACTAATAAGCAAAACAAAATCCGTTTTATCAAATTTTAATAAAACCAAAATACAATTCCTGTTCTAAAAGGCTTCATGCCACATAATACGATGCATTAACCAACAACTATAAAAGAGATCTCTTCATTTCCAGTACTCTAAAGTAGTAATAATACTGCCACTTTTGCATCACTGGCTGTTGCAATGTATGAATATACAGAATAGCAATTATATTTAATTACTCTTTCATAAAAGAGAACATTTAACTATGTTTCTCTGCCTGGATTAGTAGGATGATCAATGTTTACTTCTGGTCAATCTAACACTAACTGACCACGGTTTGAATGGTTTTGATCAGCACTAATCTTATAAAGCAGACCATCCCAATCACCTGATAGCACAGTGGTTAAACTGTTGCTTCACAGCACCAGGGACTCAGGTTCTATTCCCGGCTTGGGTCACACTCTGTACGGAGTCTGCACATTCTCCCCATGTCGGTGTGTTTCCTCCGGGCGCTCTGGTTTCCTCCCACAAGTCCCGAAAGGCACACTGGTTAGGTAAATTGGACATTCCGAATTCTCCCTCAGTGTACCCGAACAGGCGCCGGAGTGTGGTGACTAGGGGATTTTCACAGTAACTTCATTGCAGTGCTAATGTAAGCCTACTTGTGACACTAATAAAGATTATAAAAATGGAATTGTTTCTTCATATCTTACCATAGGAAGTGGAGACATGAACGTTTGACCTTTGTTTGCTTGCCCAGTAATGTCAGTAGATTTATCAAAATCAACTACCGTTGTAAAAATATTTTTGAACTTTGTGAACCCACATTAAAATAATTACTTAAATGTAGTTCATTTCCAAATCTCCACCACCGTCAAGGGCAACTAGGAATGGGAAAAATGGTAGTCTTGATAGTGATACCCATAGGGATACAAGAACAAAAAGACAGGAGGTGCAGTGTGGTACAAGTCTTTGAATACGGCTGGACAAGCCAAGAAGGCTTAGTGGACCATTGATTTTATAAATAGAGGCATAGAGAAGCAAAGCAAGGAGTTACAGTAATCAGGCCATAAAATGAAACTGAGCGTAATTCTCAGTTCTTTCTGATCAGCCGAAGCTGAAATGTGACCAACTCCATCCAACTTTTAACCTAGAACAAGGCAAGCTCAGTCAACTTTAACTACTAATATTTGAACCTTTTTTGTGAGATTCTTTTGGTGTGGTAAATTGGCAGTTTGGCCTCTAAGTCTGTGTCTAGCAGTTCGTCTGTAGGACTGCCACGTCAAAATCTATCATACTCCAAATTCCAATCAGACAGCCCTGTGCTGTGTACAGTTCCTCCCACATGTGAATGTCTATTGAAAATGCTAAATTAGGCCTGGACATGTATTGTCTCTCGAGGAGGAATCTAAGTTTAAGAAGAGTTGGAGACTTTGGCATTTTAGTGCCCTGGTTCTTGAATTTTTCTTCTCCACTTTCATCTTAAAAAGATCAGGCATAATCTACGTGCATGATACCAAATAGGGCGACGTAATCTAGAATGGAGCTTGGATATCCATCTTTTGAGTCCAAACAAACAAGGTTTTTCTTGCTAGATGGATGTTCACGAAGTTAAAACATTATAAAAATGAAAGCTGCTGGATCTATGATGTACAATCCAAATCTTATACTGTAACTAGACGCTAGTGTCACCAGAACATACAGGAGCTAACTGGAGCTAATCAAAACAAAAGAACCCTCAGTGGTTCATTACAGAACACTATTGTATAGCAAACACAGCAATAAGCAAAGACAACAATCCACTATAAATAACACTTAATGGAGAAAACAATAATGAATAAAAACATTTATTTTTGTTGCAAACTACAGATAAACTGGACAAAAAAAAGAGTACTATTACTCTTTTAAGTGTAATTTAGAATGAGGCTTTATGCAGAACTCAAAAACAAACATAACAAAAGGGCAATGCACTCTGCAAACTATCTTGTGGAATTACTAATTCCTACTTGTAAGTAGAAGGTGAATAAGATGATTTCCTTTTAGCTATCACTTCCAAGTTTCATTGAAACAAAGAACAACATGAAGCTAAAACAAATCATATTGCATGTAGAATAAGTTGAATAAATTACAATTTCATTAACTGGGCCAACTTTGCATATGTTTGTAGAATGCTACAGTGGTTAGCACTGTTGCTTCATGGCACCAGGGACCTGGGTTTGATTCTCAGTTTGGGGGCACTGCCTGTGTGGAATCTGCACTTTCTCCCCGTGTTTGCGTGCGTTTTCTCCGGTTTCTTGCCACATACCCCAAATGACGTGCTTGTTCGGTGAATTGGACATTCTGAATTCTCTCTCAGTGCACCCAAACAGGCGCCGTAGTGTGGCAACTAGAGGATTTTCACAGTAACTTCATTGCAGTGTTAATGTAAGCCTACTTGTGACACTAAAAATTATTATATTGTACCATTTGGTTCAGAAGACGACAAAGTTAGATACCTCCACAATATTGAACTTTACAGCTTGAAACAAAGAGGTTAATACAAATAACCATTCGCAACAATTCAAGAGCCCTCATAATTCACCTTGCAGGACTTCCGGTGACGGCGGGCGGGAGGCAGCCGCACATTGGAGGGCTCCCGCTCGGGAACGGCATTTTCGGGGTCTAACGCCCGGTCTGAGGGGTAACAGAGGCGGCAAAAGCAGGGAGAAGGCACAGTGAAGAAGGATGTCGAGAACAAGTAAAAAAACAGCCGTGAAAAAAACAGCTGAAAGTCCGTCGGGGAGTGCAAAGATCACCGCAGGACGGCAAGAAAAATGGAGGCTGGGGCACCAGGGGAGGCCGCACTGCCCACGGCTGAAGAAATGACTACGGTGAAGGCCACGGAACTCGAAAGGCAGTTTACAAACCACATGAGGAAGAAGATGGGGGCAGCATTGAAAGTGCTGGTGGAGGAGGAGATTGCCCCGGTGAGGGCGGCGGTATTGAACGCAGTGGCGGAGGTACGGGAGCACGGCGAGGCGCTGAAGGAAGCGGAAGAGACATTGTTACAGCACAGCAATCAACTTACCTCGATGGGGAAGGAGATGCGGAAGGTGATAGAGATCAACGAGGGTCTGCGAGCCAAAATGGACGACTTGGAAAACAGATCCAGGCGACAGAATTTGAGGATTGTGGGTCTTCCTGACGGAGTGGAAGGCCCGAGGCTGACTGAGTATTTTGCCACGATGTTGGCGAAGCTATTGGGGGAGGGTGATGATCCCTCCCGATATGAACTGGATCGGGCTCATCGGTCGTGGAGGCCTGTACCAATGGAGAGTGAGCAGCCAAGAGTAGTGACTCTGTGTTTTCATAGGTATGGTGTGAAGGAGAAGGTTCTGTGCTGGGCAAAGCAGAAGCGGATGGTGCAGTGGGCTGGAGCTGGTGTACGCATATATCAGGACTTTACGGTGGAGCTGGTGAGGAGGCGGGCTGCCTTCAGCTGGGTGAAGGCAGCATTGTACATCAGTACAGTGCGGTGCGGCATAGTATACCCAGCTAAGTTGAGGGTGACCTACAAATCCAAGGACTTTTATTTCGGGATGGCGGAAGCAGCGGAAGAGTTTGCGAAGACAGAAGGACTGTGGCTGAATTGAGAAGTGGTCATGTACTGATGTAGCCTCATGGAACTGTATTTTTTCACTGCGGTGGGTGTATGTGCTAAATGAGTCAACATTGTAAAAACTTGGACAAGGGAAGAGAGGGGACTTTCACTTGCAATGATGGTCCTTTGGAGCTTGGGTGTGTATGCGGGGTTGTGCGCTAAAGGGGATTTCTTGGTTTTCCTGGGGCCGGGCAAGGGGGAAGAGACCCGGGTGGGGGCCTTCACGCTGGTCAGTTTAAGTCGGCCAGTGAATGGGAGCGAGGTGGGGGGAGCCTGGCAGAATAGGTCCCGATGAGTCTAGCCGGGGTGGAAAGATGGGGGGGAAGGAACGGAGGTTGGGGGGAGGATTTTTGTAAGAGGAAGTGGAGGGGAGGAGCCGGGGTGGGCTTGCAATGCATGGGTGTCATCTACGGTACTCTTTCGTGGATTGGATGGCATTGAATGTTGGGGGAGGGGGTGGATGGGGGGTCAGGTGGGTCGTTGCTGTTGATAAGCCAACTCAGCTTTTTAAAAAAAATACATTCACTCCCTGGTCATGAATAATGAGAAAAAAAATAATTCAGACCATGTTCATTCAAACAAATATTCCCCAAAGAAAGATACAAATAAATGTTGTGTTATGTTTCACAGTTACAAAATACAAAAACTAATTGCTATAAAAATTCTGCCACATGCAGATACTTACACACTACTGTCAGTGAGTGACATGGTATCTGCATCACTTGACATGCTCTGCTGCTCACTGTCATTAGCGCTCGTTGCTGGTGCCAAAGCATACCCTGTGTTGACATAGTACGGGTTGACAGGCTCCCGCCATGACCCATGTCTGGATAAAAGGGGAAAAAATATATTACTCAAAATCATATTAAAATCAGAAACTGTGGCTTATCAATCTTGGAAAACAAAGTATCATTGCCTGAGAAATCTTCACTTATTGAATTCAATCATTCCACAAGTGAATACATGATCAAAACATCTGGTTATTTTTCTAGCAGTAAAGAAATTATGACACTCTAGTTTCAAAACACCTAGCAGACAAAGCAAATTAACTAGATTAATCTCATACTGTAATTGTGTTGAACAATCATGATTTTCACCCACAGGAATCAGATATGGTGAATACGGTGAAAACCCTGCCTTAAAAGCAAAAAAACTTTAATTGTAAACTTTAAAGAAAAAATGCAAGATATTATGAAATAAGTATTTTCCATGTTTATTCACATTCTTGCCACCATACTTTAACAGAAATGTGAAGGACCTTGAAACTGCAGAGGAGTTTTACCAGCATGTTACATGGTTAGGAAAGACTGCAATTATTCCACTTGGAGCAAAGGTGATTGAGGTGAGATTTGACAGAGGTGTATAGAATTAGGACAGGATTAAATAAGGTACTCAAGAAAAAGCTTTTCATTCGCTGATGATACAAGGTAGGCGACACACATTTAAGATTTTGAGCAAAAGATACAAGGGGAATGTCATAAAAAGCATTTTTTATGCAGTGAGTGGTAATAACCTGGACTCACTGCACACAAGGATGGGTGGTGGAAATGGAAACAGTCATCGATTTCAAAAATAAATTGGATGGGTGCTTGAAGGAAATAAACTTGCAGGAATACAGGTATCACGCGGGAGTGTGTGACTGGCTGCATTGCGCCGCGAGGAGCCAGCATGGACTTGTTGGGCCAGGAGGCTTCCTTTTCTTCCTTAAAAAGACTATGGGCGGGATTCTTCGGTGGCCGATGCCGATATCGGATTGCCGGTCGGGCGGAAATCAATTCCGACACCGGAATTGGGGCCGGTGCCGGTTTGACACCGGTTTGAGTGTGTCTGCCCCCTCCAAACTGGCGTCACCGTGATGCGTGCTGTCGCAATGCTGTTGGTGCCTCATCGGCCGGCCCAGCCACCCACAAATCGTGAACCCAGTGTAGCGGCTGCGGACAGTGTCCAGCGCCACCATACTTGGCCAGGATCTGTGCCGCTGGCCAGACAGCGAGGGCAGGGTGGACTGCTGGGGGGTGGCCAGGGGATAGGCTGTAGCATCCAGGATGGCAGGACCGCTGCAGGTCATCAAGCATGCGCAGTTGGGACTATCCATTCATTAAACTGAGACAGATGTGCCATTTTCTCATTTCACTGGAGTTCATGTTTTATAATTTGAAATTGCAAGCAAGCGGGCTCTGATTATCACTTGATTATCTGTTTTATGGTCATGGTGAGAAAATTAAAACCCAAAATAAATATTGAAGACATGAAGTAATAACTGCAGGCAGGATCATAAATGATATATTAATGTTAACTAATTTAATTTCAAAAATTGTTCTAATTGCTAATTAAGAAAAATACAATTTTTGTTGCAAGATGCTGAACACAGAAGCACTACAAATCGCTGATAATGCATCATGGTAGGCTTGCTAATTGCAGTTTCTGCTCAACATATGGATTGCTTGGATGTCAAAATGCTATTTGCATGTAACTACCAGTATAACTATAACCTCTTGTAAAACTACAATCACCTCTTCCGTGAAGGCTGCAGCTTAAAAAACTCTCTTTAAAAGAGGGCTGCGATATTCATTTTCTTACAATATATTCTATACTTTGCACTTATGAAATAAAAATAGGGGACTTTGTCAAACGTGCTACTTAATGCTAAATAAAATTCTGAATTTGTATCAATGTAGTGTTTGCAGCGAACATCTCAGCTGTATACATATTTTTAAAAATATAAATTTAGAGTACCCAATTACTTTTTTCCAATTAAGGGGCAATTTAGCATGGCCAATCCACCTAGCTTGCACATTTTTGGGTTGTGGGGGCGAAACGCACGCAAACACGGGGAGATTGTGCAAACTCCACACGGACAGTGACCCAGAGCCAGGATCGAACCTGGGACCTCGGCGCCGGGATCGAACCTGGGACCTCGACGCCGTGAAGCCAGTGCTAACCCACTGTGCCACCGTGCTGCCCAGCTGTATACATATTTGATAGCATGGGTAAAACTGGTTTCAAATTATGCAGTGTTAACATGCTAATGTTATTCAATAATGGTAATCAATTGAAAATCTATAACCTTTAAAGGCTAAATGCAAACACATGAATACTAAAATACAGAAATCAAGGTAAATTAGAACTAATTTGGGTTTTGCATCTCAAATATCAGCAAAAGCTTATATAAAACGCAAGTTATTAAACTGAACTTGACTGGATTCAACGAAGAAAACCTTTTTTTTCCCAATTCAAAAAGACCATTGTAAACGACAAATTGAAACGCAATTCAGATTGCATCACCTCATTACAGAGGTTGGACCAGAACGATCATCAAGAGACTCCATAGAGGAGATTGATACCAAAATTCTAAATAAAAGCACAGTAACTGACTACAGCCCAGCATCCAGCATGCACTTGCTTTTGTTGGAGGGCGGAGGTATAAATCTGTGGGATAATAATAATAATCATCATCATCGCTTATAGTCACAAGTAGGCTTCAATGAAGTTACTGTGAAAAGCCCCTAGTCGCCACATTCCGGCACCTGTTCGGGGAGGCAGGTACGCGAATTGAACCCACGCTGCTGCCTTACAAGCCAGCTCACTGTGCTAACCCAGCCCCTGGTTACCTTAATGTCAGGAAAAGCTTAACATTCATATGATCAAGTTTGCTCTTTAAAAGTATATACAGATAAAAGGAATACATCTCAGTTACAAGTGCTAGAATTATAAGTTTTTGTCACATTCTAATTCAAGAATATGCTTGCTAGATTGCTCTGTAATTTGTTGACGTATTTTTGCCCAGAGCTTGTGGTAAATACAAAGCTAGTGCAATAAGGTTTCAAATCAAACCTTCCGAGAGTAAAAGGAGAGATCTTGTTTCCATTGTGCACGAATCTGTGTACACAGTCACCGTGCATGGAGTACTTTTAACTCGCCTCATTCAGGGGCGGCACATGGCGCAGTGGTTACCACTGGGACTACGGCACTGAGGACCCGGGCTCGTATCCCAGCCTTGGGTCACTTTCCGTGTGGAGTTTGCACATTCTCTCCGTGTCTGCGTGGATTTCACTCCCATAACCCAAAGATGTGCAGGGTAGGTGGATTGGCCACGCTAAATTGCCCCTTAATTGAAGAAAAAAATAATTGGGTACTCTAAAATTTAAAAAAAAAACTAGCCTCATTCACTAACAAACACAAAAACAGGATTTCAAGAATATTGTAATCTCGGTAGAGGCCAATAACTACTTCTAAAAGTAGAATAAATTCTAAATCCCAGTTTTGACAGAAGAATTAAGCCACAAGATTCCATGGTTTAAGAGAGGAATTTTTACCACACAAGAGTCAAACAAAGCAAGCAATCCCATACTTCAAAACCCAGAGTCAACATTAAACCTAAATTAACAGGCAAATTGCGGTCGATTATAAACTATAAATTACACAAAATAGATCTTACAAATTAATTCAGCTGTCCACAGCATATGGGTCATCTTTCAATCACTAAGTCCATTGAAAACTCTGCCTTTTTTACATAGAATATCAGTTCCTCTCCTTCTAGAAGCTAGTTTGGTCCCCAACAAATAGCAGCGCATAACCAACTTGAATTCAATAGGTATGTTCTTCACCAAAAATGGCACTCATCGGCAGAACCTTGTATACTCTGTCTGGATGGCACAGATCCACCGATGATGCCTTCAAGTAACAGCTACAGCAACCGTGTATTTGTTGCTCAGCTTCTGGATCTGGCCTCTTTTCTTCAGCTTGCCTGTACTGTACCACTGGACTCATCTACTGCTACTACTGAGCTTAGACGGCTCTACGTCCCTTTATTAGAGCGTCAACCAGTTTCAGTTTGCCCAGAGGTTTTGGTTTCCTTAAAAACTGGGAGAGTCAGCTTCCTTTCTCAGTTAGGGTTTGCCTCAAAAAATAGAAGTTTTGAAATCATGGATTCTATCACAAGAAGAATCCACTTAAGAGTATTTAGTTGCATCTCCAAAAGCGAGAACCTTCAGAAAGTCAGTGATAATTAAAGCCTAACATTGCATAGTCATGTGGGAGGCCCTTTAAAAAAAAAAGTGTGTTTTATCAAATGGCTGCAGTGATGTCATTGTGTGGGTGGAGCTGGAATGTGATTCTGCTTTTTACTTTCGTTTTGAGCTGGAGGCTTTTTGGCTCTATTTTAGTTTCGCTTTCAGCTGGAGAGCTGCATTCAAACCAAGCAGATGTATACTGGTCTCTCTTAAGGTGTTTAGATGACTTGACAATTTAAAAGTGATAACGGTTCTCTGTAGAGAATTCAAACCTACTGTCTTTGCTAAAAAGTGTTTTGGCTTATGGATGTTGTTAAGAACGTTACTAAGGGTTACCTATAGAGTGCTGTATCTTTTTTTTTTGGGGGGGGGGTTATCAGTGTTGGTAGTTGGTAAGATGTTTACTGTGGGTTTATAAAATGTTAACTGGATTCATAGAATAAACATTGTTTTGTTTTAAAAATACTTTAGATCTTTGTTGCATCACACCTATAAAGTGGGCCCTTGTGCTCCCCATAACCAAAATCTATTAAAAGTTGTGGGTCAGGTGAACTCCATGATATACTTTGGTGTTCTCTAAACCCTGGCCCATAACAATATGCATTGCTATAGAATTGTTAATATTTGCAGGTTGTGTGGGGTATGTGCATGTGTGTGGTTGGGGGGGGGGAAGAGAAAGAGGAGAGAAGAGAAAGAGGACAGCATAATACATGCATGTAAAGATTTGCCAAATGTGTACTTTCCAAACTGCATATAGGCATGCCCTCAATATGGAATACACAGATTGGGATATGCTACAAAAAAAGTTGCAAAATCTGCTTTCCACAAAGAAAATTGAAACACTCGAGTGTTTCAGTTAAACTATTTCATTCTGAACACTTTCCACATATTTAATTTGTGCTAAAAAATCTCATGAAGATTAGAGTTCTGCTGGTCAACTTGGGTAATTTTTTTTTTTTTTAATGGTAGCCACAGCCTCAGATGCATGTATTTTGCGGTATGCCCCAGAATGGTAAGATGCAGATTTGTTTCATAGATCATAGAATTTACAGTGCAGAAGGAGGCCATTCGGCACATCGAGTCTGCACCGGCTCTTTGAAAGAGCACCCGACCCAAACCCACACCTCCACCCAATCCCCATAACCCAGTAACCCGACCCAACTCTAAAGGCAATTTTGGACACTAAGGGCAATTTAGTACGGCCAATCCACCTAACCTGCACATCTTTGGACTGTGGGAGGAAACCGGAGCACCCGGAAGAAGCCCACGCACACACGGAGCAAACATGCAGACTCTGCACAGACAGTGACCCAAGCCGGGAATCGAACCTGGGACCCTGGAGCTGTGAAGCAATTGTGCTAACCACCATGCTCCAATTCTGCAATGTGGATATATGGATCATAGCCATATTGTTATGGAGGGGCACTAAGCAAAAGGTAGGCACTTAACTGGAGGGAAAAACTTGAAAGCGTGGTATTTGTAGATTACTTTTGTAAATAATTTGGAGCTGGCATGCCAGCTCCTTGGAGCTGGGAACTAGCCGCATGCATTAAAACCAGCAAACCTCCGACAAATGATTATGCAATTATGCAAGCCCCTATACACAGAAAAGTGAGATCCTACAAGGTCCTTTACCCTCCTTTCCCACAGTCCTTTGTCCCTCATGTCTTCCTTTCTTTGAAGCCTAGCTCCCGGTTTGGCCTTTTCCGCAGTTAACACTTCTGTCCCTCCATTTTCAGTCACAATGTATCTTTAAAGAATCCATTATTTTTAAGAATTTAATCCTTACTTCAAAATACATTTGCTCTGTGAACATGAACAGCAGGAGAGATCTGGCTGGGTCCACTAAAGTAGTATGGAGTGAAAGATAGAATGTTTCAGCTCTTAAAAATTGCCATTGCTGGTGACTGAAAAAGGCAGCTCCCTGATGGGTGACTAGAAAACAACCTTTTCCAGTCCTTCAGTCCCAGGAGTTTTACACAGCTTGAATGTGCTGAATTTGCTTTGTGCACAAAAAGAAGGGAACTGACAGGAGATTTGCAGGCTGCAAAGAAGCTTGAAGGCTGCATATGGCCCGTGGGCCACATCTTGAACATCACTGCAGTCGAGGCATCAGAGAAAATTTCATACTGTTGCATGAGCAAAGCAGATAGAGAGAGAAAAGCAAAACAAATAAGAATCATTAAAAATATTCATTAGTGATCATGGAAATGTGTCAGTTATGCAGAACATCTCCAAATGTTCATTCAAAAGATAATGTGCACCAAAATCGAGCATGAAGTGGCCATTGTGCTTTTTTGGCAGTGCATTAATATTCACTCTTGGAACAGAGGTAAATTTTGTATAAAGAGAAAGTTGAACCCTGTAATTGTTGTTTTGTTACCATAATAAAGTGGACGTATATTTAAATACTTTGGTTTTGTAACTAGTCGAGCTTCAAATTATTCAAAACAATTAAGGTTAGCCATTAGTTATTGAAATTTATTTTCATCTATTGGTAACAGATGCATCTTTTGAATATATTTTAATATAATATATTCATAGCAATACTCAAAGTCACACAACCAATCATATATTAAATTTGTAAAAATCTCTGAAAGACGATTGAACTAGAGGTGATTTATCCACTGAAATCTCACAACTGCCAAATATTGACACTATATGGAGTTATAGAAATTCTATTATTTAATTGTGTAGCTTCTCTGGGTATAAACAGATGTTTACAAAGTCTTACTGTCCTTTTCTATTGCAATACTTATTGTTCTGCTTTGACTCCATGATTCCAGCCTGCAGTAAATTCACTTTTGCATTATAATAATTACTCTGTAAAATAATCTCTCTCTAATTTTAAAGCTGCAACAACTCTTTCAATACCAGCTTCAGTAAATAACAAGCCATTTGCCAATTACATTGCACCTCATTTCAGAGCTTGCTGTAACTAGCAACATGCCATTTTAAAGCAAATCACAGAATTGCAGTAAAATCGCGATTGCCATTACCACCATGGCTACCATATTTAAAAAGCTGCCAATTAGACACCAATTAGCAGTTAGAGTTTAAAATAATGGTAGCAGTTATTAAAAATTTTTTTTAAAAGAGTAATAATAATAATTGCTTATTGTCACAAGTAGGTTTCAATGAAGTTACTGTGAAAAGCCCCTAGTCGCCACATCCTGGCGCCAGTTCGGGGAGGACGGTACGGGAATTGAACCCGCACTGCTGGTGTTGTTCTGCATTACAAGCCAGCTGTTTAGCCCACTGTGCTAAACCAGGCCCCTACAAATTTAAAAAAAAAAATAAAAATAAGAGTACCCAATTCATTTTTTCCAATTAAGAAGCAATTTAGCGTGGCCGATCCACCTACCCTGCATATCTTCGGGTTGTGGGGGCGAAAACCACGTAAACCTGGGGAGAATGTGCAAACTCCACACAGACAGTGACCCAGAGCCAGGATCGAACCTGGGACCTCAGTGCCGTGAGGCAGCAGTGCTAACCACTGTGCCACCGTGCTGCCCTGTCATAGCAATGTTAATGGAAATCTAAAATAGGGAAAGACAGCAGGATGATACTGTTGTTGGCAACTGCTGTGCTATTTTAAAATCCTCAATTCACCCATTTAAATGCAGGCACAAATATAACTGAATGAACAAAGTTGTAATTAAAAAGCACCTTATGTCCTCTAGACATCCCAAAGTGCTTCAAAACCAATGATGCACTTTTCAAGTGTAGAATCGGTTCTTATATAGAGGAATGCAAGTGTTAAATAAATAAAAAATCATTCCAGATCAAAGGAGAGCATAATCCATTCCAAAATTAGAGCAGTTAATAGTATTCACAACATTAGTGTCCTACCCAGACAATAGTACATTTAAATTGTCAAATATGAGCTCAGATATTTAAGTACATCTAAAATATACGAAAGTACATTTTTATGTCACAAATACATAGAACATAACAGCGCAGTACAGGCCCTTTGTTCTATGTTCTATGTTCTATGAGACCTGTGAAACCACTCTAAAGCCCATCTACACTATTCCCTTATCGTCCATATGTCTATCCATTGACCATTTGAATGCCCTTAGTGTTGGCGAGTCCACTACTGTTGCAGGCAGGGCATTCCACGCCCTTACTACTCTCTGAGTAAAGAACCTACCTCTGACATCTGTCCTATATCTATCTCCCCTCAATTTAAAGCTATGTCCCCTTGTGCTAGACATCACCATCCGAGGAAGAAGGCTCTCACTGTCCACCCTACCCAATCCTCTGATCATCTTGTATGCCTCAATTAAGTCACCTCTTAAACTTCTTCTCTCTAACGAAAACAGCCTCAAGTCCCTCAGCCTTTCCAATGCTTCCACATCCTTCCTATAATGCGGCGACCAGAATTGCATGCAATACTCCAAATGCGGCCGCACCAGAGTTTTGTACAGCTGCAACATGACCTCCTGGCTCCGAAACTCAATCCCTCTACCAACAAAAGCTAACACACAGTACGCCTTCTTAACAACCCTCTCAACCTGCGTGGCAACATTCAGGGATCTATGTACATGGACACCGAGATCTCTCTGCTCATCCACACTGCCAAGAATCTTACCATTAGCCCAGTACCCTGTATTCCTGTTACTCCTTCCAAAATGAATCACCTCACACTTTTCTGCATTAAACTCCATTTGCCACCTCTCAGCCCAGCGCTGCAGCTTATCTATTTCCCTCTGTAACTTGTAACATCCTTCCGCACTGTCCACAACTCCACCGACTTTAGTGTCATCTGCAAATTTACTCACCCATCCTTGTACCCCTCCTCCAGGTCATTTATAAAAATGACAAACAGCAGTGGCCCCAAAACAGATCCTTGCGGTACACCACTAGTAACTGGACTCCAGTCTGAACATTTCCCATCAACCACCACCCTTTGTCTTCTTCCAGCTAGCCAATTTCTGATCCAAACTGCTAAATCACGCTGAATCCCATGCCTCCGTATTTTCTGTAGTAGCTTACCGTGGGGAACCTTATCAAACTCTTTACTGAAATCCATATACACCACATCAACTGCTTTACCCTCATCCACCTGTTTGGACACCTTCTCAAAGAACTCAATAAGGTTTGTGAGGCACGACCTACCCTTCACAAAACCGTGTTGACTATCTCTAATCAAATTATTCCTTTCCAGATGATTATACATCCTATCCCTTATAAACCTTTCCAAGATTTTGCCCACAACAGAAGTAAGGCCTACTGGTCTATAGTTACCGGGGTTGTCTCTACTCCCCTTCTTGAACAAGGGGACAACATTTGCTATCCTCCAGTCATCTGGCACTATTCCTGTAGACAAAGATGACTTAAAGATCAAAGCCAAAGGCTCAGCAATCTCCTCCCTAGCTTCCCAGAGAATCCTAGGATAAATCCCATCCGGCCCAGGGAACTTATCTATTTTCACACTTTCCAGAATTGCCAACACCTCCTCCTTATGAACCTCAAGCCCTACTAGTCTAGTAGCCTGAATCTCAGTATTCTCCTCGACAACATTGTCTTTTTCCTGTGTGAATACTGCCGAAAATATTCATTTAGCACCTCTCCTAACTCCTCAGACTCCAAGCACAACTTCCCACTACTGTCCTTGACTGGCCTTACTCTTACCCTAGTCATTTGTTTATTCCTGACATATCTATAGAAAGCTTTAGGGTTATCCTTGATCCTACCTGCCAAAGACTTCTCATGTCCCCTCCTGGCTCTTCTTAGCTCTCGCTTTAGGTCCTTCCTAGCTAACTTGCAACTCTCGAGTGCCCTAACTGAACCTTCATGTCTCATCTTTACATAAGCCTCCTTCTTCCTCTTGACAAGTGTTTTGACTGCTTTAGTAAACCACGGTTCCCTTGCTCAACCACTTCCTCCCTGCCTGACAGGTACATACTTATCAAGGACACGTTCCTTGAACAAGCTCCACATTTCCATTGTGCCCATCCCCTGCAGTTTTCCTCGCCATCCGATGCATCCTAAGTCTTGCCTCATCGCATCATAATTGCCTTTCCCCCCCAGATATAACTCTTGCCCTGCGGTATATACCTATCCCATTCCATCACTAAAGTAAACGTAATGGAATTGTGGTCACTATCACTAAAGTGCTCACCTACCTCCAAATCTAACATCTGTCCTGGTTCATTACCCAGTACCAAATCCTTCCATTACTTCCATATCTTTCAACCCTAGATGTCACAACTCTTTCTCACTTCTTTCACTGCCTTTTAAACAAAATACCTTCTCAACGATCTACTTGACCATGTGACCAGTTGCCTCTTTGGGTCACCTACCATCGTCTCAGATTCCACCTTAACCTGAAAATATCACCTGCTTCTCAATATTTCTGTTATCAAGGAATGTAACTTTCAAAATTGGGTTCCAAATAAAGCAGAACATAAGATCCATACTTCAGAACATGATCAACTCTGCCCTTAAATTGTCTTGAAATACCTAAATGAAAATATTTACTCTTTAAGGCCTCAGCCTTTGAAAAGTCTAGGTAGCAGCAGCTATTTTCGCAACAGTTGAAAGGATTTAGAACCACAGCTGTGTATTCTGAGCGTGTGCAATTTGCAGAGTACATGAGTAGGTTTCTCCAAGTTGAGCACATCCTACTGAATAGGAAGTTTGTTTTTTTCCTCCAAAAAAACCCACAAGTAGAGATGAACTCTTCAAAGCTTTACTTTTGCTAATGCAAGTTTCACACTAAACAAGGCAAGTTGGCGGCACGGTAGCAGTGGTTAGCACTGTTGCTTCACAGCATCAGAGACCCGGGTTTGATTCCAAGCTTGGGTCACTGTCCGTGCAGAGTCTGCATGCTCTCCCTGTGTCTGTGTGGGGTTCCTCTGGGTGCTCCGGTTTCCTCCCACAAGTCCTGAAAGACGTGCTGTTTTGAATGATTTGGACATTCTGAATTCTCTTGGTGTACCCGAACAAGCGCGTGTGGCGACTAGGGGATTTTCACAGTAACTTCATTGCAGTGTTAATGTAAGCCGATTTGTGACAATAATAAAGATAATAATTTTACTATTAATTTAATACTATAGTTCATAAAATATATTTACATCCCAAATTCTCAACAGACCATTTCCCATTGTTTTTAATTCAATCTCAGATTTCCCCTATTCATTGCAGGATCTGAGGGTTCCTTCACTTCCTAAGGTCAAGTCAAAGTGTGCCATAAATCTTAAGAATTCACTTGGTGGTTTCCCAGTCTGGCACTGTGCTTTAACCTGCCTGCTTACCATTGGCTGGGGACTAATGACAATCCAACAATCCTGTGGGAGTATGAGCTTCCCCAATGAGGGGGGCGGAGAAATCATTAGCAGACTTCCTGTATAAATAAAGCTGGCCAGTTTGGAACCGACAGGAAGGAGTAAGCAGCAAGCGAGATTGCTGCTGTTGTGTATATATATGTTATTGTAAATAAATGTTATTTCTTTGTATCCTTGAAACTCGTGCTGGATTCTTCGTGGCCCTCACAAAACACTGGTTACGACACCGTGCTAGTGCACGGTCACTTGACCTGGAATCGCAACACAATTGAATAACCAATAATCCTTAGAAAATACCCAAAGTCTTTGGCCCTTGGCTGCCCAATAATTATAAATTTGTAAATTTAAACACATTATTTTTATTATAACAAGAACTATATGAAATAGGCAGCAAATACAACTGGTTGTATATAAAATACACACACACACAAAAGACAGCGTGAGATGGGGGGGGGGGGGGGGGAGAGCGCATGAGGTAGGGGAGGGGGGAAGTGAGGAGATTGCTTAAGCAGCAGGGGGGAAGCGTGCAAGGGGGGAGTGCATGAAGGGTGGGGGGGAAGAAGGCACGAGGGTGGGGGGGGGGGGGGGGTCCATGGTCTATGTCTCAGCTGTTTTCCTTAGCTCCCTGGAAATCATCCCACTCCGGCAGCATCCAATCAACACCTGCTCAATATGGTCTTTTGGCCAATTAATTGGCCACAGCCAATCAATCGAACAGAGTCTCACCCCATTTCTTGGGTGCCGAAAAGTCTGGGTCTTGCCCTCCAAGTCTAGCAGCACTATATTGCAACTTCTTGAATTCCTTCTTCTCTCTGCTGCTTGACTTAAAGGTACATGTCCATAAAGCATCCATGGATCAAAGATGATGACAGCAAAAATAAAGAAAGGGAAAATAAGAGAATCAGCTGGATTACTCAAGACTTCCAGAGCTCGCTCACTCTCTGCAACAATTCCACTGTCAATCTCTTCCACCAGCTTTACGCGGAAGATCTGGCAACTTGAATTTGGACTCATCGTTCCAATCATGGGCCCCACTTACAATTCCTGTTTAGGGACTCGAAATACTGGCTTTCTCCTGGTTTTCTAAGCTGACTAATTGTTTGTGAAAAACTGTATCTCTCAACTTGCTTTTCCACCTATTTTTGTGTCATCTGCAAATTTGGCTACAGTCCATGCACTTCCTTCCTCCAAGTCATTTGTATTGTAAACAGTTGCGGGCCCAGCACTTATCCCTGTGGAGCCCCACTAGTTATAGGTCACCAACCTGAAAATTAACCCATTTATCACTACTTGCTGTTTCTTGCCCAGGAGTTAATTTCCTATCCATGCCTATAGACTACCTTGGCTCTAACCTGAGGACTTTGTGAAGTACCTTGTCAATCACCTTTTGGAAGTACAAGTATAACATATCCATAACTATTCTTTTTACATGCTCCATAACTATTATTTTTATATGCTCCTTTCCTAGTGTGGCTACTATTTTATACATTACTTAGAACATTAGCCCATCGAGTCTGCACCGACTGCCCCCCTCCCTCCCCTCCTAAGTTGCTGGTCACAAACAGGTCTTGGAACAAGTTTATGAACTGCTTCCACATGCAGTGGAACCCTTCCTCCAACCAGCCTGCTGGCAATTTTATTTTAAAGCAAGCCTTGGAATTCCACTAGGTCGGACAACCTGCCTGCGACCTCCATCCGAGCAGAAGTCTCCTCCTGGAAATCAGGGAGGCGGGGCCAGGACACAGGCTCCCTTTCTCTCAAAGAGTTCTGGCTGCTCCAAGATGCCCAAGATCACCACTAAAGAGCATGGCTCGACCCTCACCTCCACAATTTTGGACATCCCCTTGAAAAAAGTGGCCCAGAACCCATTCAGCTTGGGACAAGACCAGAACATGAGGGAGTAGTGGGCCAGAGTCACCTGATACCATTCGTACTTGCCCTTCACCTCCGGGAAGAATCCGCTCGTGTGTGTTCTGGTCAGGTGCGGCCTGTGCACCACTTTTAGCTGTGTTAGGCTCAGCCCTGCGCATGAGGTGGAGTTCACCCTATACAGTACTTTTCTCCAGAGTCCTTCCCTTATCCCAATGCAGAGTTCCTCCTCTCATCTCCTTTACTGGGGCACTTACCTCCTCCAGCAGCTGTCCATATATGTCTACACATCTACCGTCCCCTTATTCGTCCTGCGCTAACACCCCAGGAGGGTAGCTGGGGTAATATTGCAGCCCACTTGCGGAGGAAGTCTCAAATTTGATGGTACCGGAGCTTGTCCCCTTTCGGGAGCTGGAGCTTTTCTGTTAGCTGCCCCAGGATTGCTACTCTACCATCTGCATAGAGGTCCCTTATTGTCAGCACCCCTTCGTCCCTTCTCCAGCTTTTGTAAATGGTGTCTATTTTGCCGGAATGAACCTATGGTTTCTGCAGATGGAGGCTGCAACAGACATGTCTCAGAGTTTGAAGTGGTGCCTGAGCTGGTTCCAGGTTCTGAAGTGTAGCTATCACTACCAGATTCTTCAAATCCTTGGCTTGAGAGAATGGGAGTGGGGCGGTGGCCAGTGCCCGTAGGGACATTCCAATAGAGGTGGTCTCTCCATCCACATGCCTTTGGCACTTCCAGCCACCCCTGCACCCTTTCTACAGTTGCTGCCTAGTGGTAGAATAGGAGGTTTAGTAGGGCCAGTCCTCCCCAGGCCCACCCTCTCTGTAAAACGTTTTTTGAAGATCCTGGGGTTCTTTCCAGCCCACACGAAAGCTGTAATTAGCTTGTCCATCTTGGCGATTTGGGGATAAAGATCTGGTCTGAGTACAAAAAGAGGAACCATGGCAGCATGTTCATTTTTGTCGTCTGCACTCATCCCGCCAAGGAAAGTTCCACCTTCTCAAATTCCTTTTCACCTCCTCCACTAGATTGGACAGGTTCCACTTGTGAAGCTGTGTCCAGTTGTGAACTATCTGGATTCCCAGATATTTGAACTTGGTTTGGACCAGTTTGAATGGCAATGTTTTCAACTCTGCTTCTTCCCCAGGGGTTCACTGGTAAGATTTTGCTCTTGCTCAGGTTTCATTTGTATCCAGAGAAGGCTCCAAACTCCCTCAGGAGTTCCATAATCCTACCCATGCTGACTTGGAGATATAGATGAGCAGGTCATCCGCACTGAGTGAAATTCTGTGCGCTCCCCAACTCCCCTCTAAAGGTCTCTCCACCCCTTCGCTGATCCGAGAGCGATGGCCAATTGCTCAATTGCCAGTGCAAACAGCAGTGGGGACAACGGCCATCCCTGCCTCTGTGCAGCTGGAAATAATCAAAGCTGGTGATGTTCGCTGGTGCAGCAGTTTCACCCACAAGGTAAATCCAAACCCAAACCAACGCAGTACCCCGTGGACATGTCCTTGCATGCCCAGGCTCACCTTTGTTCTTGGGCAATCCAGGGCGGCCGCCACCACCCTCCTCTTTCTAACCATCCCCATGTGACCGGAGACATCAGCATTCTACCGTTCTCCCCTCCCCTTCGGTCTCTATTCCCCTCCCACCTGCCTGCCCCCTCTTCCCTTGCCCCTCATGTCCTATGTCTCACCCCCCCCCCAAAGTTTGGTATTCTACCCCCCCCCCCCACCCCCAGGCTCTCCGTCCCTCTTGGCGGATGTCTCCCCGCTAGAAAACAGCCTTTTGGTCCTAACCTGTACAAGTCCACCCCGGCCCTCTCCTGGCCCTAAATGAAGCAGTGGGCATACCTCCCCAAGTACAGTTACTCCTATCCCCCTAGTTTGTCCAAGTCAGTATTTTTGTGCCTTCCCTCATTATAATAATCTTTTATAATAATCTTCATTGTCACAAGTAGGCTTACATTAACACTGCAATGAAGTTACTGTGAAAAGCCCCTAGTCACCACATTCCAGCATCTGTTCGGGTACACAGAGGGAGAATTCACCTCACAAGCACATCCTTCGAGACTTGTGGGAGGAAACCGGAGCGCCGGAGGAAACCCACGCAGACACAGGGAGAACGTGCAGACTCCGCACAGACAGTGACCCAAGCTGGGAATCGAACCTGGGACCCTGGCGCTGTGAAATAACAGTGCTAACCACTTGTGCTACCACGCTGCCCTCCAGAGTCCGTTCTTCTGTACAAACTCATTCACTTCCTCTGGCATATTAAAGAAGTGTTCCCTGTGTGACCCATAATCTTGCCCGGTATAACATGCCGAATTGCACCTTGTTTTTAACAAGTGCAGCATAGACCCCGTTAAAATCCACCTGACCAGTTTGGCTCCAATGTCCTGGTAAATGCTGATGGTGTGCCCTTCCACTTACACGACCACATGTATCTGTGGATGTTCATAATTATTGCCCCTGGTGGTTCCCCTGGTTTTTGACGGAGTGACCTGTGAGCCTGGTCTATTTCTGGTGGTTTGGCAAAGCCCTCTGCCCCAACCAATTTTCCAAGCTTCCTTGAGATAAATTCCTTTTTGCTCCCAACCTCTGGTAACCAATGGTCCGAAGGTTCTGTCGTTGGTACCTGTTCTCTTGGTCGTCTTTAAGACAGACTTTAATATTGTAGTTGGGCAATTTAGCTTGGTCAATCCACCTAACCTGCACATCTTTGGACTGGGAGGAAACCAGAGCACCCGGAGGAAACCCACGCACACACGGGGAGGATGTGCAGACTCCGCACAGAGTGACCCAAGCCGGAATCGAACCTGGGACCCTGAAGTTGTGAAGCAATTGTGCTATCCACAATGCTACCGTGCGGTTCCCTCATAAGAACAAAACTCATTACATCCTGCAAATTGAAATACTTCACATTAAGATATAAAAGAACCCCCTCCCCCCTCCGTTCACTGATCGGGCTCACGGACACTGCCTGCCCCTAATCCTCACTGTGAGCAATGGTTCACAGCCTGGGTGTGACCGAACAGGGTGGTGGTGGAGGGGTTCAGCAGTGACAACAGAAGAATATTCGGCAGAAATGGTGGGTGTGGGACCGACCAGGAGGGTCGGTAAGAGAGAGGTTCACCGGTAACCAAAAGATCAAGAAATAGAAGCGGCTATTCCGAATTGACGGCAATCCATAAAATGACATTAAAACAAAACTTCCGATGTCATACGTGAATATGGGTCAGACTATTTTTTAAAAAAAATTTATTGATTTATTAGTCAAGAGTACCCAATTCATTTTTTTCCCAAATAAGGGGCAATTTAGCATGGCCAATCCACCTACCCTGCACATTTTGGGTTGTGGGGGCGAAACCCACGCAAACACAGGGAGACTGTGAAAACTCCGCACGGACAGTGACCCAGAGCCGGGATCAAACCTGTGACCTCGGTGCAGTGAGGCAGCAGTGCCACCGTGCTGCCGAGTCAGACTATTATAACAGGGCAAATGAAAATGGGTAGCGACTGTACTTGCATTAAAGGCAGTATAGCAAAAGTTCACTAGGTTGGTTCCTGGGATGACGGGGTTGTCCTGTGATAAGAGGCGAAGTGAACTGTGCCTGAACGTAAAAGAATGAGAGGTAATCTCATTGAAACATACAAGATTCTGAAGCGCCTTGATCAGTTTGACAGAGATTATTGGTAGAGGAAACTAAAACATGGGTGTACAGTCTCAGAAAGAGGCGCCGATGATTTAGAACTAAAATGAGGAGAAATTACTTCACTCAAAGGGTGGTAATACTTTGGAATTCTCTACCCCAGAGGGTTGTGGATGTTCCATCTTTGAATACATTTATGTATGGAATAGATGTCAGTGTGTATATATGTCAAGAGTCATTTATTTATAGCATAGAAAGTGGTCATTCAGCCTATCGAGTCCACACTGGCTCCCTCCGCAGCAATCCAGTCAGTCCCACTCCCCACTCGGTTTTTATTTCAAGTGTCCATCCAATTTCCTTTTGAAATCATTTGACTGCATCCATCACCCTCAAGGGCAGTGAATTACAAACCATTACCACTCATTGAATAAATGGTTCTTCCTCACATCACCCTGCATCTCTTTGCCCCAAATCATAAATCTTTATCACTTGGTCCTTATATCTTCAGCATGGGATTTTTTTTTTGTCCACCTTATCCAATGCCTGCATCTGATACATCTCTTTTCAATTCTCCCCCTCAATCTCCTTTGTTCCAAGGAGAACAAACCCAGACTTTCCAACCTAACTTTGTAACTAAAAACTCCCATCCCTGGAACCATTTTGGTAAATCTCCTTTGAATCTTTTCAAGAATCTTGACATCTTCCCTAAAAGTGTGGTGAGGAGAACTGGATGCAATACTCGAATTGGGGCCTAACCAGAGGGATGTGTGGATACATAGAATATCACAACAAAGAAACAGTACATTCAACACAAGCCTATATCTGTATTATTCTTCAAAAGTCACCTAAGGTATCAACTCTCCAGCTCTTTTCTCAAGCAATTATTTCCTGATTCTCTTTTGAAAGCATTTATGGACCAATTAGTGACACAGAAGTCCTCATTCTAACTATACTCTGTGTAATTGTTTTCTTCTAATCTTCACTTTAATTCTTCAATTTGTATTCCTGCATTAGCATTTGCCCGCGAATATAATCAATTTATCACTTCCTAACTAAATCAGATTCAAGTCACATTTTAAGATGACTATCCAGTCAGCTTTCAATAATGAGCATGAGTGACAAAAGGTCCAACTCCTCAAGCCACTCATTCCTGGCACCACTCATCCCTGGCAACGCTCTAGTGAATCAATGCTGCATCATTTTCATTACAATATATTTTTCCTACAGAATAATTCTCAAAATTGTATAGCATGTCTACTGCAGCCTAATTAAGGTTTTGCACACATTCACCACTATTCTCCTTGCTTTTGCAGTCTATGCATACAGATACAAACTACAATTTTTCTCTCATCACATCTACATGCAATGCTACCTTTGCTGACCAGTATACTTGCATGTTATATTCCCATTACTTTACGTAATGTTAAAAGCGCATTTAAAATATACTTAATTACCCAATTCTTGCTTTCAGAATGTGCTATTTCACATTTCTTTATAGTGAACTACAGGCCTATTAGTCAGTGTTCCTTCATTGGCCTCGTCAAAACTCATCATTTCCCATAATTTGGTGTCATCATCACATTTGACATAGGTTCTCGAATTAAAAAAATCCAGATGATTTATTCACAGTAACAAAGGAACAACACAGTGGAGAATCAACCGAATGATAAAGGATTAATCCAGAAGGACTGCTTCCTTCATTCCAAAAGACGGTTGACCAGTGATCTGATCAAGGTGCTTAAATGGTAAAAGGAGGACTTTCGGTTGCGGCTATGCCTGGGTAGGTCGCATGTTCGGCAGCTCCCGCCAAGAACGGACTTTTGGGCCCTTTTGAGGAGCCCCAGTGGCACTTGGACGACGATTCCCGGTGTGGGAAGGCAGCAGTAAGGTTCCCCCAGCATTGTATGGAGTGGACCAGGAGTGGAGCAATTTAAAAAGTGGTTTTGGAGCAGAGAGGAGAGCAGGTGCGGAAAAGTAAGATGGCGGCAGGCAGAGACCAGGCAGCGTGGGCGCAATGTTCGCGGAGCTGAAAGCAGAAATGCTGGCCCCAATGACGACGTCGATAGAAAAGCTGGTGGAGACCCAGAAGACCCAAGGGGCGGCGATTCGAGAGGTGCAGCAGAAAGCCTCTGTAAACGAGGACGAGATTCTGGGCCTGGCGGTGAAAGTGGAGGCGCACGAGGCGCTGCACAAGAAGTGGCAGGAAAAGTTTGAGGACCTGGAGACTAGGTCGAGGAAGAATCTTCGGATTCTGGATCTACCTGAAGGGGTGGAGGGGTCCGACGTTGGGGCATATGTAGCCGCAATGCTGAACACGTTAATGGGCGCGGGCGCCTTCCCGCGGCCCTTGGAGTTGGATGGGGTTCACAGAGGCCTGGCAAGGAGGCCTAAAGCCAATGAGCCGCCTAGGGCTGTAGTGGTGAGGTTTCACCGCTTCATGGACAGGGAGTGCATCCTGAGATGGGCGAAGAAGGAACGGTGTAGCAGGTGGAAGAATACGGAGATCCGTATTTATCAAGACTGGAGTGCAGAGCTGGCTAAGAGGGCTGGATTCAACCGGGCCAAGGCGGTGCTCCACCGAAAGGAGGTGAAGTTCGGGCTGTTGCAGCCAGCGCGATTGTGGGTCACTTTTCAAGACCGCCACCATTATTTTGATACGCCGGATGAGGCGTGGACCTTTATACAAAACGAGAAGTTGGGCTTGAACTAAGGGTTTGATGTGGGGTTGGGTTTGTTTTTTCGTTTTTGTGTGGGAAAACTGGGGAGTGGAAAGGGGCAAGTGGATGTGATGTGTGGGTTTTGGGGGCATCAATACTGCTTTGCAGGGGCCGGTCCCCATGTGCGAAGGGGGGGGGGGCAGGAGGCCCTGGGGAACTGGGGTGAGATTGTAGGAGAAAGGAGCTACGCCATAGGGGGTGAGGCTGGCCCAGGTGGAAAACGCAGGCCTTTTCCCGTGCTGAGGAAGGGGGGGGGGGGCCTTAGGGGAGAGGCGGTGCTGGAAGGGTGCTCACATCGGCGTGAAGGGGGGGGGGGGGGGGGGGGGGGGATGGGAGGGGGATTCCACACGGGGGGTCGTTGGCAAAGGGGGGAGCGGCCGGGGTCAGCCAAGAGTCAGCTGAATTACGGGAGTGCAATGGGGGGAGCAAGGGGGCTAGACGGTGGTCTAGCTGGAGGGGGGGGGGGGGGGGGGGGGGGGGGGGAGACTGGGTTGCGGCTGTACTGACCGAAGGGGAGCTGAAGGTCAAAGGGAGAGTCGGGGTGGGGGTTCGCCCGAGTGGTGGGGGGGGCGGGGGGCGGCGTGGGTACGTGGCTGGCCTAAGAAAGGGGATGGCTAGTCGGCGGGGGGGCCCAAGAGTGGAGGGAACGGAATATTCGGCTATAGTGATTTCGGACCACGCCCCGCACTGGGTGGAGTTGGAGTTGAGGGAGGAGAGGGACCAGCGCCCGCTGTGGCACCTGGATGTGGGACTGTTGGAGGATGAGGAGGTTTGTGGGCGGGTCCGGTAGTGCATTCAGAGATACATAGAGGCCAATGATAATGGGGAGGTGCAGGTGGGTGTGCTGGTTTGGGAGGCTCTGAAGGCGGTGGTTAGGGGAAAGCTAATTTCAATTAGGGCTCACGTGAGAAGAGGATGGAGAGGGAGAGGTTGGTGGGGGAGATAGTAAGGGTGGACAGGAGCTATGCAGAGGCCCCCGAAGAGGGGCTGCTGAGGGAGCGACGGAACCTCCAAATAGAATTTGATTTACTGACCACGAGGAAGGCATAGGCTCAGTGGAGGAAAATGCAGGGGGCAGTATACGAGTATGGGGAGAAGGCGAGCCGGATGCTGGCACATCAGCTACGTAAGAGGGAGGCGGCGAAGGAGATTGGAGGAATCAGGGATGGAGAGGATGGGGGTGGGGGGGGGGCGGGGGAATACGGTGCGGAGTACGGTTAAAATAAATGAGGTATTTAGGAATTTCTATGGGGACCTGTACAAGTCAGAGCCCCTGGAGGGGGAAGAGGGGATGCGGCGGTTCTTAGATCAACTGAGGTTCCTGAGGGTGGAGGAAGAGCAGGTGGCTGGCCTGGGGGCCCCGATGGGGCTAGAGGAGCTGGTTAAGGGATTGGGGAGCATGCAGGCGGGCAAAGCCCCGGGACCGGATGGGTTCCCGGTTGAATTTTATAGGAAGTATGTGGATCTGTTGGGCCCGTTGCTGGTAACCTTCAACGAGGCGAGGGAGGAAGGGACTCTGCCCCCGACAATGGCTCGGACGCTGATCTCGCTGATTCTCAAGCGGGACAAGGACCCACTGCAGTGCGGTTCGTATAGGGCCGATCTCGCTCCTTAACGTAGATGCCAAGTTGCTGGCAAAGGTCCTCGCTACGAGGATCGAGTCCCGGGAGTGATACACGAGTACCAGACGGGGTTCGTGAAGGGCAGGCAGTTAAATGTGAATGTGCGGAGGCTCCTGAACGTGGAAAGAGTGAGCACTTTGTAGTGCATGCGGGAGGCCAGGAAAGGGGGCTAGAGGAGCTGGCGTTGAAGAGGGCGGAGAGGAGCTTTCGATACCTATGTATCCAGGTAGCTAGGAGCTGAGGGGGCCTGCTTAAGCTTAATTTGACACGGTTGGTGGACAAGATGGAAGACGACTTTAGGAGATGGGATGTGTTACCACTTTCCCTGGCGGGTAGGGTGCAGTCGGTCAAGATGACGGTCCTCCCGAGGTTCGTGTTCGTGTTCCAGTGCCTGCCCATCCTAATCCCCAAGGCTTTTTTCAAGCAGGTAAGCAGGAGTATTATGGGGTTTGTATGGGTGAGCAAGACCCCGAGGGTGAAGAGGGTGTTTCTGGAGCGCAGTCGGGACAGGGGCGGGCTGGCGCTGCTGAATCTGTGTGGTTATTACTGGGCAGCTAATGTGGCGATGATCCGTAAATGGGTAATGGAGGGAGAGGGGGCGGCGTGGAAGAGGCTAGAGGCAGCGTCTTGTGTGGGTACTAGCTTGGGGGCACTGGTGACGCAGTGCACCACGAGCCAGGTGGTGACGGCAACGTTGAAGATCTGGGGGCAGTGGAGGTGACATAGGGGTGAGGTGGGGGCCTCAATTTGGTCCCCGATACGGGATAATCATAGGTTTGTGCTGGGGGCAGGATGGATGGGGGGTTCCTAAGTTGGCATCGGGCAGGAATTAAAAGGATGGGGGACCTAATCATTGATGGGACTTTTGCCAGTCTCAGGGCGCTGGAGGAGAAATTTGGGTTACTCCCGGGAAATGCCTTCAGGTATATGCAGGTTAGGGCGTATGTGAGACGGCAGGTGAGGGAATTTCCGCTACTTCCAGTATGAAGGATTCAGGACAGGGTGATTTCAGGTGTATGGGTTGGAGAAGGCAAGCTCTCGGCAATATATCAGGAGCTGCAGGAAGCGGAGGAGGCCTCGGTGGAGGAGTTGAAGGGCAAGTGGGAGGAGGAGCTGGGTGAGGGTCTGTGGGCTGATGATCTGGGCAGGGTCAATTCCTCCTCCTCATGCGCCAGGCTCAGTCTAATACAGTTCAAAGTAATGCATAGGGCGCATATGACAGGGGCGAGGATGAGTAGGTTTTTTGGGGTGGAGGACAGATGTGAGAGATGTTCGGGGGACCCAGCAAATCACGCCCATATGTTCTGGACGTGGCAGGCGCTGGAGGGGTTCTGGAGGGGCTTTGCTAGGGCTACGTCCAAAGTTGTGAACAGCCAGGTCAAGCCAAGCTGGGGGATAGCACTATTTGGGGTATCGGACGAGCCGGGAGTGCAGGAGCCGAAAGAGGCCGGAGTTCTGGCCTTTGCATCCCTGGTAGCCTGGCGGAGGATCCTACTAATGTAGAGAGAAGCAAAGCCCCCGAGCGTGGAAGCTAGGATCAATGACATGGCAGTGTTCATTAAGTTGGAGAGGATAAAGTTTGCCTTGCGAGGGTCTGTGCAGGGGTTCTCCAGGCAGTGGCAACCGTTCCTAGACTTTCTCGCGGAACGCTAGGTGGAGGTCGAAACAGCAGCAACCCGGGGGGGGGGGGGGGGTTGGTTTATGTTTTTGTTAAAAGGGGGCGTTTCCCCCCACTTTTTTATTTATTTGTTAAATGGGGTTAATGTAGCTTTGTTTGATTTCTTATGTACAATTTTGTTTTTCTTTCTTTCTGGAGTGTTTGGTTGAAAATTTTGAATAAACATTTTTTTTAAAAATGGTAAAGGAAATTTGGTAGGGATGGAAAAATAAATACATAATTTGATTTGAGCATCATTTTAAAATTAGGGATATGTTACTTAGGAGTGAAATCAGGAAGCATTTCATTTTCCCTGGAAGGGATCATCAATCGAGTAATAGAGCAGTATTTACTCAGAAATCATTGTTCACTAAGCTCAAGTTTGGATTCTGCCAGGGCCATTCAGCTTCCGACCTCTTTATAGCCTTTATCCAAACATAAACAAAAAGAGCAAGAGATATGGGGAGATTGTCTGCCTTTGACATCAGGGCAGCTTCTAACAGAGTGTCAAGGAGCCCGAGCAAAACTGAACCAGTGGCCATCAGGGGAAACTCTCCATTGGTTAGAGTCATTTCTAGCACAAAGGAAGATAGTTGTGGTTGTTGGAGGACAATCATCTCAGTCTCAGGTCATTTCTGCAGAACTTTCTCAGGGCAGTGTCCGAGGCCTAACCATCTCAATTGCCTTCCCTCCATCATAAGGTCAGAAATGGGGATGTTTGCTGATGTTTAGTATTATTTGCGACCACTCAAACACTGAAGTAGTCCATGTCCAAATGCAATAAAACCTGGACAACAAGTAACATTCACATCCCAGAATGACCATCTCCAACAAGAGAGAATCTCACCATCTCCCTTTGACATTCATTGGTATTACCAATGTTGAATCCTCCACTAACAGCCTGATGGTTATCATTGACCAGAAACTGAACTGGACTAACCATAGAGCAGGTCAGAGGCGGAGAATTCTGTAACGAGTAACTCAGCATCAGAGTTGCCAAAGACACCACCATCTACATGGACACAAGTGTAGTGGAATACTCTACACTTGCCTGGATGAGTGCAGCTCCAATGACTCTCAAGAAGTTTGACATCAGCCAAGACAAAAGTAGCCTGCTTGACTGACACCCCATCCACCAGCTTAAATATTCACTCTCTCCACCGATGCAAAGTGGTAGCAGTGTGAACCAACTACAAGATGCACTGCAATAACTCCCAAGTTCCTTCAACAGCACATCAAACCCGAAATCTCTACCACCTAGGAAACAAGGGCAGCACATACATGGGAACACCACCTCAAAGCCACACAACATTCAGAATTAGAACTATATCAAACTGGGTGAAAATCTTGGGAACTTCCTAATAGCACTGTGGGTGTCCTACACCTCATGGCTGAGTAGTTCCAGAAAGCAGCTCACCATCATCTTCAAGGGCAATTAGGGATGGGCAATAAATGCTGGCCTAGCCAGCAACACTCATAATCCATGAACGAATATGCAAGAAAGTTTAATTTAATTTAATTCAATATTTTGGACTTTCAGGAGTGCCTGCTTGGCAGGACATTTAAATTACTTTTAAACATGAGCCAGAATCTCCCACTAAGTACTGGAAGTGTGTCTGCTGCCACAAAGAAAGCAAAAAAACCCATCTGCACAGCAATGAAACTGGATATTTTAAACATCACGAGGCTGGCGAGTGTTATCTAATTCGAACGTATCCAGGATTTTTGTTATATTTAGTGATTTATTTTATTTTGCAAGTTATTTCAACAAGGTATGCACAGTGATGCATGTTTATGATGCAGTATTTCAACATGTATATGATTTATTGCGGGCAAGAAATGTCTGGTGGAACCCAACTTCAGTTTTAACCTTGATTTCTTTGGGAATGTTGCACACGATTCAATGTTTTTTGAAAGTCACAATTTCCAGGAATCCAACCACAGCTTAAATGGAGGACTGGAGTAAAAAACAAATCATCAAATTCAGTTGATTGTGTGTACATTTTGAATCACTCTGTAAATGGATAGACAATCAACTGAGTTTGATGATTTGTTTTTTTATAGAGTGATTCATTTATCCATTTATAGAGTGATTCAAAATGTACATTTTCCAGGATATGTTGCCAACTTAATGTGATAAATGTAGCAGACAGAATGCAAGTTCACAGATTTTCTTTTCTTGGGTCTAATAATAATGATTACGTAGTCATCAAATTGCAATTCAGCAGTGTTTACCACATGTTTTAGACCAAATTTATCCCAATAATAGCACACATTCAGCAAATTCACTTGTAAGATAACTTGGTGTATTTAATAAGAAAGGTTTGTAGGTTCTTCCTTGGGGATGAGGAAATAAATAAAAGACAAGTTGCTAGTCCAAGGTGAGTGTCCATTTGAATGCCTTAACACTTGGATATTTCTATTAAGCTCAAACATCTGTCAAGAGAAGATCAACATTGAGACTCATAGGGTCAAATTAGACACAATTTTAGTTTACTTGGTTAACACTCGATCGTCTACAATGTTTGTGGAGTCCTGCTCAGTTGGAGCTCACTGAGAGAGTATAATTATTGTCCTTTCTGAAGAAGAGTCTCAATCTTTAAACATTATAGAGTTATACTTGTTCTGGGAGTACATTTGTACTACCATGAGTAGAAAGCACTATTAAGCTATAATAAAACAAAATCCAAAGTGCTGGAAATATCAATTAAGTCTAGCAGCATGCGTGGAGAGAGAAAGAGTTAACGTTTCAAATCCAATATGCCTCTTTTTCAGAACTTTGATACCAGTTCTGAAGATTGGGCTCGAAACATCAACACTGTGTCTCTCTCACCCTCCACAGATGCCGTCAGTTCTGGTGAATTTTTAGAGCATTTTGTGTTTTCATTTCAGATTTCCAGTATTCGCAGTATTTGTATTTTATTTGGGCTGCAACAATATTGACAACAAAGATAACCTTAAAATTCTATTTAAAACGGCAGAAGTTTGGAAATTTCCTAACTTGCAATCACCTAAATCCAAAGGTTATTCGGATATCACTTTTCAAAATATAGTAGCCCCAGATTTCAGGAACTATCGCATTTACCCTTAATTGACCATTTCTTGCCCAGTCACTGCTTACTGGTTGAAAACAGGTCAGTGCAGTTACAGCATCAATGAACTAAAGGTTTTTGGGGTGAATTACTACTACATAATTACTCAGGACTGTCTATTCCCCTGACGACCTAGTCAAATAAATTCGCCATAGATGACTGGAGTTAAAAATAAAGACACTTATCGATTAAATGTATGCATGTAACAGTTGAGTGAGGTTAATTTTAATTACATGGCTTTTTCAAAGGTATGCAGTGGGTGTTGAAATGATTCGCAACTGGGAAAATGATAGCATATTTTTCTGTAGGAAAAAAAAAACCTCATCAATAACATTAATTTAAAATACTACATTTTCAAAGAAAATCTCCCAAAGCATTTGGGCAGCATGGTAGCATTGTGGATAGCACAGTTGCTTCACAGCTCCAGGGTCCCAGGTTCGATTCCGGATTGGGTCACTGTCTGTGCGGAGTGTGCACATCCTCCCCGTGTGTGTGTTGGTTTCCTCCGGGTGCTCCGGTTTCCTCCCACAGTCCAAAGATGTGCAGGTTAGGTGGATTGGCCATGATAAATTGCCCTTCGTGTCCAAAATTGCCCTTAGTGTTGGGTGGGGTTACTGGGTTATGGGGATAGGGTGGAGGTGTTGACCTTGGGTAGGGTGCTCTTTCTAAGAGCCGGTGCAGATTCGATGGGCCGAATGGCCTCCTTCTGCACTGTAAATTCTATTATAATCTATGATTTCTCATGTGCAAAAACAGGGATAACAAAATCATTTCTCTTACAGATATCTCATCGACATTATATTATTTCCGTACTTGCACGTTTTGATTTTAATGTGTCTACAGGGAATACAGATGGATTTCAGTGTCAGGCCATGACTTTAGTCCTGAAGCTAACGGTGATGAAGCAGAATTGTATGTGCATAGCAGTATAGCTCCTCCCACATTTCAGAACCTCTAGCTTCGCCAGGCATTAGGCTGGAACCTAGTTTCAGTTCACTGTCCTCTCCATTGAATTACATTTTAGCATTTTATTTCAAATATAAAGTAGAAAAACATGAATCAAAAATCAACAGCCCACAGTTCATAGTTTGTGCAAATTTTTCCTCTTTTCACCCCCTCCTCTCTCTTGACTTGCATATACCTGAAGCACTTCACTTGCATAAACCTGAACTCGCTTCCCTTCAGCAGCTCCACCTTCTCCCGCAGCTCTTCCAGTCCTGCAAACCTCTCCTCCAGGTACAAATACCTCGCCCTCACCAGCTCCATCTCCCTCCACTTCCTATACATGCCACCCGTCTCTCCCGGCTTAAACCCATGGTTCCCACACAGCAGTGTCAACACCGACATGCCCTCTATGTCTCCTCAACTGGTTCCACACCCTAATAGTGGACTGCACCGCCGGGCTCACCATGTACCTCCCTGGCGCCAGCGGAAGCAACGCCATCACCCTGGCCCTCAGGCTGGACTCCTCCACCATCCTACCCACCACCATCTCACCTTCTCCACCTCGCCGCCCAGTAGTAATGCAGCAAGTTTGCTAGCACCAACCCCCCTTTCTGCTTCTGTAACAGGGTCCTCTTTACCCTAGGTACCTTCCCCGCCCATATAAACTCCAAAATCGCTGTGTCCAGTTTCCGGAAAAAGGCTTTCGGGACGAAGATCTGAAGGGTCTGGAATACAAACAGAACCTTCATTTTAACCACCTGGACCCTCCCCACCAATGTCAGTTGTAACGTATCCCATCTCCTAAAACCCCCCCTAACCTCCTCCACCAATGTGGTCAGGTTCCACTTGTACATCGTTCAACCACTCCCCCACCACCTGGACCCCCAGATAACGGAACCTTTCTCTGGCTACCCTAAATGGCAACGCCCCCAGATTGGCCCCCGACCCGCCACAATCACCGGAAACACCTCTCGCTTTCGGACGTTCAACTTAGAATCCAAAAAGGCCTCGAATCTCTCCAGTATGTCCATAATTCTCCAGCGAGTCTGACAACAACAGCAGGGCGTCGGCCTATAGCAACACTCGTATTCCCTACTCCCCGCCACTCCACTGACCCCCTAAGGGCCATCGCCATGGGTTCTATCACCAGCGCAAACAACAATGGCAACAGCAGACACCCCTGCCTCGCTCCCTTGTGCAACCCAAAACTCCATGAACTCATCTCATTTGTCTGTACATTCGCCATCGGGGCCACATACAACAGAGGCATCCTCACCACAAACTTCGAGCCAAACCCGAATCTCCCCAGAATCACAAATAGGTACCACCACTCCACCCGGTCGAAAGCCTTTTCTACGTCGATAGAGACCACCACCTCAGGTACCCGCCCCTTCGACAGGGTCGTGATCATGTTTAATAGCCTCCTGATGTCACTGGAAAACTGCCCGCCCTTTATGAAACCCGTTTCGTCCTCTGCGACCACCCCTGGAACACATCCTTCCATTCTCCCTGCCAAGAACTTGGCCACCACTTTCACATCCGTGTTCAGCAGTGAAATGGGCCAATATGATTCACACTCCAACAGGTCGTTTCCCTTCTTCGTGATTAGCGTGATCAACGCCTGGATCAGTGTGCCTGGTAGCGCCCCCTTCTCCAGCGCCTCGCTAAACATCCCCAGCAAACGTGGTGACCTCTGTCACGAAAGAACTCTGCCGGGTAGCCATCTAGCCCCAGGGCCTTCCCCGACTTCATCCCTCTTATGCTATCCACCACTTCTCAGCCCTGGCGGTTCCTCCAGCACCTGCCTCCTCTCTTCATCCAGCCGTGGGAATGCCAGCTCATACAGAAACTGCCCCATATCCCCTTCCTCCCTATCCGGCCCAGCTCTGTACAACTTAGTAATACTTAACGTCTCAATCTTCCTGGGCTCCGACACTACCTCCACCTTCCCCGTCTGCGCACACAACATTTCCCAGGATTCAACCTGCCTCTGTAGCTGGTGGGCCAGCATACGGCTTGCCATCTCCCCATATGCAAACTGCACCACCCTGGCCCTCTGTAGCTGTCCCACTGCCTTCCCCGTTGTCAACCTGTTAAACTGCCCCTGTAAACTCTTTCTTTCCACCAACCTCTCCTTGGTGGGAGCACTCTTAATACTTCCTGTCCACCTTGAATAACTCGTCCAACAACCATCCATGCTTCTCCTCACTTCTCCCGTCCCTGTGCGCCTTGAATGAGATAACCTTCCCCCCAAACCACCACCTTCAATCGCCTCCAAAAATGTGGCCGCCGACTCCTCACCATTCTGATTCAACTCCATATAATCCCTGATCAATGACCGCACCTTCGCACAGAACCCCTTGTCCACCCAAAGCAGAGTCCAACCTCCATCCCGGCCTCTACTCCTGCCTCAAGCCAAGTCTAACCTCCAACCAGTGCGGCGCATGATCTGAGATCTAGATTCCCATGTACTCTGCTCCCATCAATATCACTCCGCTCACTTCGAGAAAGTCAATTCTAGGGTATACCTTGTACACGCGAGGGGAAGGAGTACTCCATTCCATAAACCCACCCAACCCCTTCGCCATCCACAAACTTCCCATTGACTTAAGGTGGTTCCAGTACGCAGTTAAAATCACCCCCCATAATTACCTGATGCATGTCTATTTCGAGAATTGTTCCCAGCAACCCCTTCACAAACCCCACGGCATCCCAATTCGGCACCTAAACATTCACTAGCATCCCCTCAAACATCCTGCTCACTATCACATATCTCCTACCCGGGCCCCGCACTTCCCGGGGCCCACACAAATCCCGTCCGTTTGCTCAGCAAGATGGCCACCCCTGTGACTTTGAATCAAACCCCAGAGTGGAATACCTGACCCGCCCATCCCTTTCTCAACCAGACCTGATCCTTCACCCGGAGATGCTTCTCCTA
Organism: Scyliorhinus torazame; assembly: GCF_047496885.1. Classification (NCBI taxonomy): domain Eukaryota; kingdom Metazoa; phylum Chordata; class Chondrichthyes; order Carcharhiniformes; family Scyliorhinidae; genus Scyliorhinus; species Scyliorhinus torazame. Next base: position 172,484,197 of record NC_092723.1, on the reverse strand, counting down.
CAGAAAGACCACCTCTGCCTTCAAACTCAAGTGCGCGAAGACTGGAGACCCCATCGGCCCATTCAATCCCCGTACATTCCAAGTTAAGAACCTTACCTGAGGCTTACGCCTCCACTCCCCTCTTCTGTCCGCCATCATCCCCTTCTGATTTTACTTCTTTTGATTCCACCCTGAACTGGGCCCATCCAAGACCACGCTCAGTCTCCAACACTGCCATGTCACATCACCCCTCCCCCACCTGGCTATCCCCCGCAGCCACTTCCCCCACCTCACTTCCACTTACCAGCATTACCTACCAGCGTGGCAGTGCCTGGCTCAAAGACTCCTCCTACCCAACCCCCCTCCACCCTTCGGTCTATGGAAATGGCTCCCCGTGGACCCTCCTCCACATAAAGACAAATCCAAAGCCACAGGTTATCTCCTCCAAAAAGATAAACACCTCAGGTGAGGGGGGGTGGGGGGCTGTTGCCCCCTTACAAACTTATTGCCCCGTAACAAACAACAAAATCACCCAACCCCAAAACAAAAGAAACTCACCCTCCAGCCCCCACAATGCCTGCATCTTCCGATCTCTGCTGTTCCAGCTCCTCCATCTCCCGTCAACATTTAGTTCTTCCCCAACTTGTGTTCTCTGATGAAGTCGTTGGCCTCCTCTAGTACTCCCGGCCATCAAAGGTCACCCACAGTTTCGCCAGGTTGAGTACCCCAAACGGAATCTCGTGGGGCTTGTACTTCCACACCCTCAGGCAGGCCAGCGATACCAGGTTCTGCCTTCTGGACCTGTTCTCCTGCTTCCCAGGTTCGATTCCGGATTGGGTCACTGTCTGTGCGGAGTCTTCACATCTTCCCAGTGTGTGCGTGGGCTTCCTCCGGGTGGTCCGGTTTCCTCCCACAGTCCAAAGCTGTGCAGGTTAGGTGGATTGGCCGTGATAAATTGCCCTTAGTGTCCAAAATTGCCCTGAGTGTTGGGTAGGGTTACTGGGTTATGGGGATAGGGTGGAGGTGTTGACCTTGGGTTGGGTGCTCTTTCCAAGAGCCGGTGCAGACTCGATGGGCCGAATGGCCTCCTTCTGCACTGTAAATTCTATAATAATCTATGATCACTGTGGTCAGACATCACCTTCTCCATCTCCTGAATTTGCGTCTACTGTGCCTCCAGACATTTCTCAACTCGCTCCACCTATCCTTTCAGGGATGCTACCACTCCCTCGATGGCTTTCGACCAATCCTCATGCATCTCCTTTCGCGCTGACGGACCTCTTCTCTAATAAACACCATGAACTGCTCCATCTGGGGCTTTCCAACTTGTGACAACCCTTTCCCCTCGCCATCTTCACAATTGCTACTGTGCCACATGTCTTCAATTCCTTGGACAGGTTCTAAACCTTTTTCTCCATTGAATCACTTCTAAATGCTACACTGAGGCACCAGCGGGAAATAGCATTTCTACCTGACTTGCCAACGGAAAACTATGCATCGTGAAGTGTCCCATCAAATCAGCAACTATTGCAACAGATATGATTAATGGCAATCACAGATCCAAAACCAGGAAGATGGGTAGATATTGCAAAGACAAGTTTTTTTTGAGGAAGGGGTGAAGCCATAAGCTTCAATTTTATAGTTTAAAAAATAGTTTCATAGGAAAACCAAAACACTATCTTAAATATATCCTCAGGCTTCATGAGTTATTTCATCTGTAGAATCTCAAAATATTTTAATTTCCATTTTTACTTTTCCTATATACGAGGGAAATCAGCATTTTGAATTAATTTATATACAAGATTAAATCAAAATGAAGTATAAATTATTATAGAGTCAATCTTTGCTAGCAGTAGAGGTGCAGCTTCAAAACTGTATTTATGACAAACTATTTATGTATGTTACAATTCAATAATATTGAAGTCCGTTCTATAAATAAAGCTCCAACACTATCACCCTGGTTCTTCAACACTATCCACCCTGGTTCTTCAACACAACACACGTGAAACACATGTGAAACTTCCCACACGTGAAACTTCCCACTCGAAATACAGGATCGCAAGTTTCATTTGAGGATGAACAGGAGTGAACTAGAAGTGTTTTATGACAATTCAATAACTTCATTGTCACTTATCTTTACTGAGATTTTTTTTAAATTCAAATTTTCAGTCCATTTTTGCAGGATGTGAATTCATGTTCTCCTAGATTATTGGATCATTCCAAGGGCCGGTGCAAACTCGATGGGCCGAATGGCCTCCTTCTGCACTGTAAATTCTATGATTCTATTAGCCCAGGCCTCAGGTGACATGATGATAATAACAACATACAAGTTGCGTTTGCCTTCTTCCACTATTATCAATCACAGCCAATGTATCTCCAGCACTGGATTCGCTCCCCAACCTTGGTCATGAATACTTCTCAATTCCACCATGTCTTCTGTATTGTTACTATTTATTGGACATCCATTCTTGGACGACCCACGATTTTATCCAGCTAACATTAGAAGAGCCAAAAGTTCCAACTACATCCTGTTTGACCCCAAGCTGAACTCCTGGTCTCAAATCTTTATTTTTCCATTATAAATATTGCCTTCTTCCACCTCAACCTTAGCCTATCTGCTACCTAATTCCTCGCCCATATATTTGCCGTCTATTTACATTCGCCAGTTCAGCTGCCCACCCTTTGCAGTTTTCATCTAATGCAAAACTCACGACCCAACACCAAGTCTGGCTCATCCCATCAACACACTCAATGATTCATTCTGGGCTCTCTGCCCCCAAGATCTTGTTTAAAGTTTTCTTTTAAATTCATTTATGGGATGTGGGCATTGCTGGTTAGGCCAGGATGTATTGCCCTTCAGAGGGTGGTGGTGAACCACTGCAGTCCCCGTGGTACACCCACAGTGCTACTAGGGAGGGAGTTCCAGGGTTTTAACCCAGCGAAATATTTCCAGGTCAGGGTGGTGAGGGACTTGCAGGGGAACCTGCAGGTGATGAGGTTTCCAGGTATCTGCTACTCTTGTCCTTCTAGATGGTAGCGGTCATGGGTTTGAAGGTGCTGCCTAAGGAACCGTGGCGAGTTCCTGCAGTGTGTCTTACAGATGGTACACACAGCTGCCAGTTTGGTGGTGGTGGAGGAATTGAAGGATTGCGGAAGGGATAGCAAACAAATGGGCTTTGTCCTGGATGATGTCGAGCTGGTGTTGTTGGAGCTGCCAGGCAAGTGGAGAGTATTCTATTAGTCTTCGGGTGACTGTGTGGAGTTTGTACATTCTCCAGTGCCTGCGTGGGTTTCCTCTGGGTGCTCCGGTTTCCTGCCACAGTCCAAAGATTTGCAGGTTAGGTGGATTGGCCAAGCTAAATTGCCCCTTAGTGTCCAAACGTTAATTGGGTCGTAGGGATAGGGTGGGGATTGGGGTCACGTAGGGTATTCTTTCGGAGGGTTAGTGCAGGCTTGATGGGCTGAATGGCAGCCTCCTGCAATGTAGGTATTGTATGATTCTTAGCGCCAGGAACAAAATGTCAGATTAAGGTAACTGGCAAAATGACCAAAGGTGACAAGATAAAGAAATAATTATGCAACAAGTTCTAACCTAGGATGCACTTCTTAGAATGGTATTGGAAGCAGATGTAAAACTGTAACAACTTTCAAAAAGAGAATTGGACAGATACTTGAAGTGGAAAAATTCTCCGCAGAGGCAAGTGGGATAAATTGGATAGCTCAAAGCACCAGCACAGGCACGATGGCCAAAATGTTTCCCTGTGCTGTATCATTCTATGAGTCGATAATTCCCTCCTGAATTCCTTCTGCTTCTCCACCTCTCAAAACTTTGTTGACCCAATTCATTTGATTTTGAAGGCTCAAATTATAGAAGGCTTCAAATATATGTACAATTGGAAAATGCTATCCGAAAGGGCGGTGGAATCAGATTTCATAGCAACTTTCAAACGTCAAGTAAACATACTCATTTTACAGGGTTATGGGGAAAATGCTGGGGTGCGACACTAAATTGCATAAGTCTTTCTAAGAGTTGACAAAGCTGAATGGATTTCTGATATACTGCATGAATTCCATTGAGTCTTTCTAAAAAGATTTCTTGAATGTTAGCAAGAAACTCTAGCAAGAGTACCATTTAATTGCACAATGAGTAGTTTTCAGGCATTTCCTAGAAGAGAATATAGAAAGCTTTTATATAATGTTGTGCGTACAACACTGCCAAACATCTTGTTTCAAGAAATTTCTCATTTTTCCTTTAGTTCTTTTGCCAATTATTTTAATTCGCTGACCTCTGATTACTGACACTTAAGAAGAAATAGTTTCTCCCCATTTGTTTTATCAAAATTTTTAATTTTTGGAATGTCTCTATTTGGATCTTCCCTCAGCCTTTTTTCCTCGAAGGAAACAATCCAGGCTTCTCCAATCCCTCCACATAAATCAAGTCCCACATAGTTGGTATCATCCTGATAAACCACCTCCGTATCCTTCTCAAGGACTCTGCATGCTTTCTAAAACGTGGTGCCCAGCAAACTTCAGCGGAGGCCGAACCAGAGATTAAATGTTTAGCATGGCTTACTTGTTCTTGTATTCAATGTCCCATTTATAAAGCCAAGAATCCCATGTGATTTCACATTTTGTACCAGTCTGTCATGAGGGACCTTGTCAAAGGCTTTACTGAAATCTATGTAGATATCCACTGCCCTTCCTTCAATCATCTTAGTCCCTTCCTCAAAAAATTCAATCAAATTAGTGAGACAACTTCCCCTTCGCAAAACCATGCTGCCTATTGCTAATAAGTCAATTTGTTTCTCCAAAGGTGAATAAATCCGGTCCCAAGAACCTTCTCCAATAATTAACCTACTACTGACGTAAGGCTCACTGGCCTACAATTTCCTGGTTTATTCCTGCTACTCTTCTTAAACAAAGGAACAACATTGGCTAGAGGGGAGGTCCCAAAGAACTGGAGAATAGCCAATGAGGATGCAAAGATTTCTGTCAAGGCCCCAGCAATTTCCTCACTTGCCTCCCTCAGTATTCTGGGGTAGATCACATAGGCCCTGGGGGCTTATCTACCAAATGCTTTTGAAGACACCCAGCACCACCACCTTTTGAGATTGATACGATCCAGCAACTATCTACACACCCTTCCCTAGACTCATCATCCACCAAGTCCTTCCTTTTGGTAAATACTGATGTAAAGTACTCATTTAATACCTCACCCATTTCCTCTGGCACCGTGCATAGATTCCCTCCTCGGTCCTGGAGTAGACCAGCCCTTTCTCCGACTACCCTCTTTCCCTTTATATATGTATAAAATGCCTTGCGATTCTCCTTAATCCTGTTTGCCAAGGACTTCTCATGGCCCCTTTTAGCCCTCCTGATTCCTTGCTCAAGTTCCTTTCTACTTTCTTTATATTCTTCAAGCGTTTTGTCTGTTCACAGCCTTCAAGACCATACAAATGCTTTTTCTTTTTGACTGGGCTCACATTATCCCTCCTTTAACCAACGTTCCCGAAACCTGCCATACTTATCCTTCATCCTCGCAGGAACATGTGGGTCCTGAATTTCAATCAACGGACGTTTGAAAGACCCCCACACGTCAGATTTGATTTATCCTCAATCTAAGTTCTTCAGCTCCTGCCCAATATTGTTGAAATTAGCCTTTCCCCATTTTAGCACCTTCACCCTTCACCTTCACTCTTATCCACGAGTATCTTAAAACTTATGGAATTATGGTCACCATTCCCAAAATGCTCCCCTACTGAAACTGCAACCACCTGGCCAGGCTCATTCCCCAATGCGAGGTCCAGAACAGCCCCTTCCCTGGTTGGACTATATATATATATATTGTTTCAAGAAACCCTCCTGGGTGCTCCTTACAAATTCTGTCCCACACCTCTAGTACTAAGTAAGTCTCAGTCAATATAGGGGAAGATAAAATCACCCATCACAACAACCCTGTTGCTTTTACGTTTTTCCAAGATCTGTCTACATATCTGCTCCTCCAGCTCACACTGGCTGTTGGGAAGCCTGTAGTAAACTCCCAACATTGTGATTGCACCCTTTGTATTCCTGAGCTCTACCCATATTGCCTCGCTGTATGAGCCTCACTGCACGAGTCCTCAGAGGTGTCCTCCCTCAGTACAGCCGTGATATTCCCCTTGACCAGTAATGCAACTCCGCAACCCCTTTTACACCCCCCTCTACCCATCTGAAGTATCTAAATCCTGGAACGTTTAGCTGCCAATCCTGATACGACAGTCTTATTTCTCAATTAAAAAGCTCAATTTTAATTACCTGTTCAAAATAGAAGCAGTAAATTCCCACTTACTGAAAATTCAAGTTACTAGATTCCAAATGTTGGATAATTCAATTATTTTAGAATAAATTCAATTCACAATCAACAGAAGTACAGTGCAATTGAAAACCCTTGCTAGACAGCACATAGGAAACTTGCAGAGCACTTAACCAAAAAAAAGCCTAGCATGGATGGGCAGGTTGCGCGGTTAACCAAGGACATATCCTGCCTTTGACAACTCCTCGACTATTTTTGAAGGAATTACATCCCAGATTGATGCTGGAAAACTAAATAAAACCGTAAGAAATAGGAACAATAGTTGGCCATTCCACCTTTCGAGCCTGCTCCACCATTCAATATCATGATTGATCAGATATTCCTCATGTCCACTTTCCTGCCCTTTCCCTGTAACCCTCGATTCCCTTATTGATCAAAAATCTATCCATTTATCAACAGCATTAAATGTCCACAAGGACTCTGTCCCCACAGCTCTCTGTGGCAAGCAGTTCCAAAGACTCTCAACCCTCAGAAGAAATCCTCATCTCAGTCTTAAATTGGCATCCCTTTATTCTGAGATTATGCCCTCTGGACCTAGACTCTCCCATGAGGGGAAACATCCTCTCAGCATTTACTCTGCTAAGCCCCTTAAGAATCCTATATGTTTCAATGAGATCACCTCTCATTCTTCTAAATTCCAATGAGTAGCGGACCAACCTGTTTAACCTTTGCTCATAAGACAATCCCTCCATACCTGAGATCATCCTAGTGAACCTTCTCTGAACCATCTCCAATGAAATAATATATTTCCTTAAATAAGGGGATCAAAACTGCTCACAGTACTCCAGATGATGTCTCACCAGTACCTCGTACAGTCGCAGCAAGACTTCCCTTCTCTTATACTCCTGAAATAAGGACCAACGTGCCATTAATAAGAATCTTTATTAGTGTCACAAGTAGGTTTACATTAACACTGCAATGAAGTTACTGTGAAAATCCCTAGTTGCCACACTTCGGCGCCTGTTCGGGTACACAGAGGGAGAATTCAGAATGTCCAAATTACCTAACAGCACGTCTTTCGGGACTTGGGGAGGAAACCCACGCAGACACAGGGAAACATGCAGACTCCGCACAGACAGTGACCCAAGCCGGGAATCAAACCTGGGACCCAGGCACTGTGAAACAACAGTGCTAACCGCTGTTGGCAGTGTTTAGCCTGAAAATTTATACAGGGTGTACAAAAGATAAAATAGATAGAAATTAAGTAACAATTAATCAGTGATTGGAGGATGGAATAGAACATAAGTAGTTTACACGTTCATTAAACGTTTAATTTCAGTTTTTAAAAAATTCACCCATGGGGTGTTGCCTAGGTCAGCATTTGTTGCCCATACCCAATTGCCCTCAAGAAGGTGGTGGTGAGCTGCCTTCTTGAACCGCTGCAGTCCATGTGTAGGGCCATCTACTGTGCTGTTAGGAAGGGAATTCCAAGATTTTGACTTGGTTACAGTAAAGGAACGGTGATATATACCAAGTCAGAATGGAGAGTGGCTTGCTTGGAGGGGAACTTCCATGAGAGTTGTCCCATCTGTCTGCTGCCTTCTCAAGGTGTATTTAAAGGTCGCAGTGAGTGCTCAAAACTACGTGGAAGGCCCAGGAAGACTGGAATTTCCTTGGACCTTCTTTCAGGGTTAATGTTGCTAAACCAATAAAAGAAGCATCATAAACACACAAGATTCAGTCTCCCAATCAAAACATGTTGAAGCACTCCATTTAATACCTCTTCAAAGTTACAAAGACCAAGATTTTGGAATCCCAGAAGACCATCAAAATCCAATGCGGAGTTTTCGCAAGCTGTTAAAAGGTACACATTAGTCTTAACAATATAAATTAAACTCAGTGCAAATAATACACTTGAAAGCAGCCTTTCATGCACCTCCGATCAGAACACACGTCTTATGTTGGCAGAAGCTCACATGAAGCTGTGTGATTACAGGCATGCCTACAGAAAACCCGACCGGCTCAAATTTCACTGAACTGTATCAGAAAGATCATTGCTTTCACAATATCAGGACTAAGTTGCTGCAGGCTACTTTGCAAAGTGACTTCTAAACCACAGAAATCTTCGGTGTTGGTCACCACAGAATTAATGTGAAAACATATTTTGCCTTTTAAAAATTTGTTCTTGGGATCTGTGCACCATTGGCAAGCAATTTTTGTCCATCCTTGTTGGCCCTTGAAAAAGTGTGGTGGTCCACCTTCTTGAACCAGTCAACCCATGTGGTGCGTGTAGGTGCATTGACAGAGTTCCAGGATTTTGACCCAGTGATGGTGAAGGAACAACAACATAATTGAGTCAGGGTGAGGACTTGGAGAGGAGCTTGCAGGCAACTGCTACTCTTGTACTTCGAGGTGGTAGAAGTCACTAATTTTGTAGGTGCCGGCGAAGGTTCCTTTGAATGTTGCGGTCGTGCATCTTGGATGACACACACTGCTATCACTGTGCACATAGTAGGTGGTGTACTGAGCAAGAGGTCTCCTTAGTCTTTAATGGTGTCAAGCTTCTTGAATGTTGTTGGAGCTGCACTCATCCAGTTGTCATGTGAGAGTACCTTTAAGAAATTGGTGTTTATAAATGGGTACGCATATAAATATCTGTAGTGAGTACCTTTAAGAAATGGGTGTTTGCTACTGCAGTGATGTCAGAGAGAGAGAGCGAGAGAGCGAGAGAGAGAGAATGGAGCTGAGCTGTCAGCTTTTTACTTTCGTTTTAGGCTGTTTGTTGCAGGGTGTGTTTTACTTTCGTTTTCAGTGTTGGAGCTGAAGCCAGCCCAAGCAGGTGTTCTGCTGTTCTCTCTGCCATCAAAATACTATCTCTTGATCATTTGGTGAATTCAGAATTATAAATGTTTTCAGTAGCGAATGTAACCCTAATGTGCTTCTGTTAAAAGGTGTTTCTTAAGTCTTCTGGATGTTAAGAGGACAGTTTACGGATTACTTAGTGTTGTATTCTTTGGGGGGTTGTATTTGAATTAATGGTTGCTAAGTTATTCACTGTAGGTTTTAAAAAGGTTAACTTGAGTCCATAGAATAAACATGGTTGTGTTTTTAAAAAATACTTCCCATTTATGCTGTACCACACCTGTAGAGTGGGCCATGTGCTCCCCATATCACAATCTATTAAACGTTGTGGGCCGGACGAACTCCATGATACACTTTGGAGTTCTCTAAATCCTGGCCCATAACAAATTGGGGGCTCGTCCAGGACATATTGGGGGCTCGTCCGGGATAAAAGTCTATCTATTGGATTAGCTTAGTGAACTTAAAGACAGTGAGGGGTGAGCATATTGTGGTTGCTTTTCAGGGGTGGTATTTTAGATTAAGTAGGGGGTGAGTTGTGGACAATTGCTCTTTCAGAGGCTCTGAAGATTTTAGGAGCGGCGACGGTCACACGCAGTACCTTACGGACAGAGACTAAAAGCAGACTGTTAGATTTGGCAAAAAACATTGCAGTTAACATTACCTGACAAATGCGAAAGGATGAGGTAATGATGGCGGTGGCTAAGCATTTAAAGTTGCCTGAGGTACTGTTTGACTCATTGGAAATGGCAAAAATTCAGTTTCAAATTAAACAAATGGAACATGAGAAAGAATTAAAGCAGCTTGAATACAAAAGAGATAGAGAGGAAAAAGAAAGAGAGAGAGAAAGAGGAAAGAGAGCGAGGAAAGAGAAAAGGAGAGAGAAGGAGAAAAGAATAGCCCTAGCAGAACAAAAAGAAAGAGAAAGGGTGATACAGATCAGGGAAAAAGATAGAGAGAGTTTGAACTTCAGAAAATGGCCATGAAACATGACAGTCAGTTAAAATTGGCAGGCATAAAAGGAAACGTACAGTTGGATGATAGTGATAGTGAGAGTGAGAAAGAGCGTTATAATCGAAGGCTTGGTGGGGATCTATTTAAATATGTCCAAACATTGTCAAGGTTTGACGAGAAGGAAGTGGAAGCCTTTTTCATTTCATTTGAGAAGGTAGATAAACAAATGAAATGGCCACAGGACATGTGGGTGTTACTGATTCAAACTGTCATGCAAGAGTGCCTTTAAGAAATGGATGTATAAGCAATGTACCTTTAAGAAAACAGTGATGTCAGAGAGTGGGTGGAGCTCAGCTCAGTTCAGCCATTTTGAAGTTTCAGTTTAAAAAAAGTGCCTGGCTGGTTTTGCTGAGAGCAGCTTCAAAGTGCCTGGCTGTTTTGCGGTGAGCTGATTAAAAGGAGAAAACCAGTTGGAAAAAGCAGTTTGTGTGTGTCTGAAAATATCCTTTAACCTGTTGTGATACTGTTTATAGGTGTTAAGTCTCTTGGAAGTTTGAAGGAACATTTTAAGGAGTTATTTACTGTTGCAATATTTTCTGAGTTATCTTTGAAGTAAGGGGTGTTAAGAGAATCCAATGTGTATTTAAGATGTTAAGTTGAGTTCATGGAATAAACAGTGTTTTGTGTTTAAAAACCACGTGTCCATAATTGTAATCCCACACCTAGGGAAAAAGCCGTGTGCTAGGAAAAGCAACAAATTCATTAAAGGGAGAGGTTGGTTGAACTCCATGATACATTTTGGGGTTCTGAAAACGCCTCGCCCATAACAATTGGGGGTTCGTCCGGATAAAAGTCTACCTATTGGATTGGCTTTTGTGAACTTAAAGACAGTGAAGGATTGTTGCTTTTCTGGTGTGGTATTTTAGTTTAAGTGGGGAGAGTGTTGCGAACAATGGCTCTTTCAGAGGCTCAGAAGTTTTTTTGGGTGGAGAACGTCACACGTAGTGCTTTACGGACAGAAACGAAAAGCAGACTGTTAGATTTGGCACGAACATTGCAGTTAACATTACCTGACAAAAATACGAAAAGATGAGGTAATTATGGTGGTGATTAAGCATTTAAAGTGGCCCGAGATAGAGTTTGACTCATTGGAAATGGCAAAAATTCAGTTGCAAATTAAACAAATGGAACATGAGAAAGAATTAAAGCGGCTTGCATACTGCATACGAGAGTGAGAGAGGGGAAAAGAAAGAGAAAGAGAGAGAGAGGAAAGAGAAAGAGAGAGAGAGGAAAAAGAAAGAGAAAGAGAGAGAGGGGGAAAAAAAAGGAGAGAGAAGAAAGGAGAAAAGAATAGCCCTCACAGAACAAAAAGAAAGGGAGCTACAGATCAGGGAAAAAGATAAAGAGAGGGAGTTTGAACTTCAGAAAATGGCCATGAAACATGACAATCAGTTAAAATTGGCAGACGTAAAGGGAAACGTACAGTTGGATGATAGTGATGAGGATAGTGAGAAAGAGCATCATAGTCGAAGGCTTGGTGGGAATCTATTTAAATATGTCCAAGCATTGCCAAGGTTTGACGAGAAGCCTTTTTCATTTCATTTGAGAAGGTAGATAAACAAATGAAATGGCCACAGGACATGTGGGTGTTACTGATTCAAACAAAGCTGGTAGGTAGAGCTAGTGAAGTGTTTGCATCACTACCGGAGGAGGTATCTGGAACATATGAGGAGGTGAAGAAATCCATCTTAAGTGCATATGAGCTAGTGCCTGAAGCTTGCAGACAAAGGTTTAGAAATTTAAGTAGAGAATTTGGTCAAACATACATGGAGTTTGAAAGGCTCAAACAGAGTAATTTTGATAGGTGGATAAGGGCTTTGAACATAGACCAAACGTATGAAGCTCTCAGAAAAATTATACTTCTGGAGGAGTTTACAAATTCTATTCCTGATGTGGTGAGAACTCATGTGGAAGAACAGAGGGTTAAAACTGCGAGATTAGCAGCGGAAATGGCAGATGATTATGAATTAGTTCATAAATCAAAGATTGGTTTCCGACATCAGTTTCAGCCTGTGAGGGATAGAAACTGGGGACGAGAGAAATACTCAAGTGGTAAATGAAAGCCCAAGGGAAGCGAAGGAGGTGCAAACGATTGTACAGCCTGTTCAAGAAGTAATTGTTAAGAAGGTGCCAGGTGTCTTTATAGAATTTACTTGTGTGGGTAAAGTTTACTCATGTGTATCAGGAGGAGCAGGTAAAGAAGTCACAATTTTAAGAGATACAGGGGGCTAGTCAATCTTTAATGGTAAGAGATGAGGAATTCTGTAGTTTGGGAAGAATGTTGCCAGAAAAGGTGGTGATATGTGGAATTCAGGGTGAGAGGAGTAGCGTTCCATTATATAAGGTAAGGTTGGAAAGTCCAGTGATGAGTGGTGAAGTGGTAGTAGGAGTAATAGCTAAATTATCTTGTCCAGGAATACAGTTTATCTTGGGTAATGATATAGCTGGATCGCAGGTGGGAGTGATGCCTACTGTGGTTGATAAGCCAGTGGAAAATCAGACAACTGAAGTGTTGAAGGACGAATATCTTGGGATTTTTCCAGATTGTGTAGTAACAAGGTCGCAAAGTCACAGGTTAAGACGAGGAGAAATCAAAGAGTAAAGATGAAGTTGAAGTGCAATTATCAGAAACTATTTTTGATCAGATGGTTGAAAAAGAACAAGAACAGGTGGAGGATGAGGCGGATATTTTTAGTTCAGGAACATTGGCGGAGTTACAACAGAAAGATGTAGAAATAAAACGGATAACTCAGAAAGCATGTACGGAAGAGTAATCTGAGAGTATACCAGTGTGTTATTACTGTGAAAATGATGTCTTGATGAGAAAATGGAGACCTGTACATTTGCAGGCGAATGAAAAGTGGGCCGAAGTTCATCAAGTAGTATTGCCGGTAGGGTATAGAAGGGAGGTATTGCACGTTGCACATGAGGTACCAGTGGGAGGTCATTTGGGAATAAGGAAAACTCAAGGTAAAATCGAGAAACATTTTTATTGGCCTGGGCTACATAAAGATGTAGTTAAATTTGTCATTCATGTCAAGTGATAGGGAAACCTCAAGCAGTGATAAAACCAGTGCCCTTAATACCCATTGCAGCATTTGAGGAATCTTTTACAAGGGTCCTAATCGATTGTGTAGGACCACTTCCTAAAACAAAAAGTGGGAATCAATATCTTTTGACTATAATGGATGTGTCTACTAGGTTTCCAGAGGCCATTTCAGTACATAATATTACAGCTAAAAGGATTTACACAGATTTACATAGAATTTACAGTGCAGAAGGAGGCCATTCGGCCCATCGGGTCTGCACCGGAAAGAGCACCCTACACAACACCTCCACCCTATCCCCTGTAACTCAGTAACCCCACCCAACATTGTGGAGGAGTTACTTAAATTCTTTACTAGATATGGACTACCCACAGAAATACAATCGGATCAAGGATCAAATTTTACCTCAAGGTTATTCAAAGAAGTTATGGCTAGCTTAGGAATAAAACAATTTAAATCACCTGCGTATCATCCAGAATCGCAGGAAGCGTTAGAAAGGTGGCATCAGACATTAAAGACAATGTTGAGGGCGTATTGTCAAGATTATCCAGAGGATTGGGATAAAGGAATCCCATTCGTATTGTTTGCAATTAGGGATGCACCTAATGAGTCTACCAAATGTAGTCCCTTTGAACTAATTTTTGGTCATGAGGTAAGAGGACCACTTAAATTGATTAAGGAAAAATTGGTGGGTGAGAAATCAGAAATTACACTATTGGATTACGTGTCAAAATAGAGCAGGTGAATTGGCTAGACAACATTTGAAAGTTGCACAAAATGTGATGAAACAGGTAGTGGACAAGAAATCCAAAGTTCGTACTTTTGCCAGTGGGGATAAAGTTTTAGTGTTGTTACCAGTGGTAGGTGAGCTTTTAAAAGCTAGGTTTTGTGGACCGTATCAGATTGAAAGGAAATTAAGTGAGGTGAATTATATGGTAAAAACACCAGATAGAAGGAAGACTCACCGAGTGTGTCATGTGAATATGCTTAAAAGGTACTTTGAAAGGGAAGGAGAGAAAAAGGAGGTTTTAATGATTCTAACTCAAAGTGACAAACCAAATCCAGATGACTGTGAATTTGACATACCTCAAATTAAATTGGAAAGTGAGGATGTTCTTAAAAATTGGGATGAATTGTTAAGTTACCTTCCAGAAGAAAAACAAACTGACCTGAAAGTGTTATTGATATCACATGGGCAAGTTTGTAGAGATAAATTGGGAAGTATTAAAATGCCTATACATGATGTAGATGTGGGCAATGCTTTTCCTATCAAACAACATCCATACAGACTTAACCCTTCAAAATTGGCACAGGTTAACAAAGAGATTGAGAGTATGCTTGAAAATGGCATAATTGAAGTGGGTTGCAGCCAATGGAGCTCACCCATAGTGATGGTACCAAAACCAGACGGTACCCAACGGTTGTGTGTGGACTATAGAAAGGTTAATGCAGTTACAAGAACGGACTCTTATCCTATCCCACGTTTGGAGGATTGCATTGAAAAAGTGGGACGAGCTTTTATTTCCAAACTGGATTTACTTAAAGGTACCTTTATCCGAAAGGGCGTAGGAGATTTCTGCTTTTGTGACTCCAGATGGTATATGTCAATTCAAAGTTATGCCATTTGGTATGAAAAACGCCCCAGCCACATTTCAACGGTTAACTGATAACATTGTTTCAGGATTACCCAACTGTGCGTTATAAATCGACGATCTGGTAATTTTCAGCCTGGCATGGAAAGAACATTTAAAACATCTGATGGAGTTATTCAATCGACTTCAGGAGGCAGGTTTGGTGATAAACCTAGCCAAACGTGAATTTGGAAATGCCCAAGTCACTTTCCTCGAGGAGTTTCCGATACCCTTAAGACGAAGGGAATTAATGCGATTTCTTGGCATGAATGGATTTTATCGAACATTTGTGCAAACGTTTTGTAGTGTGGTTGCTCCACTGATGGACTTGCTGTAGAAACGTCGAAAATTTCAGTGGACAGCAGGCTTTCAACAGGCATTTGACTGCCTGAAAGCTGTGATAACCAATGCTCCCGTGTTGGAGAACTACAAGGGAGTCTGTGATCAGATTGAACTAAAGTATCTGACTTTAAAGAGACATGCCGAGGCGTAGAGAAATGGACGGATCATGCAAGGACCTTCTTGTTCAGAGACTGTCAATCGCAAAGGATTCCGGTACGAGGAAGAACAACAAAAATGGACTATATTATTATACCTGTTTGCGTGTTGTTTTTTGAAACGAAAATGTATATTTACTGTGTGCATTTCTTAAAGGATAGTGAAAAGGTGAAAAATGAAACCATCTTGAAGTTGATGTGTTTTTTTTCTTGGGGGGGGGGGGGGGAGGGAGGTGTCATGTGAGAGTACCTTTAAGAAATGTGTGTTTATAAATGGGTATGTATATAAATATCTGTAGTGAGTACACCTTTAAGAAATGGGTGTTTACTACTACAGTGATGTCAGAGAGTGGGTGGAGCTGGGCTGTGTCAGCTTTTTACTTTTGTTTTAGGCTGTTTGCTGCAGGGTGTGTTTTAGTTTCGTTTTCAGTGTTGGAGCTGAAGCCAGGTGAAGCAGGTGTATTGCTTTTCTCTCTGCCATCAAAAGACACTCTCTTGATCATTTGGTGAATTCAGAATTATAAATGTTTTCAGGAGTGAATGTAACCCTAATGTGCTTCTGTAAAAGGTGTTTTGTAAGTCTTCTGGATGATAAAAGGACAGTTTGTGGATTGCTTAATGTTGTATTCTTTGGGGGTTGTATTTGAATTAATGGTTGCTAAGTTGTTCACTGTATGTTTTAAAAGGGTTAACTTGAGTTCATAGAATAAACATTGTTGTGTTTTAAAAAAATACTTTTCCATTTCCGCTGTACCACACCTGTAGAGTGGGCCGTGTGCTCCCCATGTCACAATCTATTAAAAGTTGTGGGTCAGGTGAACTCCATGATACACTTTGGGGTTCTCTAAATCCTGGCCCATAACACAGTCATGGAGAGTTTTCCATCACATGCCTGATTTGTGTCTTGTAAATGGTGGACAGGCTTTGGGGAGTCAGGAGGGGAGTTACTCGAAGTAAAATTCCCAGCCTCTGACCTGCTCTAGTATAAAGAAGTCACAATATAATTGTCTAGTCTAGTTAAATTTCTGGTCAATAATAACCCATAGAAGGCTAATGGTTGCAGATTCTGTCTGGTTAGATTTTCTCTTTATGGAGATTCTCATTGCCTAGATCTGAATTGGCAAGTGACACAGAAACATAGAAAATAGAAGCAGGAGAAAGCCATTCAGCCCTTCGAGTCTGCTCCAACATTCATTATGATCATGGCTTCCCCCCATATCCCATGATCCCTTTAGTCCCAAGAGCTACATTAAAATTTTTTTTTTTTTTTTTTTTTAAATTAAAGTGCCCAAATCTTTTTTCCAATTTAGGGGCAATTTAGCATGGCCAATCCATCAATCCTGTGCCTCTTTGGGTTGTGGGGGTAAGACCCACGCAACACGGGGAGAATGTGCAATCTCCACACGGACTGTGACCCGGGGCTGGGATTGAACCTGGGTCCTCGGTGCCATGAGGCAGCAATGCTAACCACTGCGCCATCATGTCTCCTCTCCCCCAAGAGTTTTATCTAATTTCTTCTGAAATTACACAACGTTTTGGCCTCAACTGCTGATTCACTCCAGATTCACTCCTCCGAGTGAATAAATTCTCCTCACTTCAGTTCTTACCCCTTATCCTCCAACTATGATATCTCGTTCGGGACTCCCCCACCATTGGGAATATTCTTTCTGAATCTACCCTAATACTGTTGGAATTTTATACGTTTCTATGAGATCCCCTCTCACTCTTCTAAACTCCAATGAATATCATTCGAACTGACTTAAGTCTCTCATGCGTAGGTCCCGCCAGCCCAGTGAATCAATCTGGTAAACCTTCGTTGCACTCCCTCCACAGTAAGAACATCCTTCCTCAGATAAGAATACCAAAACTGCACACAGTACTCCAGGTGTGACCTCATACAATTGCAGTAAAGTATCTCTATTCCTATTCTCAAATCCTCTCGTTGGGAATGCCTTCTTTACTGCCTGCTGTACCTGCACACTTCCTTTCAGCGACTGATACATGAGGACACAAAGGTCTCGCTGAGTATCCACCTCTCACTTTACACCATTCGAATAATATTCCTTTCTATTTTTGCTACCGAAGCGGATAACCTCACATTTGTCCACCGTATACTGCATCTGCCATGCGTGTCCACTCACTCAGCCTGCCCAATTCCCGCTGAAGCATCTCTGCACCCTCCTCGCAGCTCACCCTCCCACCCAACTTTGTACCATCTGTAAATTAATAATAATAATCTTTGTCACAAATAGGCTTTACATTAACACTGCAATGAAGTAACTGTGAAAAGCCCCTAGTCGCCACATTATTCGGGTACATGGGAGGGAGAATTCAGAATGTCCAACTTATTCCCTCATCCAAATCATTAATGGATAATGTGAACAATTGGGGTCCCCAGCACAGATCCCTGCGGTACCCCACTAGTCACTGCATGCCAATCAGAAAAAGACCCATTTATTCCAACTTTTTGCATCCTGTCTGCTGACCATCTTTCTATCCATCTCAAGACACTACCCGTGGACATTCAGGTTGTCCATTAGGACAGGCTGGATTGCTGTCCAATTGCCCAGAGGTGCAAACTTCCTTCTGGGCAATTGCCCTGCGCTATGAAACAGGAAAATGTGATTTGAATCGCAAACATCAGATGGTCCTGACAGGATTACACCAATCCTTGTTACTCAGAAAAAGTTAATAGAATTAGAAGGTCAGCCAATATAGGTAACAAGTTTGCACCTCTGGATTGTTGCATATGGACACAGACTGCTGCAGGATCGGAGGAGTTGCAAATGGTACTGAACACTGTGCAATCATCAGTGAACATGTCCATTTCCGACCTTTGACGGAAAGTAGTCCATTGATGAAGCAGCTGAAGATGGTTGGGTCTCGGGCATTACCTGGAGGAATCTTGCAGCAGTGTTCTGGAGGTGCAGTGACTGGCCTCCCACCAAACCACGTCATATTACCATTCCATGCACACTTACCAATGCAAGATTTCTTCCAAGCCTGACCTTCTGAAACAGGCCGGGCAAGACCCAGACAACGCAGCCTTCTCCAAAGCCCAAAAAATTTGAGAACACAGCATCATCTGCGGTAAACCAAAGGTCCAACTAAAATTGACACGCCAGGAGGAAGGACAGTGCCTATGGGTAAGTGGATACGATCTGGGGAGAGGGATTGGAGGTCAGGTGGGGGAGGGGGGACACCAGTGGTCAGGCTGATTCCGTGGGATTGGTAGAGAGAAAGAGCAAATGGACACGAGGGGGCCCGGAGGCAGAGCACCCTGGCCAGAGAGTTAGCAAGAGCACAAGTGTCGCCTCGGGGTATGGAAGAGGTTTGTGGGGAAGGGGTCTGTCTCTTTGCAACAGTTACCCATATTAGAAGACCTTCTAATTCTATTAACTTTTTCTGAGTAACAAGGATTGGTGTAATCCTGCCAGGACCATCCGAAGTTTGTGATTCAAATCACATTTTCCTGTTTCATAGCGCAGGGCAATTGCCCAGAAGGAAGTTTGCACCTCTGGGCAATTGCCTTGCAAAATACTTGGAAATTCTGAGAGGGATTTCGCAGCCCATATTTGCTGATGGGGCAGTATAGAAATTGGCCAGATCGGACGACAGGGCATACCGAGGAACTTTTCCATATTACGGGGTTAATGCCTGGATTTGACGCCATCATATCCCTGTTGAAGATTGTTTCTCAGACAAGTGTATTCACCCACCACTTCAAAATCATAGCTCCTACATATCTTCAATTCTGCTGTCTCTCCAATGCATCGCCACACTGAGAAAAACAGGCTCCATTTTGTCCTAAAATCAGTGTTGCCGTAATGGTGGATGATAACTGCTTATGCTTTCTATGCAATAGAGGCTAGACAATTCTAATGAAAAGGGTTTGCAGCAATGGACCTATCCAACTGGGTAAGTCCCGAGTTCACTTAGAAAATCTCACTAGAGAACCAGGCACATCAGGAGCAAAAAAATGTGCATGAAGGGAGAACCAGAAGGCAAGGTCATAGAAGCAGCCAGAAAGAAAAATAGTTAAGCGGTCAAGTTATGGGCAGCCTGTGCAGCTTCAGGAGCATGGTGGGATGCACATTCAGCATCAGGATTGTAATGAAGGGGGCAAAACAGCCCACAGAACTGAAAAAAAAAGAGGCTGCAGCAAAATGCCTCACATTAGGGAGGAAATGAGGCGAGAATGCAGGTTTGGTTCAAAGAGGAACAGGCTCAACAGCGAAGTTGAAAACAAGCTGCAGGAAAGATGAATGAGTAGGAGTGAGCGGGTATATTGTTGAGAAATGAATGCTGGTGAATGAAAGGAGGATGTTTTCAAAAATTGAAAACATGATAATAAGCAGGCAATGATCCAGGCAAATGTTGAAAGTAATAAAATAGCAGGTATAGCTGGGCAATAATACCACCAATGGTGGGAATTGATGTGCATTGGTTAGTACTGCTTAGTAAAATAACACAAACTCAGAAGCACACCAGTTCTAGATAAAAATAGCAGTCCAAACCCTGATATTTAGAAGAGGCAAAAGTATTCAAGTAAGAACTTTAATGAAGGCAGTAAGTGGAAATTCATTGGATAAATTTGATTATGTTGTGAAATGTGCAATATTTAAACCCTTGTTTTGAACCTCGGAAATTTTAGTTAATACTGGATTTTTTAAAATCTAAAAGTGTTTTAGTGCTTTGTAGAAAGCCAGTGACTCTCACCATGAAATAGCAGCTATTTTACATCACACAAAATGACAATGTAAACAATGAAGATGCCCATCAGTGCCACCTACAGGAATAAAAGGTACATACAATCAATTTTTAAATGAAACAAGACCCTATGAACTAAATTCAACACATAATTGACGTATTGGTCTCTTTCAATAAGGATATAAAACAATATACTGCAGCAGAGATTTGGAAAATAGTTGATTTATATAGCATCTCATACCTTGAAAATGTCACACATACAACTGGTTACCTTTTGAGCACTATTTTACTAAGAGTAAGGTCCGAAAAATACGAAACAAAACAATAACTGGCTATTCATGATGTTAGCTGAAGGAGGAACACCATCCATGAGCCAGCGAGACCATTGGCGGGATTCTCCGACCCCCCGCCGGGTCGGAGAATCGCCGGGGGTTGGCATGAATCCCGCCCCCGCTGACCTCCGAATTCTCCCACCCCCCAAAAAGCAGCGCGGCAAGTCGCGCCGCCCACCTCGGAGAATGGCGGGGTCCGGCTCGACTCAATGAGCCCTGGAGCCGCCCGAATTCTCCGGCCTGCGCCCACCGATCTGCGGGCGGGCCTGTGACGTGGGGGCACTCTATTCCTTCCACACCGGACGTGGTCATCCGCCATTCCCGGTGCGGAAGTGACTCCATGTACGCATGCGCGGGGATGACGTCAGCAGACGCTGACGCTCCCGCGCATACGCGGACCCGCGTCAGCCGGCGGAGTCCCTTCAGCCCCGGCTGGCGCGACGCCAAAGGCCTTCCACGCCAGCCGGCGGGGCGCAAATCGTTCCGGCGCCCTCCTCACCCCTGAAGGTGCGGAGGATTCCGCACCTTTGGGGTGGCCCGAAGCCGGAGTGGTTCCCGCCACTCCACTGCTCGGTTTCTGCCCGTTCCGTCAATTCCCCGCCCCTTGCTTCCCTCTCTCTTTGGATAGCGACTAAAGTTCTTTTTAAAAACATAGAATCCCTACAGTGCAGAATCCCTACAGTGTAGGAGGCCATTTGACCCATCGAGTCTGCACCGAACCTCTGAAAGATCACCCTACCTAGGCCCACTCCCTCGTTTTATCCCTGTAACTCTGGAGACTAAGGGGCAATATGGCACGCCAAACCATCTAACCTACACATCTTTGGACCGTGGGAGGAAAAGCACCCGGAGGAAACCCACGCAGACTCGAGGGAGAAAGTGTAAACTTCACTCAGAGGAACCCAGGTCCCTGGCACTGCGACAGCAGTGTCCCGATTTTATAAAATCCACCTGAACACGGCCTCACCTAAACACCGCAACTCTTGACAACTAAGCGATCTTTCAGTACTGCAACTGCGATAGACCAGATTGCGCGCTCAAGTTTGAAGCTGGGCTTACACACGTAGACTTCGGAGGCAAATGTGAGGGGGCTATTACCTAAACCAAGTTGACATGTTATGCATGGATAGGACCTACCACTCATCCAAAGTGTGTGCTCCATGTTTAATCTAAGTTAGGCTTTTTGATACTAACAATATCTGACCAGCTGACTTTTTGGGCTAATCAACTTTAAGCTTTGGAAATAGTAAACAACTTTCAAAATGTTAGGAATTATTTAATATCAATTTGAGATCACAATCTACACAATAGCTTTGAAAGGATTATTAAACACATTTTCCAATTTACTAAAAGGCAGCACTTGTCACGCAGTTTTAATAAACCAAATAAAATCTTTCCCTTCAAAAGTAATTCCCTCATCCTGCAGTTCTTGTGCCAGAATAATTGACAAATTCAAAACCAGCTCCAAAGTTCTTCTTTGTCCTATGCCAGTGGATTTTCAAAATAAATAAACCACCATACAGTAACTTTGAAGAAACATTACTTTGGGCCAGTTTTCTGAATTGCGAATGGCATGTGCAACCGTGATATTTATATTTATATTCTATTTTTAAAAAAATATTTTTATTCTCCTCCTATTTTACATTTTCATCAAATCAAATATACACCCACCAACAAATAATCAACGACAAATACGACAATCCCCTGGCCAACAATCCCTTTATCCCACCCACCCCAAACAGTCCCCAACATTTTAAATACAGAACATGAAAGAAAAAGACTCAAGAATCCACTATCATCCCATAATCACGAATAACCTATACATTCCAAACCCTCCATCCCAATGTTCGATGTCATCCAATTCTTGAAAATGCATGATAAACTAAGCCCATGAGTTGTAGAACCCTTCCATTCTTCCCCTCAACTTGAACTTCACTTTCTCGAGCGTTAAGAACTCCAACAGGTCCCCCCGCCACCCAGGGGCACAGGGCGGAGAAGCCGACTTCCACCCCAACTGGACCCGCCTTCGGACAATCAGCGAGGCGAAGGCTAAGACATCTACCTCTGCACCCACCTCCATCCCCAGCTAGTCCGACACCCTAAATATGGCTTCTAGGGGAACTGGTTCGAGTCTCAGATGCACCACCTTCGAGATTACCCTGAAGACCTCCCTCCAATATCCCTCCAGTTTTGGACAGGACCAAAACATGTGAATGTGATTTGCTGGGCTCCTCCTACAGCCCACAAACATCCTCCACCCCTCAAAGAGTCGGTTCATCCTCATCAGGTGTGCTCTGCACACCACCTTCAACTGTATCAGCCCCAACCTTGCGGACAAAGATGAGGCATTCATCCTCCGGAGCACCTCGCACCACATCCCCTCCTCCATGCCCTTCCCCCACTTCACCTTAATCCCTTCCAGCAATACCTTGACCTCCCCTAGAAACGCCGATACCACATCCCTCTCCCATCGTCAGTACCTCTTCCAACAATTTGAGGGCCGGTGTCACTGGAAAGCTCTGTACCTACTTCCTGGCAAAATCTCGGACCTGCATACATCTAAACATCTCCCCCTGCCCCAACCCATATTTCTCCCCCAGCCTCGCAAACAGGCCCCCAAGAAACAGATCCTTTAATATCCTAAACTCCCCTTTCCTCAAACCTATGATTCCCCTGAATCGGCATTTCCCACAACCTAAAGTGCTGGTGTAACTGCCTCCAGATCTTCAATGTTGTCACCACCACCGGAATCTCCAAATATTTTTCCGGGGTCATCAGGAGCAGCGCTGTTGCCAACACCCTCAAACCTGACCCCCTACACCAACTCTCCTCCATTCTAACCCCTGGGAGACCCCCCCCATACCTTTCCAGCATTCACTACCCAGTAATAACATAGGACATTTGGGAGACCCAACACCCCCGGACTGCGGTCCTCTCTGTAGCAGCACCTTCCTAATCCTAGCCACACCCCCCCCCCCCCCCCCAAACCCAAATAAACAAGGTAATCATCCCCTCCCCTCCACCTCCTTAAAAAACGCCTTTGGCAAAAAGATCCGCAGGCACTGAAAAATAAAAACAATCGCGGCAACGCATTCATCTTAATTGCCTGTACCCGACCCGCCAATGACAAGGGAAGACCATTCCATCTTGCCAAGTCTGCTTTCACCCTCCCCACCAAACTAGTAAGATTATACCTACGGAGCCCCCCCAATCCCGTGCCACCTGCACCCCCAGGTATCTAAAGTGGGTCGCCGCCCTACGGAAGGGCAGCCCCCCACCCCTGGTCCAGACACCACAAAATATTCACTTTTGTCCAAATTTAGCTTATACCCAAAAAAGGACCCAAACACTGAGCAGCTCCAGTACACCTCCCATAGACGCGCTCGGTTCCGACATGTACAGCAACAAATCGTCTGCGTACAAAGGTACCCTATGTTCTCTTCGCATCCACCTTCAAGAGTGATATAGGCCTATATGATCCACACTCTGTTGGACCCTTATCCTTCTTGAGCAACAAGGAGATCGATGCTTGCCCCAAAGTCTGTGGCAACACCCCTTCCCTATCGCCTCATCAAACATCCCCACCATCAGCAGCGCCAACTTAGCCCAAAATTTCTTATAGTACTCAACCGGAAACGCATCCAGTCCCGCTACCTTCACCGACTGCATCCTCCCAATTGCTTCCTTTATCGCCCCTCCAATGTGGCCCCATCCTCCTCCCCCAACCTCGTGTATTCATACTTACATTATTTAACAAATAATGTATCTGCAATCAGTAGACCACATTGCCCTCTGAAGGAACATTAATACATGTAGGACAATTGAATACTGACTTACCAAAGCACAAGGATTGTTTAATTGTTCGCTAATTAAAAGAAGAAATGTAACATGATAAATTGCAAGAAATGTTCACTGTGCTCCAATATTTATTGGACTGTCCTGGGCCCAAATAAAATATCAGAAACAGGCACAAAGTAACTTCTTAACCACCTGAACAACTTGCTTTTCAAGAATAAAGCAGCTTAACCTTCATATTCAAACACATTCAACAGAAAACTGTTAAAATGGGCAAAGCATGCCAGTGATGCTTGCCACATGACTAGATATTTTGGCTGATCATTTTTTACCCCTGTCTTGACAGACTAAAGGGCAATTTTTGTTCTCATTACAAGCCAAAAAACCCTCAGTTCTGTTTAAGGTTAACAATCCATTCCAATTCCCTTTTTCAATACTGTATTATAATTAGCATACCCAGTGAGGCATCTGCAAGTCCATTCCATTCAGTGATCGCACTTTAGATGGAAATATTCCTCATTTACTTTTTACCATGTTGAACTTGCACTCTCATTCTATTCTAGCAATTTAAAGGTCACTTTTACCACATTCCAACACCTCCATTCCGACTTGGATGGCCAAAGTTTCTTCAATCTCAGTTCATAATTCAAACATTTTACATTAGGGCAGAAAATTGGATTAATTCAGCAGGTCTGGCAGCATCTGTAGCAAGAGAAACAAATAATGCCTCTACGGACCCTTCTGTAGAAGGTTCATGGACTGGAAATGTCAACTGTGTTTCTCTCTCCACTGGTGCTGCCAGACCCGAATTAATTCAGCATTTTCTGTTTTTATTTCACATTTCCAGCGTCTGCAATATTTTGTTTTCATTTTACATTAGGGACCAGTGCATGCTACTTCTATGAACTGCTTCAAATTTTTCTCAAAGGTCACAGGTTCCAGCCCAACTCCAAGGCTGTTGGATGTAATCTAAGTTAACACTGCAGTGCACTATTGAGGCACTATCAATAGTTGCTAATTTTACTTACAAAAGTCATTTGATGCAATGCTGAACAGGCTTATGCAGCAGCCACAACTGGATAGGAATTGGCTGAGTGGCAGGAAACAAAGTAGTGGTCAATAGATGTTTTTCAGGCTGAAGGAAGGTTTGTAGTGGAGTTCTCCCAGGGTTCAGTGTTGGGACCTTTGCTTTTCCTGGTATATATTAATGACATAGTGCTTGGTATACAAGGCACAGTTTCAAAGTTTGTGGATGATATAGTGTGGAACTTCAAAGTGACAGACTTGTTGGTGGAACAGGTGGAAGATGACGGTCAACATAAACGTGAAATGCTTTTGGTAGAAAGAACATGAAGCGAAAGTATAAATTAGTGGTTACAACTCAAAGCGGGTGCAGGAGCAGTGGGATCTGGGAGTACTCATGCCTAAGTTATTGAAAATGACAGGATAGGTTGAGTGGTTAAAGCATACATTATCCTGAACTTTATTAATTTGGGCAGAGAACAAGAGTAAGGAAAAAGGTTACAGTATGTTGAATTTGTATAAGTCACCAGTTTGGTGTGACCTGAGCAATAGTTCTGAGTGCCACACTTTAGAAAGGCATTGGAGAGTGCAGAAAAGATTCATGAGAATGGTACTTGGGATGAGAAACTTCAGCTATGAAGACAGAAACTGTTCCCACTCGTGCAAGGATCAAGAGTGAGAGGTCACAGATTGAAAGCAATTAGTAAAAAGAAAGCAATAGTATAAGGAAAACTTTTTTTTAAAATAAACTCAGTGGTTAAGGACTAGAATGCTCTGCCCGAGTGTGATGGAGGCAGGTCCAATTGAAGCGTTCAAAAGCAAATTAGACTTATCTGAAAAGAAAAATGTGTTGGGTTATGGGGAGAAGGCAGGAGAATGAAACAAGATGTGTTGCTCATTTTGGAGAGGCGTTCCAGACACAATGGGCCAAATGGTCTCCTGATCTGTACCAATTCTAGAACTAGGCACAGTACTTGAAACACTAACCAGAACATTATTGTTCAATCACTATTAAACCTGT